>NC_088796.1:48388462-48691492 GCF_011386835.1 Chrysemys picta bellii | reverse complement strand
TAGTCATTGGTTTCACGAGGGATATATTGCATTCAAATAGCTACTTTGGGTAGTCAATGTGCATATGCCTTCTGTGCACAAGCTTGGAATCTTTTGCATAGCCATGTCTGTCAGGGCCACTCTTGTGCCCTTTGCCTCGTTGTGATCCCGCACTAGGACGTAAAAGATGGAGAAATCATGACCTTTTATGTTTCCTCTTACTGCCAATGGCTGTGAGACAGATGCTGGACTGCATCCGATCAGCTCACACTTTTATCTAAGCTTCAAACTTGACTGTGAAGAAATGCTCTTCTTGTTAGTTTAATTTGTAAATTTTTCATTGTATTTGGATGTTCTGGGGAAAAAATAGAAGAGCTGACAGGGGAGAGCCTCCTGTACACTTTCCCTCACCCCCTATAGAGCAGGGCAAAGTTATACAACTATGAAAAAGACCAGACTCTCAGCGCTTGGGTTTAACCTCTGTCCTTTGTGTGATGGGTATAGCAGGTGTCTCTTCTGCCTCAGGGAAGCTCATGTCCCTGATACATGCTACATCTGCTTCTCCTTATCCTGCACTTGGAAGTCAAGGGATATGAGGCTCAAACTGCACCTCTTGGAGCAATCCATGAAAGTGGCATCAGACCCATTTGGAAGAAACATGGTCCCAGCTGGAACCTTGGAGCCTTTCGTCACTAGTGCCCCAGATACCTCCTTGATATTGAAGACAAAGAGCCCCTTAACGTTTTGTGTTGGATACAGAGCACTTCTGTGAATGCAACTGCAAGTGGACATTATGTTTGCCTCAGGAGGAGGACCTTCCAGTTCCAAAGATGGTGGCAGGGCGCTGACAGCAAAGAAAGCCAGAGAAGCTTTGGCCCTGGTGCCAACATCAATACTGAGCCCTTCTCATGCTGATACCTGCACTGGTCAAAGAACCACTCCAGCACCAAAGTTTGTCATTCAGGATCCACCCTCACTTTTTCTCCCAGCACCAATGTTGGCACCAACTTGGGCACTGGCATCATCTTCACCCAGAACTGTGCTTGAAAGTACCACTAAGGCTCCAAGCTACTCCTCTCCTGGCTCCAACAGAAATCCCTTTCCAGGGAAACTGAAGCACCTCAGGGAATATCCAAAGAGCCCCTACAAGATTGGTAGTGGATGGTCCACCCACAATCTGGCCAATACCTGTATGATCTACCACCAGAGCATATTGGGGCCCACCATCGCACCTGTCCATGAGTTGTGTCCCATCACATCTCCATGAGGAGGAGGATATCCCAGGCCCTCTCTGCATTTGTAGCTAGGGCCCTCACACCAAAACTGGAAGAGCAAATGGTCAAGCTAGCAAAACTGACCCAGGAGAGGCTCCAGCTTCCCTCCCCACCCACAGAATCCTCTTCTTTCCCCAGCAAGACTGATATCCTGGCTCTGGTGCTGACCATCCCTACTGGGTGAGATAGTTCTGGCTGATGGGCTTGCTGCATATGTCAGCACAGGTCCCAATCAGATTTCCATAAAGCCCAGACCTGTTGTCACAGAACCAAGAACGAATTTTTCATCCAGACCAGCGTCTCTACAACTGATTACCTGAATGCTGGCTGGATGAGTGAAAGATTGCTCTTCACATGTTCAGGACATCTTGGCATAAAGCAGGAAACCACCCATGAGGAAGACCCATTCCTCTAAATGGAGGAGATTTTCCATATGGGCAACCCAACACAATCTGGTTCTTGACCAGGTCTTGATACTGAAGATTCTGGAAAAAGAAGAACAGGAGGACTTGTGGCACCTTAGAGACTAACAAATTTATTAGAGCATAAGCTTTCGTGGACTATAGCCCACTTCTTCGGATGCATATAGAATGGAACATATATTGAGGAGATATATATACACACATACAGAGAGCATAAACAGGTGGGAGTTGTCTTACCACCTCTGAGAGGCCAATTAATTAAGAGAAAAAAACTTTTGAAGTGATAATCAAGCTAGCCCAGCACAGACAGACAGTTAGATAACAAGTGTGAGAATACTTACAAGGGGAGATAGATTTCAATGTTTGTAATGGCCCAACCATTCCCAGTCCTTATTTAAACCGGAGTTGATTGTGTCTAGTTTGCATATCAATTCTAGCTCAGCAGTTTCTCGTTGGAGTCTGTTTTTGAAGTTTTTCTGTTGTAATATAGCCACCCGCAGGTCTGTCACTGAATGACCAGACAGGTTAAAGTGTTCTCCCACTGGTTTTTGAGTATTTTGATTCCTGATGTCAGATTTGTGTCCATTAATTCTTTTGCGTAGAGACTGTCCGGTTTGGCCAATGTACATGGCAGAGGGGCATTGCTGGCACATGATGGCATATATCACATTGGTAGATGTGCAGGTGAACGAGCCCCTGATGGTATGGCTGATGTGATTAGGTCCTATGATGATGTCACTGGAATAGATATGTGGACAGAGTTGACATCGGGGTTTGTTACAAGGATAGGTTCCTGGGTTAGTGGTTTTGTTCAGTGATGTGTGGTTGCTGGTGAGTATTTGCTTTAGGTTGGGGGGTTGTCTGTAAGCGAGGACAGGTCTGTCTCCCAAGATCTGTGAGAGTAAAGGATCATCTTTCAGGATAGGTTGTAGATCTCTGATGATGCGCTGGAGAGGTTTTAGTTGGGGGCTGAAGGTGACAGCTAGTGGTGTTCTGTTATTTTCTTTGTTGGGCCTGTCTTGTAGGAGGTGACTTCTGGGTACTCGTCTGGCTCTGTCAATCTGTTTTTTCACTTCAGCAGGTGGGTATTGTAGTTTTAAGAATGCTTGATAGAGATCTTGTAGGTGCTTGTCTCTATCCAAGGGATTGGAGCAAATGCGGTTATATCTTAGAGCTTGGCTGTAGACAATGGATCGTGTGGTGTGTCCATTTTTTTTTTCTCTTAATTAATTGGCCTCTCAGAGGTGGTAAGACAACTCCCACCTGTTTATGCTCTCTGTATGTGTGTATATATATCTCCTCAATATATGTTCCATTCTATATGCATCCGAAGAAGTGGGCTATAGTCCACGAAAGCTTATGCTCTAATAAATTTGTTAGTCTCTAAGGTGCCACAAGTCCTCCTGTTCTTCTTTTTGCGGATACAGACTAACACGGCTGCTACTCTGAAGATTCTGGATTACTTAATTGCAATTGAAATATTCTGGACTCTCCTTCAGTTAGATGAAGGGTCATCTGATGATGATATCAGCGTATTGCCCTCTAATACTGTTGCTTTTGATCTTCTCCTATGTGACAATATTAAAGTTCCTTAGGGGCGTGATTGATGTACACTTCCTCACTGGGAACAGAGCCTACCCCAAGATGAGACCTCAACATTGCTCTCCTGAAGCTAATGGAGTCCTCTTCTGAGCCTTCAGAGAATGCCCTGTATGCTATCTGACCCCTAAAATAGTCTTTCTGGTGTCTATCACCTCAGCCAGGAGAGTAAGTTAGTTTCAGGCACTCAGGGTTGAATTTCTATATACAGTGGACATATGAGACCTCATCCAAAGTTCATTCCCGAAGCAGTATCTGAATTTCACTTCATTCAAGTAATCAGCTTACCTATATTCTTCCCTAAATCACATTCCACACACAGGGAAAAGAAACTGCACACCCTGGAGATACCATGCTCTATGCTACTACATGTACAGGACTAAATCTTTCAGACTGCCCCCATGCCCGTTTGTGGTGATAGCTGGTCACTGTAAAGGCCAAGACATTTAATCTCAGACTGTCTTAATGGACTATTGAGTGTATCACATTGTGCTACCAGTTGGCAGAGATACTGCCCCCACTGTCCACCAAGGCTTTACCACAGTTCAAGCAACATCCTGTTCCTGTTTCTGAAATTTACAATACTGCTATGTAGAGTAGTCCAGTGATGTTTGTAACCATTATGTACTAAACTTGTCTGCTAGAGCCAATGCCAGATTTGGGAGAGCATTCTCTCTCTCTCTCTCTCTCTCTGCCCTAATGTAGATGGAGATATACCAGTATACTTTATTTTAATTTGGGAATCAGAATAAATGCCTTTATACTTGTATAACTACATACACAGTAAAGGGGTGGTTGCCACTTTAACTATGCCAGCAGGGTTAAAGCAGAAAATTTTTAAGTGTAGACAAGCCCTTATTTCTGTTTTAAACCAAGTATATTTTGGTTTAGCAGCTTCATTAAGTTGATTTGGAACAGGTTTAGGTTAAACTGAAACAAGTCACTCTTAAAATGAAATAATTAACTGAAATAAGCATCCACACAGTAGTTTGCACCAATTTAACTAAAATAATGCAAATTTATATACACAGATCCTTACTCTAGAGGTTTTCTTAATTCTTGCCCTATCCTCAATGGTTAAGGAGAACAATCTTTTATGTAATTGAAAATTGTTATCATATCCCTCCTCAGTCTTCCCTTCTCCAGACTGAACAAACCCAATTTTTCCATCTTTCCTCATAGGTCATGTTTTCTAGCCCTTTAGTCATTTTTGTTAATCTCCTCTGCACTTTCTCCAATTTGTCGTCTTCTTTCCTGAAATGTGTCGAGAACTGGACACAATACACGAGCTGAGGCCTCATCAGCATGGAGTAGAGTGGAAGAATTGCTTCTTGTGTCTTGCTCTTACAACACGCTTGCTGATACATCCCAGAATAATGTTTGCTCTTTTTTTTTTTTTTTTTGGCAACAGTGTTACACTGTTGACTCATATTTAGCTTGTGATCCACTATAATCTCCAGATCCCTTTCCACAGTACAGGAGAACCTCAGAGTTATGAACACCGGAGTTACAAATTAACCGGCCAACCACACACCTCATTTGGAATTGGAAGTACACAATCAGGCAGCAGCAGAGACCAAAAAAAGCAGTACAGTACAGTATTAAACATAAACTGCTGAAAAAAAGTAAAGCAGCATTTTTCTTCTGCGTAGTAAAGTTTCAAAGCTATATTAAGTCACCGTTCAGTTGTAAACTTTTGAAAGAACCATAATTTTTGTTCAGAGTTACAAACAACCTCCATTCCTTGGCTATTTGTAACTCTGAGGTTCTATTGTACTCCTTCCTACGGACTCATTTCCCATTTTGTATGTGTGCAATTGCTTGTTCCTTCCTAAGTGGAGTACTTTGCATTTGTCCGTATTGAGCTTCATCCTATTTACTTCAGACCATTTCTCTAGTTTGTCCAGATCATTTTGAATTATAATCCTATCCTTCAAACACTGGGACAGCTGCAACACCTCCCAGCTTTGTATCATCCACAAACTTAATAAGTATACTCTCTGACATTATCTAAATCACTGATGAAGATATTGAACAGAACCAGCCCCAAACCAATCCCTGTGGGACCCATTCCATGTGCCGTTCCAGCTTGTTTATGCACCACTGATTACTATTCTAAGTCATAGTAATAGAGTCTAAGGGACCACCAAATAATCTGACCTGTATATTTCACAGCCCACCAGCACTACCCTGCACCCACACACTAAACCTAACAACTGAAATTAGGCCTAAGTATTACAGCCCCCAGGCAGAGAATAGAAGGGACTGAGGTGCACCGGCGGTCAAGGCTTATGCAATGGCAGGAAAATGATTAAGTGAGATATATCCAGATAATGCCAGCAAATAACCTGCACCCACATGCTGTAGAGGAAGGTGAAAAATCTTCAAAGTCACTGCCAATCTGATCTGAGGAAAAATGTCTTCCGGACTCCAGATACGTGTGTGAAGTGTGTTTTGAGCCAGATTATGACTTGTGAATTTGAGAGGCTAGATTGTGATTGTTTAAAAAAGAAAAAAGAAAAAACAACCCATACACAAACAAACTGGACACCAGGGGTTTTTGCTCTTTCAAATTGGTTAAATTATAACTTATTCCTCAATGACTGCAGATGCTTTTGATGTCTTTTGAAGAAATGTGATTTAGAACTAACTTTATTGTTAAGGGTTTTTTAAAAAAACATATGCTTCATATCCAATTGATAAGTTGAAGTAATAGACTGGATTTTGGAGTGATACTCTATATAGATATCTATATGCATTATATATATATAATGCAATTGGTATACACGTCCAATGAAAACAGAATGTTGCATTTGCATAGTTGCCATTTCCATTAATTGAGATAACTCAGAAAAAATCAAAAGTAAATGTTGCAAAACATTTCTTACAAAAAACAAGTGTAACCTAAGTACAAGTATGAACAATTTTAGTCCAAGGGAATAACTTTTTCACAAGGTTAGAAGGTAAGAAGAGAGGCTTGTAATAAGTTCCTACAAAGGCCTAACTTTAGCATTTTTTAATAATTAAGGTGTAAATGCTTCTGTGGCTTTTTTAGTTTGAATGATTGCAGATCTGTTTAAAATTTCCATATACAAGGAAATATGTTTACTTACCAAATGTTATGTGAAAGTCATGCTCCCAATACTTCTGTTAGTCTCAAAGGTGCCACAGGACCCTCTGTTGCTTTTTACCGATTCAGACTAACACGGCTACCCCTCTGATATGTGAAAGTCTGTCTCTCTTTAGTAGGTTCACACTGACCTAGTTACCTTCCCTGCTAGATTTGGGATTATATGTTCATTTTTGGTGATGTCACTTTATCTTTATTAAAGGAACAGACAGTTGAGTGTCAAAAATAGTTATGCATCTTCAGTGAAGTACTTGTATGTCAATCAGTGGGAAGTTTAATATCTTGGAATCCTGAGCTATTCAAAAGTCTACAGGTGTTAAATACTGGTTCAGAAATCCAGTAGTGACTTTGTATGAGCAGAATACAGTTCTGGGCCAGTAACTTTTCTTTTCACACTTTTTGAAAGCTTACGGGAAGGGATATGTCTAGTTTTAGAAAACAGGAGAAAAAAAACCCATAAACTTGTACTTTAAATTGCATTTAAGCATAGTTTGAGTGTATTGTTTGCAACTATCTTTTTATGAACACGAATTCATGACCGCAGTAATGTGGAAGCACAAAATCCTAGATATAGGCCAGTTTCAATTCTTATTTAATACTAGCTTAAAAAAATCTAAGAAGCAATTTGAATATAAAAGCAAAATGTCTAAATATTAATTAGTAAATATTCTTCCTTGGATTATTAAAACAGGAATTTGGAAATCTTTTTATTGCATTGAATTTCCACATGTTCATCACTTACACATTTTGACAAGATGTCTGTGAAAGTTTAGTAGATATGTCTATTTCTTAAATAAGAGTAGAAAAAGACTGCTAAATCATACCTTCCTTTTATTTTTTTGTTGATCAGCTTAGAATCAACTTCTCAGTAGTGAATGAGAGGTGATAGATTGAGTGGTGGTAGGCCATGAAGGGCCATAAAATTGAAGACTTGTAATTTGTTCAAAGTGATAATGAAAGGGGAGTCAATAGGGGAATGATAAGAAAGAAGTGGCATGATCAAAGTAATGGGCTAGGGAAATGATCTTCACAGTAGCATTCTGAATGGATATGAGTAGGGCAAGATTGCATGGTCAAAGCCAGAGAAGAATGTGGTGGTAATTGAGACTCAAGATGAGAGCCTAGACACTGAATAGGAAAGACGGTATTTTAGAGATGTTCTGCAGAAAGAATGAGCAAGATTCAGATATAGCTTGCATGTGAAGACCTAGAGAGAGGCCCAAGTTGAAGATGATGCCTAGGTTACAAGCCTGAGTGACAGGCAGGATAGTGGTAGTGTCACAGTGATCAAGAGAGGACATTGCAAGCTGGGTTTGAGGGGAAGAGATTAAAAGATCTGTTTTAGCCATATCGAGCTTGAGCTGATGACTAGATATCCACAAGGAGTTGTCGGAGAGGCAGGCCAAGGTTTTAGTTTGGACAGGAGACAGGTGTGGATCAGAGAGGTAGATCTGAGAGTTGTCAGCATATATATTGGTAGTTGAATTTGTGTTTGTGGGTGAGATTACCTAGAGATAAAGTGTAGAGGAGGAAGAGAAGGGGACCCAAAGGCAGAACCCAGTGGAGACAGAAAGCTTAGGGTGAAAGGGCAGTAGCTGGAGAAGCAAGTGGAGACAAGGGTGGAATTTTTTAAGATGATAGAAAGTAAAATAAGTTGTATTGAGGGGAAGGAGTCAGAGGAAAGTCGGAGGTTAAGGGAGGGGCTGAGAGTATGTTTGAGGGTGATCAGGAGATGGGGTAAGGTCACTGAGACAAATGGAGGGGTTAGAAGAGAAGAGCAGATGAAAAATTTGCCTCTGTGACAGGGATGAAGGTGAGAGTTGTTGGAGGCAAAGTGGGGAAGGGAAGGCAGGTTGAAGGGAGGAGGAAGGTCACATATTTTGTCAATTTTGTTTTGGAAGAAATTGCCAACATCCTGTACAGCAAGACACCTGGAGACAGGAGGAAGTGAGTAAGAGTTTGAGGAGTGAGTCAAAGGCAAAAATACAGCTGACATTGTGGGCATGGGATTCAATAAAGTTGAAATAGCAGTTCTTCCAATAGTATCCCTGTAGGTGCTCCATTTTAGGTGTGCACGCACCCATGTACCTTTGATCAGAGATTTTAGTTAGGCAGTGCCTGTTTGGCCTGTTCATGCACTCCAGCCCCCTTCATGCCCTGCATCGAGGATATATAGATCTGCACAGGCAAACAGTCCTCAGTTCCTTCTCAGCTGCTCTGAATATCTAACATGCCTGCATTGTGACTAGCATTACTGTTTTTGTACTTTAGTTAGTTTAGTTTAGTTAGCAGTAGTAGTTTATTTAACCTGGTAGTTATTTTAGAGAGGTTTTTCATGTGATTACAACCTCCGCCTCCTCTAAAGGGAGCTCCTCGGGGGTGGTTCTTGCCGTGGTATGCTGGGATGCCTGGAATTCAAATGTTGCCTCTCCTGCTGGGAATCCATCCTGGTTAGTGATGGGACACTCTTAGTGCCTCTGCTAAATGGGAGACACTCACATACCAGCAGCGTGCAAGATCTACATCTCTTTTAAAAGCTGATCAAAGAAGAACAGAGAAATTAAGTTTAGGCTCCTGATGTAGCAAGCTCTGCAACCAGCCTCAGATCTGGATACAGGGAACCCTACTGTACACTGGCCTCCAAATTTTATTAATGCCCAATCAATCGCTGCTTTTCAGTCACCAAGATCCTCAACAAAGAACAACACGGTAGGTAGTGACTAAATTAAAAGAAAATAACTTCTAGCTCTCCTAGTAGAAAACTTCCAAAAAGAGCCAGGTGACTTCAGAGACCATGTGCTCCAGAGACTGCAGGTCCCCACGGAGGCTCCAAGCTGCTCCGGTACTGGGAGCTCTTTGAAGACTTCCAGTTCTTTGAAACACCATTGTACCAGTCATACCTCAGTACTGAAACCAAACCAGCTATTGTTGTAGCATGATGAATCTAGCAGAGACTCCATTCTATTTCACAGAAGCATGGTACATCATCTTACTTCCTCCAGTCTGTATCTGAATGAATATCCCAGATTGTCTGCACCTGTATAATAGAAGCTGTCTGTCGCCTGTACTGGAGTCATCTGATCGGCCTTTGTCTCAACAATCAGTGCCTTTGGTACCTGCCCCATCTTCCAAGATGGGGCCACCAAAGCAGGCAGTTCCCTTGGTAGTGATACCGATTACTGCAGACCCTTGACTGATTTAAAGTAATTTACACCCAGTTCCATAAGAATTTAGATATTCTAGAGACTTAGTTATGTCAGATGAGCTGGAATCCTCCTTGTTAATCGGTACCAAGCAATTGTCAGTACTGTGATCTATTGGGTCACCGAGACCATATCTTTCACTAGTACATCCTAGCTCTTCAGTACCGACTGCATCAGACAGGCAGTTGCATTCACCTCAGGCATCTGCTGCACTATTTGATTGTCAGGGATGATTCTTCAGATTCCCAGATTGTTGTGGGAATCCCCTGACTGTTCTACAACAGGCATTTCCCCCATCTTTCTACTATGAGATTGAACTCTCAGGGACAGTCTCATACCCCTCCTTACTGTTATGACCAGGGTTGGATGCCATCTCCTTTGCCTTGTGGTCCACCTCAGTGCCCGTATTTGGATCTGTGGGCTATTTAGTTCTCAAGTTCTCAAAGCCTCCCAGTTCCTCCCAAAGGGACCATGGAGGGAGATGTGCCTCTATCTCATTACTCCCTCCTCAACAGCCTCAGGAGAAGTCTTTTGAAGACCAGGAAGCTAGAGTGGACAGGGAAGACGCCCTGCAAACTAATATTCCATCATCCTCACTAGATGAGGCCATAATTCTGCCTACACCTTCTCTTGCTGATGACTAAGCAGTTTCAGGAGTTGATGCCACTACAAGAGGTCCAGGAGTCCCAACATAAGCTTTTAGACATTTTACTTGCAACAGCTTCTGACAGGACGGCTCTACTACTGAATGAATGTTAGTGGATCCCACAAAACAATCTGGCGCGCAATACCCACTGGCAAACAGGTGGACAAAACATATTACGGACTGGTAAAATAAATCAGATCCATGCTTCTAGAGCAGATACTTCTGTTGCCAATGCAGTCTTGTTTTCAGTGTTAGATCTGACTTAGAAGCTCCCACTTTCATCAAGGGATACTGCTCAGGAGTCGCCTGCAGTGGAGCATCCATAGGGACACTTTTGAAGGAGAGATTACTCTCCTTGGGCAATAACTGGAGTTGTTTGAGATGTGTGTGCCCGAGAGTCTCTGCTACCTGTCCTCCTTCCCCTCTGCTTCGGAATCTTGTCTGTCAGGATTTCACAGTAGGGAAGGAATTGAGGACAGTTTCTCCATGCAATTTTTTATCCTCAGTACAGTCCACAAACAGCACTAGAGTGCATGTGCAGGCTAAATAGGCACTGCCACCAAAAATCTCCTATCAAAGGTGCATGGGTGGAACATCCAGAGACCCATATCTTGAAGAATTCGAGTTACGACACAAGGGAAGTAACCTCTCCTTTTGTTGAAAAGATGGCAGAACTCATAGTGAAGAGAACAAATTTGTCGTGGAGGAAGTCAGCCTGGTCATGGGATTTTCACTAGAAATGCTCTGCAGCATGAGAGCAGGAGCAAAGGAAGCAGATAACGGGGGTGAACCAGGGCTTGGGGATTGGCAGAGCAGGTTTTGTGGTGGGAGGGAGTGGCAAAAAGATCCAGGGTATAAGAAAATGAAGCATGGAGAGTCAACAACCACATCAGTGGAAGAAAGGAAAGAGAGGGCTGAAAGAAGAAAAGTCATAAATGCTGAGGGAATGAAGGTCAAGAAAAGGCTAAGTGATAGGATGTGAGGAGGACAGGGCTGATGAGCAATGCTAAAAATGAACAAGTAAGTAATGGTTGGAGAGGGGAACTCAGCCATAGAGATTGGAGAGCAGTGCTTGTTGAAGACCCAGTCAAGTGAACAGCCCTTTTGTGAATGGGAGTGTTGAACCAGTTAGCTTTGTTTGTCTCCACAGATTTTCACAAGTACAGTTGCAGTAATTGTGTTTGCAAAAGTATGTATTGTACATAAGCTTTTCAGAATTGTACTCTGAAAGAGCCACTAGAAGTTAGTTATGCAAGGACTACATTAGTTACTTACTATTATAATTTATCTTGAAGTATACTAGAATTTGAATTTTTTAAAATGCTCAAATGGGTTGAATGATGCATTGTGATATGATAGAATATCTTTCTAAGTATACTACCTAGCTAGTTTTAATGTATCCAAAAATGCCTGCCTTCCTCTCGGTGATTTATTTTTCTTGCACAACCTATGTAATACTGCAGCTGTAACATCTCAATTCACTAATTATTTTAAGTATATTAACTGTTTTTGTCATGACTCTAATTGCTTCTATTTACTACACAGAAATTTCAAGACATTGAAGAAATGCATCTCCTTCACATGAAAGAGATTGTAGAATCATTGTCAAATACTGTAAAAGAAATTCATTTACAAATAGGCCAGGTGAGTTTATTTAAATTTAACTTTATATTAATCTGATTATAAATATTTTTAGATTTGTTTCTGAGATTATGAAAAGTCATATCACTTATTGTTTCAGCAATGATTGCCAGTTTTTGGTCCATGACATAGACTTGTCTTCCACTAGAAAAAGGAGAAATGTGCCAGCAAAATTTTTTCCCTGTAACCTTATGGTTCACTATGACAATACAAGCTATGAAATTCAAATGTATAGATGCCACAACAATTATAGTACATTACTCTCTTGTCTTTGTATGACTTCTTTATTACTTCCAATTGTGTAGACACACATATCTTAATATGTAGGAGCAACATAACCAGGGAACTTTGAATTTTATAACTTTTGAGCATGTAAAATCACAGTCTTTATGTTGCATATATCTGTGGCTTTATTCTTGAGTGATTGCATGTTACAATAAACACACTGGCCCAAATTAATAGGTAATATAAATGGCTATATAACGTACATGTGACCAAGTAGGTATAAATTATACTCTGAATGGGGTGTGTAGGGTTTTAGCAGGAAAACAAACAAGAGGGTATACATCTTTCTGTTTGTTTTTTCTATTACAGCCTTGTGCTCCCATTCTCTCAGTATGTAAATTACACCCACTTACTGAGGTGTAAATTACACCAGTGTTTAAATCACTTCTAACTTTGGCCCACTGATTGCATTTATTTGTGTCTTCATAATTGTTATAAATTCAAGTACATTCCTTATGTGCTTATACTTAATACATGTATGTGATGGATAGCTCACTCGGTGTACATGTAGAGCCACGAGGGATGATATGCATTGTTCAGGATTATTCAGGGGCAGTATACACATTTCACTGATGATGTGTTCCTTTCAACCAGTATTCTTCAGTCTGGCAAAGTACTCATTCCTTATCCAAAAGTATATAATGCTAATATTTCAGTTACTTTTTTAGATAGTTCAATCTTGATAAAAACAAAATGTTATCTATATTCTGAAAACTAAAACTAAAAAAAAGCAAAATTGAATTTTATCAAACTCTGCAGCCAAACCTTATTTTTAGACTGAGAATAAGTATGAGAAATTTAAGACACAGAATAGCAACTTAACATAAATGTACCTCATTACCCATAATCACAGTTTCAATCAAGTTTCTGTAAGTTGCTGTTCTCCTTCATGATTTCTAAATTCTAATGTTGTTTTTTTAATCAGATTCATATTTGGAAGTCTCTGTAAAGAATGCAAGTTTGGTTGATATAGAAATAGGATTATAGGTAGATAAGGATGAATCTGAATAAGATGATAGTACCTTTACGGAGAGGTCTGGGCTCTCGCGTTGTTCCCCTTAGTATACCTATGCCATAGGAATTTTAACAGAAGGATAATATCTAAAAGTTCAACCTTGTGTAGAAGTTCAGTATTCAAGATGGTATATGTTTTTGAGGCATGAAAATCCCAAATGTTAAATGATTGATACTCTTAGGCAAATAGGGTTATGTTTTTTTTAATTTCTGGGCAGTTATCCTCCTGTGTCTGAAGACCATTGAAAAGGCTTCTCTTTCAGTACCTGCTCTGGATAAGTTCTGCAAATTATGAATAAACTTTGAGTGTTCAAAATTGATTTCTTCTTTACTTAAACGGTATATTTCCACCTCTGGACTTCCATACTCTTCATTTTAAGGACTATTTAAATACTTTGTCTAATTGGCTGTACCAGGTATTAGTGAAGTGATACAGGAACTGACTATTGAGTCCACTGGTTATGGCCTTAGTCATTCTGGAGAGAATGAATCAGTCTTTTAATTTTTAGAAAAGGGGGAAGGAAGGGGATTATCCCTGCTTTTAGACAATTGTCAGTGCTCTGGTTAAAAACCACTATAGTTAAAAAAGCCTTCTGTGATAAATGAAGGGGGCGGGGTAGCTCCCTTTTATGGACCCCGCCAGCCAGTTAGCTATTCTCTACCCCCTTTACCTGTAAAGGGTTAAAAGCCACTGCTATGCATAGGTAAAAGGAAGTGAGTGGGCACCTGGCCAAAAGAGCCAATGGGAAGGCTAGAACTTTTTAAAATTGAACAATAACTCCCCTTTTGTCTGTCTGTCGTTCTTGGGGAGAGGTAGACTGGGCTGCAACTATGCTGTAAGAAGCTTGGGGCCAGGTATGAAAAATCATCAGTATCCTACCTAGAAACTACTCATTTGAAACCCCAGATATGTAAGTAGATCAGGAAATGTCTAGGAAGATGCGATCAGGTTTATCTCCATTTATTTCTTTATGGCTTGTGGAGTCCTCTGTGCTAACCCAGGGTGCTTTTTGTTTGCTTGTAACCTTTAAGCTGGATCTCCAGAATTTATTCTTGATGCTTAATCCTTGTAGCTGCTCTTTTTAAATCTAACAATAGCCTAAATTCCCAAATATATTTTTCCTTTTGTTTTTTAATAAAAATTACCTTTTTTTAAAACAGAATTGGATTTTTGTGTCCTAAGAGGTTTGTGCACATGTTGTTTAATTAGCTGGTGGCAACAGCTGATTTCCTTTGTTTTTCATTCTTGGCTCTTCCCCGAGGAGGAGAGGGGGTGACAGGGCTTGAGGGTACTCCACAGGAAGGAATTCCCAAGTGTGCCTTCCTGGGTTCTCAGAGGGGTTTTGCACTTGGGTGGTGGCAGCATTTACCAATCCAAGGTCAGAAAAAAGCTGTAACCTTGGGAGTTTAATACAAGCCTGGAGTGGCAAGTATTAATTTTTAGAGTCCTTGTGGGCCCCCACCTTCTGCACTCGAAGTGCCAGAGTGGGGAATCAGCCTTGACACCTTTGATAGTTGATCTTCCAAATTTTCATTCACTGTCAAAATTAGCTTTTATATCAGTGCTGTTGGAACACATAATCAATAGACTGAATGAAAACCAGGATACATTTTTCATGAACGTTTTCATGATAATTTTTTCCCTTTTTGTCCAAATTTTAAGTTTCAAATTGTTTGACCAGCTCTGATGATCAGTTACGCAAAAAGCTTGTGCATTTTTGTGTATTTGAAAAATTTCAGTCAAGTTTAGAACATGTCACAGTACAGAAACTACAGTGAGAATAAAAAGAGATTTACTAATGGATCCAGATGTAAATGCTCTACTCTTGCTTCTTTTGCTTAATTAGCAATATTCCATACAATGGATCATAGTAATCTCTCAAAACATTTATCCCCAGTAGGGCTGCAGTTTTCTATTTCATGAATCTCAGCGCAATTTCATCTGGGTCTTTATCGTTCTAATTCTGCAACCTTTATTATTATTATTTGCTGCTTTTTACTTGCTATGTGCTTCTATTTAAATCAGTTTTAAGGAGGCATATTCTGCGTATTTTTAGTTGCACAAATGTTGCTGACATATGTATTTCAAAGAGATTTCTTGTTCTTTTTTCTTCATGAGCAGATGCTGGTTCATAGTGTTTATAGTTACCCAGTTCAGTTATCTCTTGCATTTAGGACAAGAGTATGTATATATCAGAAAGCAAATTTGTCTGTTGGTTATAGTAGAGGACTGGAAGTCTGGAGACCTGGATTTCATTCCCAATTCTGCCCCTTGACTTTGTGAGACCTTAAGAAGATAATTTCACCTCTGTTTCCCAATTTGTAGGATAGACATAAAACCCATACTTGTAAAAAAACTCTGATATCTTCAGATAAAATACCCCGTAAGTACAATATTCTGGGGGTGATGGTATTTATTGGTGTCAGTCATCCGTCTTGAAAGACAGTGGTGTAAGAGTCAATAGTTCAGTTACTGTGTGTCATGCTGTCGCATTGCAAGTGGCTAAAATGTCCAATTCTTGAGCGATATTCCTTGCCCCAAATAGTGCAGGCGTAAGACTCCAGGTCAGAGAATTAATCCGGCACACTACTAGCTTTTGAGGTCAGCAGCGCTTTCCTCTTCACTTTCCTCTCTCCATGTATTATTTATTGGTTATTTATTGCCACCATAACATTTGTAGCTTGTTCTTTTAAGCTTTAGTATAATGGATGTTTCATTTCACCAGTATAGTCCAAAATGAAGTCAGTGGTATTATGTTTTATTTCATTTTCGTATGATTGAAAAAATGCTAGGTGCTTTACTGAAATACACAAGATAAGATACCTGCCTTCAAGAACTTAACCTCTGTTTTTAGCAGTTATGCAATGAATGGATGACAAATAGCATGAGGCGGAACAGTGTTTACAGTAGCAAGCCTATGTGGTGACTGTTTTTGGCATGTGCATTTCTTATAGCTTATATTTCACAACTCTGCCACTCCCTGTGTGTTCACTCTTTCCCTGTACTGTGTAATCTTTGCCTCTGCTCAGCTATCCAAACATGCCAGTAGTCTCTACCCATTTGTCAACTTCTCACGTAAACATCTCCTTCAACACAATTCCTTGCACATGTACTCTGTGCACAACTCCTTCAACACAATTCCATGCACTCTCCCTCAATTTATCTGTGAGGTCACTTTTGTCTCCTCCTTCAAATCCCTCAAGAGCAACCTCTGCTGTTCTGCTTAAAATAACACAGTCCAGCTGATAAATGGGTATGTTGAGAAGTTCTTGAGT
This sequence comes from Chrysemys picta bellii, assembly GCF_011386835.1. Taxonomy (NCBI): domain Eukaryota; kingdom Metazoa; phylum Chordata; order Testudines; family Emydidae; genus Chrysemys; species Chrysemys picta. The sequence goes on along the minus strand of NC_088796.1, from coordinate 48,675,023 downwards.
ATAATCAAGACACATAATGTAAATAGGTATGTAATAGATATCTAATGTCTATAAATATTACACTTTAAAAAAACTATTAAAAGAATATTAAAGTTGCCAAATCAAGCACTCAAAAAGTTAGGAAATGCAAGAATTAAGGTTGCTTGTACAACTATAATTCAGCTCCCTTGTGCACTATGATATGTTTAATTATATGAACTTATGCTATTTTTTGTATAGAACCCCTGCCTTAGTTGGTGCACAAGATGGATGCCAGTGTGTTGTAAGGATATGTAAGGAACAAATTTTATCAAAATTCATCAAAACATTTTGCATTTACTGAATTACTAAACAAAGGAAGTATTATCTGCAGTTAGTGAAAAGAACTAATTGGTCCTGACCACCATCCCGTTCAAGATTTTAAAACTAGTAGATCTCATCTTCTCACACTTCATTTTTATTCATAGAATGGAAGAGGAAAAAACTTCCCTGCTTTTTCAGCTCAGTTGGTTTCTTGACTTTGAACAAACTAATCATCGAACTGAACGTTGAATAAATTGAAATGAAGAAAATATTCTCTCTGCAGCTGCAGAAGAGGCTACTGCTGTTAAAAGCTGTTTTAACTTCAGTCAACCCTGATTTCAGGTGTTTGGTTAATGACTTCCACCAGTGCAGTGACTATCTTTAAAATTTGGCAGCAAGTTTTTTAAAATTAATTTCAATTTAAAAAAACATATTTTAAACGTTTTAATAGATTATTGTAAATCTTAATATTGTCATAATTTCAAGTTTATTTTTAAAGAGATTTGTTTAAAAAAATCAAATTAAATTATTTTTTATTTTTTTTAAAGTCACCTATTTTTATTCAGCCAACTAATTGTATATTCCTCATTTTCAGGGTGCCCATTTTAAGATGCAGCAGTCTCATTTGCAGAACTGCTAAGCACTAACAGCTGCAACTGAAGTTAGTGGGCACTGTGTTATATAATGACTATCACCTGATTCTTCAGAGTCCTTAACATCACCATTTGGCGACCCAAAATTAGTGGACTCTTTTTTACCTTAATCTCTGAGCCTCAGTTCCCCATCTGTAAAATGGGCATAACAATAGACCCCCATTGGAGTGCTGTGAAAATTAATCAGTTAATGTTTAGTGAAGCATTTAAATGAGTACCATAACAAAGCCCATGAGAAAATTAATAATTATGTATTTAGAGCAGGGTTTTAATAGTGTGCAGTTAATAAGACATGGGGCCACACATAAACAGTGAGGATAAAACAAAATGTTGTGCAGCTGCTCATTTAGTGAGCACCATCTATTTTCTGCACTGAATGAGGCAGGGGGGTTCTGTTTTTAAAAAAAACAAATAAAAGTATGTGATCCTGTAGTTAAAGACAGAATCATAAAACGTATACATAAGGATCCTGAATGAAAGTTGCACAAGCAACATTAATTCTGGACTTTTATATTTTGAGTGCTTGACTTTGCAAACTTAATGTGCTTTTAGTGTGCGTGCATGTGTGTTTTAAAATGCTGTGGCTATATGTCTGTTTTGTCTTGGAGCCTTGGGGTGCGGGACAAAGTAAATAGACAACAAATGAGACATGCTGATGCTTTGTGCGGTAGAGAATGTTCCTTGCTATGTGTGTTTACAGCATGGAACGTAATGGGGCTTTCTGCCTGATTGGAGTCTACCACAATACATATAATATTTTGTCCAATCTCTAAATAGGATTTTTAGCTAGGTGACTGTACTTAACCTGTAGTACTTTTAAAATTTTGTAAGCCTCAGATGTACCCCAACTTTTCTGGTATTTCATGTGTATAAATAATTTTTTTTTGTTCTTCCAGTATGTCTCTCTGTATAGCTCATTGTATGTGCACATGAGCCTCATATGCACCAGTTTGGATTTTTTTAAATAGGAATGTCTGTTGAGGTTGTGCACATGACCTGTACCACCTTGTGCTCTTGTAAAAGGGCGAAATGGCTGCAACCTTCCCTCTGTTCCCTCTTACTGCTTGTGGCAGTAAAATGGAACCTGGCAAGTATCTTACTGCTACTTTCTCTGTGTTTCAAGCTCACTTTCTGTGCTATTTTGGTGAAGAAACTCTCTTCACGGTCCTTATCCCTTATGTTCTTTAATTTCTTTATTTTTCTTTTTTGAATGCCCAAATTAAACACAGATTACCACCCCCATCCCCGTACATCTCTTTATACTGTGAGATGAAGTGCCCCACACCAACTACCATGGTGAACTCTAAACCCTCAGGGTTTAAACTCTCTCTCATCTCTAATGGATTCATTCCCCTGGTCAGTGGGCATAACTAGTTCCTATTGTGTCTGGGGAAGACCCACATCCCTGATCAGTGTTTGGTATTGAAATCCTTCTTGTTGAGGATTTGCAAGTCAAGGCACTTACAGATGAAACTATACCCATTCGAGCATTCAATGCATGTCATCTCAGACCCAAAGGAGATAACCACCTACAAAGAATCGAAAGGGTCGTCCTCAGCGAGTACCCCTGGGAGCAGACACCGCACCCTGGCAGTGACAGGACAGGGGAAAATAACACCATAGAAATTGACCCTAAACATCTTACAATGGGGGCCTTTGGCACCGGCCACTGCTACCCTAGCTTCATCAACCCCTTCAGAGGAGATCTGAATCTAGGATCATTATCAGATGCCTCAGTCCTGCAGTGAAACAGAAGTTTACTGTCTGCTTTTCCTTTGATTTCCCCTGATTGCAGGGCAGCCTCCAAAACAGAGAGCCAAACCTCTCTCACCATGATCATTCTCATAGTTTCATACTGGCCAAGTTAGTTTTGGTTGACAAACCCAATGCAGATATCAGTTCAGCCTCTGATCCAGCTTCCGGTTCAACTGGACCTGATCTTGCCCAAAGCCACACTTGGCGACAGGAGAAACAAATTTGTTCACACTAGCTGTTCCAAGGATATTCCTTTTGTTATACTGACAGGACCAAACCATTCACACTGCTGCACCAGTTGTTGATAGATATAGCTGGACATTCTAAACGTCAAGCCATCACTTCACAGAGAATATTGAAGTGGATAACACAATGCATCTTACTGTGTTACTAGCTGACTAGAGTACCTCTCCCACTGAACATCAAGGTTTACTCCACAAGAGCAAAAGTAACATCCTCTGACTGCTTCAGGAATCTGCTGATAGCTGCAACTTGTAAGATCATAATGTGGACTAACCCACTAATTTTTGTCAAGCACTGTGGCTTGGGACATAGTGGCTGTTTTGGGAGAGCAGTACTTGAATCACTGCTCAACTGATGTAGCTGAAACGTCTCATCCCCGCCATTCTGACATACTGCTTGCCATTCACCTACAGAGACATACTCTAAGAAGAGAGTGCTTGCTTACCCTATAGAAACTGGTTCTTCATGGCATCAGTGTGAATCCCTTGACCTCCCCGCCAACCTCACTTTTCGTAGTCCTTAGGGTGACCAGATCAGCGCTATAAAATATCGGGACGCAAGGGGGTGGGGGGAGCAAAAAAAAAAAAAGTTTCAAAGGGGCCGGGGGCATTAGCAGGCCCCGGCCACACGCGCTGCCCTCCTCGCGGAGCCTCCTGCCCCTTGGCCCACCACGGGCATATGCGGTGCGTGGTGGGTCCGGGCAGGGGCAGCGCAGAGCGGGCAGGGGCCGGGTGGGCGGCGTGGGCTGAATTCCCACTGCTGCCGGGGAGCCCTGCGCCTCTCCCTCCCGCTCGCGGCTGTGGCTCCTTCCCGCCGCCCCAGCCACATGCAGTGCGCGTCCCCCGCGCCTAGTCTCCCTCCCACCGGGAAGGAGCCGCAGCCGCGAGCGGGAGGGAGAGGCGCGGGGCTCCCCGGCAGCAGCGGGGATTCGGCCCGCGCCGCCCACCTGGCCCCTGCCCCCAGCCAGACCCACCGCACTGCCCCGCGGGCTGCAGGGTTGGAGCAGCCCCTCTTTGCTCCCCCCCCCCGTCTCTCTCCCGTGCCAGCCCCTCTTTGCCTGCCCAGTGCCTGGGTGCCGGAGCTGACTCACCAGCTCCAGGATCCAGGCACCGCCGCCACCCACTCCCTCCAGGCTTGCGCCGCCATGCAACTGCAAGCCTGGGAGGGAGGAGGAATGCTGTGTGGTTGGGGAAGAGGTGCGGCCAGGACGGGGATTTGGGGAGAGAGCCAATGGGGGAAGTAGGGGTCGGAGCCAGGGCGGGGGGGCACGAGCGCCAGAGCAGAGGGCAAAATTTCTTGTTTGTCCAGTGTCCCGACCAAACATTGGTCGGGACGCGGGACAAAGAAGCAAATATTGGGACAGTCCCGATAAAATCGGGATGTCTGGTCACCCTAATAGTCCTCAGCTACTATGGCTTTGAATTGCAAGGAAACTGTGTGTGGTCCAGGCTGTTGCGCGCTTTATGCCCTCTCATGGAAGCACAAGGAGGGACAGTACTCATGCGTGGCCCAAATGGACACGGCTATCAAAATAAATAAATAAATAAATAAAAATGTTCTTGTGTGCATAGGGTAAGTAATTGTTTTTCATTATTGTGGTTTTCTCCTCCCTGCCACCACTTACCAGTGAACCAGGCATATGCTTGATTACATTAGAATTATTTGATAGTTCTTTCTAAGGAAAATATTTTGATTTTGTGCCAATTTAGTTGATTTGTATGCTGTTTTCATGTTTTAGACACTCTTTATCCAGCCTGGTGAGCAAGTGATTGTGCTAGTGGCAATATGCTATATATGGGGGACTCATAGCAGAAACAAGCAACTTCTGCTTTCTTCCACCAGATGCCGCCCATTGCCTCTACAGTATGCTGAGTTTGAGTGTATCAGAGATTTGAAGGAGTTATGAAACATTGCTAAGTTTCTATTAAAATAGTTTTTTTGGTCTTGTTAAATAGTACTTTATTTTCTTAATTCAGTTCCATCTTTATTATCTGAAGCTCCTTATCTGAAACAGGGTCATGTTCTCTGATTTCTACTCATATAGGGGGAAAAAATTCCTTCAGTAAACTGAAATTTTCTAAATTTTAGAGAATTCTGAATAAATTGAAGTTATCCATTGTCCCCCATTGTATTTGGATAATCAAGGTCGAATTTTGCATAATGTTCATGTGTGTGTACCAGGAAACAAAATATTATCTTGCCTTTTAAAAAGTTAAAGGAATTGTCAGTGTTTACTGGAAAGCTTTCTTCCCCAGACTTCAGGTCTATGTTTGTTTCACATGTAATTGGAATATTATACTCACTTACTTATTTTAGGCAAAACTCTCGAAGTCCCTGCCTGGACCTTAAAAAGCTTTAGAACATTATACTGTATTATGCTTTTTTAGGAGTTATGGGGCTGTGTTAAAAATGTTTAAGCAAGCTTTGGAGTCAGTGGTTTTTCCTACAGATACTACTCTGAGGTCAGCATAATTATGTATAAGCAATAAACTTTATTCTTTCCTATAATTTGTTAATGCATTGAAATTTAACTTTATTTATAGTTCAGAATGGGAATGTCTATATCCTGAGCAATTAAAAATTTTTTTTGTGTCTAGTAGACTGTTCTGTTGCTGTTTATTATTTTAATATTTTTATTTCTAAAACACCTATCCATGTTGCTGGGTTGGAGAGGAGCTTTCTGAGCACTGCTCTTAGCCAGGTAGGTGGAAGCTATGATTGTACAATGTTACATGTTTACACTCTCGCTCACTGTTGCTGCCCCAGAATGCTTGTCTTCCTAATTTATGGACAAGACTGTCTATCATAATTGTTGCTGTGTATAATCTCTTCTCATTATTTATTTATAATAAAATGAGTTTAGAAAGAAGAAATGGAGGAAAATCCTAGATCCATTTTCACTAACAGTCATTCTCTGCTTTGTCCCTCCTGTGAATCCTCCTTGGCACATACCTAGAGTTACAGGAACAAAATAATGTCATTGCTAAGATGTCTGGTCATGTTCTTCAGCCTTTTAAGAACTTACTCTGGAAGACGTTTTAAACACTTAACTATAGGAAAATCAACTGTTTAAGCTAATCAGTTTCTCCAAATATTGGTTTTTTACCTTTATTTCATTTATTTTCTTAAAGGTTCATGAAGAATTTATTAATAACATGGCAAATACTACCGTTGAAAGTTTGATACAAAAATTTGCAGAGTCAAAAGGCACTGGCAAGGAGAGACCTGGTAAGAGACTATAAATGCAAGAAGAATTGGAAATATAAATTTTAGAATTTGTGGCAAGTTTGCGCATCTAATACAGGTCAATGATTTTGTATAATGTACAGTATGTTATTAATGTGTTTATAGTCGTCAATTTTCATACAGTAATCTGTAATTTTTTATTAGTGTATCATTACTATGACTACCATGAGTTTCTGGACATATTGATTGACAGTTGACTTAGCTGTACATGTAGGATATTTTATTGATGTAAGTGTTGTCAGAGGGGGTTTGACTGTAGCTGTGTTTGCACAGAAAGAGGGAGAGAACAAAATCTTATATTAATTAAATTTTAGTGTTGAATGGTTAATCACTGAAAACTATTGTCAGTTAATCTCAAAGTTTAAAGTTCTCTGTACTTTCTTACCTCTTCCCCTTTGTGCTTTTGCATTACAGTTTAATCACACAAACATATATTTATCAAATTCAATATAATTTACAACTTGCCCTAAAACTTTAGATATATGATTTTACACTTACACTAATTTATCTGTGGTAATAGTTCAGTATAACTTTATTAACTACACTTTTATTTCCAAAATTATATATTTTAGTACTCATGTGTGGACACTCTGGTTCTGCCTCTGTGCCCCCTACCATTCAGGTGTGGCATCGTGGGTTAGCCCTCCTTTAGATTCCCCTCACCTGGGTTTAGACAAGTCCAAACAGACCACCTGTGTGTTAAGAGCAGCCCCCCTTTTCAGAGGATCTCATTTATTGGTAACGAAGATTAACATAAACATAAGCAAGACCTTGTTCGTGTATCTGTAGAAAATTCGCCATCTTGGGATCAGTCCAACTAACTTCTTGGTCCAGTAGCCAAGGAGCACTCTAGGCCAAGCTCCTCGTCTGGAGCCAGGACTTCTAGATTGCTCCTGCTTTCTTCCCTTGGAGCTCAGCTGCTGGTTTTTTCTTTCAGCCTGCTCCTGTTCCCTTGACCTAGAGAACAATCTCAGGTTCCTTCCTTTCAGGGTATTCCTGTTCCCTTCATCTGGGGAGCAGTCTGTCTCTCTCTGGAACCCTCTTAATTCCTTCCCCTGGGATACTTCTGTTTCCTATCTGGGAACTCTCATGCCCTGGGGTTGCCCTCCTTCCTAAAAGCCCCCTCAACTCAGAGGAACTTCCTCCTGGGAGTATTCTCCCTGACTGAGCTTAAGAAGCCTTTTTATGGAGTGCAGGTGCTCCTTTACTATTGACCATTAAACAGTCATTTGGGGCAGCCGGTTACTCCAAAGTGGGTCTTCACAAGGGCCTTCGTGGGCAATCTAGGCCCTGACTCCTCTTTTATGGGCCAGTTGCCCTATGAAACAATGCTTTATATATTTTCTGTTTCACCAGCAGCACAGCCTTCCTTAGGGCAAATATGTAGTGGAGTTGCAACCCTGTGCAGTAGGCCACAATACTAATCAAATACGGCCAATCTGTCTCCATCTATTGAGGAGCAGATGGACTAAATCTGAGTGACGCTTCATTCTGTTTTAGCCACTTTAAACATTGGGAAATATGGAAATGGCAAAAAAATGTCAAGATTGTCAGCAAAAACAACACATGCCTAAACATAATCTATCCTTGGAAATTTCCGGCTGCGCAGTGGCAGTAAATCCACATAGACTGTGCTGGAACATTTTACGGGTAGGCTTGGCAGAATTTGGTTTTGGTTTCAATTTCAAAGTATTTTTTATTTTATTTTTTAATTTTGAACTATTTTAATTATTACAGTTAGGGATAGGGTTTTAGGGTTAAGTCAGTGCTCACAGCAGAGCTACAGGGGGCTCCCTGCATGGCATAGAGGCTCAAGACATTGGAGTGCAAGGTGTGGGGGAGGCTGCAGTCCTGTCCTAGCTTAATAGAGACCCCCACCAGGGCTGCAAAAACAAAGACGAACCTCAGGCTGTGGGGGAAGACATCCCACTGCTGAACAGTTCCTGGCCTGGGATAGTCCCTGAACTTCTGGCTGAGGGAGTGAGCAGGGCCCTAACAGCAGGGCTGATTACGTTGGATACCTGCAGGCACAATGTGCGGAGAAGGCTGTGGTCCTGGTGGGGTAGAGCAGAGCCCTGGCCAGGGTCTCATCATTCTCCTCCCAGCCCTGGCCGGGAGATCTCTGTTCCCCAGCAGGAACACAGCCCCCTCTGCACCTTCAAGCTGCAGTAATCCAGTGTCACCCAGCCCTTTGGCTGTGTAAGGAGCCCTCTGTAGCCCTGCTGTCTGTCCCTGCTCCCTCACTCCCATGACAGCAGCGCTGCAGAGGGCTTTTCCACAGAGCTGGTGACACCCAATCCCTACAGGCACAAAGTTGTGGGGAGAAGGCTACACTCGCTTAACTGTTATTGTTGGATATTTTCTTGTCAATTTCAGTGTGAGCAGAAATCTACATTTACCAACATCTATCCATTTAAATCAGATCCTGCCAAGCCTGTTTAGAGGGCATATGTTTTTGATTGCAGCAAGTAGATGCTCATTCAGGGAAGCCATACCACCACAGAAGTGCGTGGCTGTTGCCCGGTGGAAGCTAGCAATGCAAGACTTCTGTAGGTCAGTTGCAAATCCCTTTGGAATTGGAAAGTCTGCTGGCAGGGTTGTGTATGTGCAGGCAGTTAACACTGTGTCCTGCCTATGGGTGGTTGCCATAAGCAAAGTTCCGGAAAATAATAGCTGACTGTCAGAGGATGGGATTTCTGAACTGAGCTGGGGCCATTGATGGCACCCACATCCCAGTATTTTGCCCGCCAAAAGGGGCAAGTGAGTTTGTGAACCAAAAAGGTTCTGCAAGGCTTAGTGGACCTCAGAGGCAGATTCATGAGTACCAACATGGGAAACACTGGAAAGGTTCATGACACCAAGATGCTGAGAAGATTGGGATTGTACTTGAAGGGGCAAGGAAGTGACTTCGTTCCCTAGAAACTACATGGTTCTCTATGGGGTGTCTGTGCCAACTTGTTTTGGGGTACCCTGCATACCTGCTCCTAACTTGGATCATGAAACCATATCCCTGCATCAATGACTCTGGGAAAAGGGAATTCAGTTACAACCTCAGAAACTGCAAAATGGTTGTGGAGTGCACATTTGGTAGGCTGAGATCTCATTGGCGCTGCCTATGCACCCGTCTGGATCCCAGTGTGGCCAGTGCCGTTAATATAATCACCACCTGCTGTGCACTGCATAATGTTTGTGAAGGTAAAGAGGAGTGCTTCCATCCTACGTCGGCACAGGACAAGTCTGGTTTACAAACTTTATACAGGCATCTAGATACCACCCATGTGCCCACTCGTCCTGGTTCCCGGCAGGCAAGAGAAGTGATGCCATGTGTTTGCACCTCTTGGCACAGCGTGAAGGCAGAGGGTGATATCTGCCTGTGCTGAGGGTTACTTTCACACCCTGTGCAGCTGCTGGAAAAGCATATGAGGGAACATTGGCACATACTTGTGGAGCTACTTACTGTTGTGAGGGTGTTGTTCCCCTATAGCAGACAGTCATTAGTTTTTCGTTCATGTGACTATTCTCCCATTACTGATAATTATAGTAAGGCACCTCCCTCGGATTATCACATTAGGGTTAGGTTTGTGCAGTGGAGGTTGGCAGCAAAATTGTAATGCTGTCATTGTGCAATTCTTTAGTCTTAAATGGTCACACTTATTTGCATACCTCGGTTATTGGGAGCACTCAGTTGGTCTTTGTGACCTTCTCTACATTTGTTTTCAGGATTGGGGGGAGGGGTGCATTTTTCTTTTTTAAGTGTTCATTGTCAACGGTGCTAACCGCACTTGGTGGCTGTTATGGAATACAATCTCAACGTTGAAACAGGTCAGTGTTTTTTTGGAGGGGTGGGGGGACATTTAATCACTAGGTAGTGGCAGGTGCCTGTATTGTTGTTTGAATTATTTCATTTTCCTGCATCTGAACCAAGCCATAAAGATGTTTGTTTACCCATTGTCTGTGTTGTGAATTCTGCAGCTTTTAGAGCTAGCAGTGCCTTCTGTAAGCACATAACAATGTACTTTCCTCATCCCTCCCATGTATCCTTGGGACTTCGGCTATATCTTAACCTGGGTCAGGGAGATTTGGGTGTGGGGGAGACAGAAAAGTGTTTGCAGTATGATGGCACCAGACATTTATGCTATTCCATTTCATGTGCTGTGCATCATGGGGCCAAATCCCAAATGAGAAAATACCTTACGTTCATCGTACTTAGGAATGAGGGACCATACACTAGTTAAAGAAACTATGACATTTAAGTACTATGGAAGGTGTAACTGAAATATTTTAAAAGGAAATATAAACCAACGAAACATAACTAGACTGAATCTGACAACAATGGTAAAATATTAATGTCTCCACACTCGTCGTCTTGCCCTCTCCCTTACCCTGACAAGGAGGGGAAATTACTGTGGAAAATCATTCTTGGGGACAACCAAGGATGTCTTCTGTATGGTGTTTAAGGGGAGGGTACTCTTGGTGAGCTTCAGGGACTCATTGTTCTGCTCAGGGATGTCCCCAGGCAAGGGGTTTTGGGTACTGGTGTATTTTCGGTGCTGAGTTGTACAGGCTCCTGCTGGTCCCTCAGGGTGAGGATTAGGTCCTCCACCTCAGCAGCGCTCTGGCTGGCAGCCAGAGACAATGGTGGTGGTGGCTCTTCACGAAGAGGTGCAATGGCCATGGCAACAGGCAGACCCCAAACTTGTTCTATCAGTCTGTCCACTATGGAATGCTCCTGTTCACTAAGACATGCCTCCTTCTCCATGAACTGGTTCATCAGTGTCTCTTATTGTTGAAGAGACTGATTTTCCCATGCCCTGAGGGAACTCAAACTGCTCCTGTTTCCTCCTGTCCATGTCAACGAGCATGTCCTCCAGGGTCTTTCTGTGTCTGATTCTGCTCTCTCTGTGGTGGTGTTCCTGTCCTCCCAGAAGAATGATTTCCCTCTCAGGGGCTGATGGTCCTGCCAGTTCAAAGACACGGGTATCTTTTTTTTTTCCTTTGGAAGAAGCTGAGAAATTCTCTCACATAATATAACTTTGCTATGGAAGGCACAGTTTTGATACTATTCAGCATTCCACGAATGCAACTGTTAGACTATTCTTGATTCTCGGACAACTTTTCCAGCAGGTAAAGAAGGAGCAGAGGCTAATTATAAGATACATATATTGATGTTTTTAAAAATTTTAAATGTTCATAGTATCTCAAGGGGGGGAGGAAGCAGTTCCCTAAAGGGGCTATATTATTAGTTTGCAATTTCTTCTTTAAAAGCAGGCCAACATTTTGAGAACATAGCAGTTTTCTAGGTACCAGAATGGAAAAGAGGCTTCCTGGTCCTGTGAAGGAGATCTGGCATAGATTGCCGCATGTTTCTGCTAACGGTCACTCGTCTGTATATTGCTAAATGGAGAGTTTGGTCAGCTATGAAAATGTGGGCCAAGAGACTTGTACTGTTGGTGACCCTCAAGACTCAGCTGGAGTTTTTGCTACAGCAGAAATTTTCTAAAATTACAAGACTGGGAGACATTTTGACTGGTTATTGTCTATCTTCTCAGCTAGCATATAGAGTTTACATACCATGAACGCTGTCCACCCATCCATCCCCCTCCCAGCATCACCAGATAACAATGGTGACATGGACAGGGAATGAAAGAGCCACACCCTGCAAATTTATTTCATTCCCTGATGTTTCAGATCAGCACATGACTAATTTCTCGCCTCTCCACTGCAGGGGGATACCTCACTGTGTTTATCTAAATGCTAGACTGGATCCTGCTCCCGCCCCCTTTCCCCTGGCTTATGCAGCATGGCTCAGTGCCTGGAGAAGGCTATACACCAGAAAAAGTAACAATTTTGTAATCTTCCAGGGGGGGAAAGGACTGCTGTGACTAACATTTCCTCAGGCAACCAAAGTTTTCCCTTCCCCTTCCTAGACCTCTGCTCCCCTCCACCCCAACTCTCCCTCTCTCCCATCCCCCTTCTACACAGCTCCAATTTATAAAGGCATGGTAAGATTGGGAATGGTATGGGAACGGCACTGAAAATGTATATAAAAGTTTCAAAGGAAAAAAGGGAGGCTGTTACCAACTTTTTTTCTACAGCTGTCCCATCCCCAACAGGGACTTTTCTAAACCTACCCCTTTGCTTGTTCCTATTCGCGTAGCCTCTGGACCATCACTACCTGTGAGCTGGCTGAGAAATGCACAGGCACAGTGATTGTACATTAATAATCTGTTTTATAGCTTCTGTGAAATGCATAATGTTTCACCAGGAATCTATAAAATCATTGATTTATAGCTGTGTCTTGCTCAGGGGCCCTTAAGGGTTGAAGTGGAATGGGGGGGGGGGGGGAGTTGGGCTTAAAATCACAAATGTAGCACTAGAGCAAGAAAGGATATTGGTGGGGAGTTCCATTGTCATTTACCAGACTCGGATTCTGGTTCTTACCACAACTTGGGGTCCTCCTCAGGGGTGTGAGCCACTTCAGGCTCAGTACCAGGAGCTGTTGACAGCACCCGGTCCATCTTATTGTAGAAGGGGAATGTGCGATGAGCCCAGAGTTATTGTTGGAGTCTTTTGCCCTGCTGTACAGGATCCTGAGGTGCTTGATGCACTGGGCTGGAGTCTGCCCAATATCAACCTGTTCCAGCCTTTGTGAAATTTCCCGGTACAGATGTACGTTTCTGCTGCTCTGGGAGAAATTTTGGAGGATGGTGTACTCCACCCATATGTTGATCAGCAGCCTGGTGTGATTGGCAGGCCAGGGGGCTGCTCTTGGAGTAGGAGCCATGTCCATGTGTAATGATCAAAAGAGTACAGTGGAAAGGTGTTCTGATGTGGTCACGTGCAGCTTGTGATGACTGGTGGAAATGGGGGGACAAGGAGCTTTATAGATTGGGAAAGAGGTCAGGCAGAAAAGGGTTTGTTGCATTTGGGAAAGGGAGTGGAGGACTATTGAAATTCAAGACCTGGTATATGCCTCTTACCTCTGTCCATACTGCACACTGCTGCTGGTATAGGGCGGTGCCATAACCAGCACTGTATACTTCAGGTATGCTGGTTACTTGCCCTGTACACGCCTTTAGACACACGCTTCTGGGGTTCAGCTGTGATGAGCTCACATTCAGCATAATTGAGAGATTGAGGCAAAGGTAGCTCTAAATCATCTTTTCAACTCCCTTTGCCCTCCTCTTGGTCTGCTCTATCTTATGCCAGTGAGGATCAGCCAGAGCACGTGGTACTTCAAGCCTGCCTGTTTCACTGGAAGAGTGGGTGGCATAGAGCTGGCATAGAGGAATAGCCAGCAGCCACTTTAGGACCTTTTTCTAACTGCAGCAGCACAAAGCATTCAGAATTTGGGCCATGGATCTTGCCCAAGGACTCCTCAAGAAGATAACAGAACAAATACTTAGGTGGAAGAGCCAGAAACAACGTCTCTAGGCAGTCTTTCACCACTGTGTTCCACAAGAACACCCTCAGACTCCCCTATGTCCAAGGAGCTGGTGCCAGGGCAAGGCCTTTTTGTTTGTTTGTTTTTGTTATGAGTCTAGTGACCTGAGGATGGGCTGATGATGAAAATTGGCAATGGCTATGGTTTTGAGCCCACATCCCCTTTCCTTGCAGAGATTTCTCTTAAAAATATATATAGGTTTCAGATATGCATCCGAAGAAGTGGGCTGTAGTCCACGAAAGCTTATGCTCTAATAAATTTGTTAGTCTCTAAGGTGCCACAAGTACTCCTGTTCTTTTTTTTTAAATATATATATACCCATTTATGATCTGTTGTTAGTCCCTATTACTATTATTTATTATCATTTATCTCTAGTCATCTTTGCAGTTGTAAGTAGTTCAGGTGAGATTAGTATCATCCTCAGCCTGAAAAGCCTGAAGAAATTAGACATGAAATGAAAGTTCAAAATGCAAACCTTGACATTTACACTAGAAACTGTTTTATATAAAGATTTCCTGATTTCATTTGGCCTCTGAGAGGCCTACCTACATGTCCCAGTCAAGAACTTTCCCATAGAAGTTTCTGGCCATAAGAGAGCAGAGTCAGAATGGGTGAACAAGCAGTCATTAGATCCTGCATAATAGTGTCTCACTCCATTATCCACTGCCTTCACTGAAATTTGGAGTAATGTCGAATCTTTCTGCAACCAAACAATGCCAAAAACCATATATTCTCCCTCCAAAGTCGGTGGGAGATAGCATTGTCCCAGCCCTGGCCAACTAGTTTTCTCTATCTTCTCTCCTTTTCTTCCCCTACTTGCAGTAACCCAGGATCAATAAAAAGAGATGGCATAAGTAATACAAGTAACTACTCTAGTTTGGGTTTTAGACCTACTGAAATTATCCACCTCTTCATCTGCCCTTATAGAATGATCTGTTGTCTCAAGGGCTCCTGGTATTTCCAAATACAGGAAAATTGTGTCTGATTTCATGCATGTAGAATGAAGACAACTAATCAGTAAAGGAACAGGAGTACTTGTGGCACCTTAGAGACTAACAAATTTATTAGAGCATAAGCTTTCGTGGGCTGTAGCTTATGCTCTAATAAATTTGTTAGTCTCTAAGGTGCCACAAGTACTCCTGTTCTTTTTGCAGATACAGACTAACACGGCTGCTACTCTGAAATCAGGAAAGGCTATTTTTAGAAAGTGATTTGAAATTCTCTTGTCTTCAAGAAAACTATCCACTGACTGTTTCACAGTTTGGTATTAAATTAGTTCAGGGTATCAGTCCATGGGAACAAGTGCAGATCAGCCAAAGTATTGCAGATCCTTGATTCTTCTCAACCTAAAAGCAAATATCCTTTTGCAGCACCTGCCTCAGATGTTTCATTCATTTTAAATTTTCACCCCCACTGATTCACAACCCCCCTTAAAAAAAATCCATGGAGTGCCATCATGCAAACTCAGCTTCAGTGTCTTTACGCAACCTGCTTTGAGTCCCTCTCTGCCCCCAGGGTATGCTTTGGGAGCCCTTCCTTTTTCTGGGGATCAAGCGCAATGAAGGGAAAGGTATCAGGGGAATTACTTTGTTTTTTGTTTGTGTTTGAATAAGGCAAAGAACTGAAATAGACTTGGGCATGGCACTGATTCTCTTCTGGGCTGGTGTCAGAGCTCCCCATCTTACACATGGTGGAGACTGCAGGCAGTTGTCACAGCCTGAAAACAAAAATGTATCCAGAAGTGCTATTGAAATGGCTGAGGGGAAAAACAACAGCTGCAGCAGCTCTTGGAGCAACAGGAGTGACAACTGCAGCAACAGCAATTCCAACAGAAACTGAAAATCCAGCAGCAGTTTCTGCTTCAACTACTGGGTCAGCATGGTTGAGACACAAGTTGGCATGACAACCAGTCACCCTGGAATGGGGGAAGATATCTCACTCCCCCCCCGGTCTGTCCTTAGTGACCTTTGAATGGGTAGCGGGTACCCACTGATGGCCCAGAGAGGCGTGGGCCATCAAGATAGCCCTCTACTTGCTAGGGGAAGCTCAGGCTACACATCATGCTATAAATGGGACCTCAGCACACGATTATGGATCACTTTGGACCCATTTTGGAACATTTGCTGTTCAGTGAGGAAGGATATAATTGCTGGCTTAAATGGGAACAGTTTGCACCATACTCTCAGCCTTGTGAGGTGGCTCAATGGCTATGGGATTTCTGCTTTCACTGAAAGTACAGTTCTCAGAGGAAATAGTTTAAATCGTGGCATTGGAGCAGTTTTGTCAGATCCTACCAGTAGAGCCTAAGGAGTGGGTCTGCCGCCACCAAGTTACCCACCTAGAGGAAGCATCATACTTTGTGAAGAACTTCCTAGCACAGAACTGGATTGTAGTATCTTTGAAATAGTCCTCCTACTTGAGAATGAGGCCAGTGATGGCTGGGATTATGAGGGGTTGGCCATGCGTTATGAGGCTCCTATTGGGAACAGCTTCAATGAGCCATGGGGCTTGCTTATTGTCACAGGGTGGCCATGACCAGGGGTAGACCCCAGTATTGGGTCTGGGTCTGGAGACGATAGACTTGCAATGAGGGCATCCCTGGCTAAAGGAAGGATGGGCTCCACCTAAATCAAAATGGAACCAGATTGCTGGCACTTAAAATGAAAAAGGTCATAGAGAATTTTTTAAACTAAGGGCTGGGGGAAAGCTGACAGGTGCAGAAAAGCACGTGGTTCAGACAGAGACATCCCTTAGTGGAGGATCTATTAAAGGAGATTCTCCTCCTTACTAGGACATAGAGAGGATGGAAGATGATAAAATACAGGTAGGATCTGATGAGAAACAGTCAAATGAAAAAAAAAGTCCCATTCAATTACATCATGTAATGGCAGACAGCTAAAAAGTGACAAGTCTTTAAAGTGCTTATATACAAATGCTAGACATCTAAATAATAAGATGGGTGAATTAGAGTACCTCATATTAAATGAGGATATTGATATAATAGGCATCACAGAAACTTGGTGGAATGAGGATAATCGATGGGGGACAGTAATCCCAGGGTACAAAATATATCGGAAGGACAGAACAGGTCATGCTGGTGGGTGCGGGGCACTATATGCAAAAGAATCAAATGAAGTAAAAATTTTAAATGAACCAAACTGTCCCATAGAATCTCTATGAATAGTAATTCCATGCTCTAATAATATAGCAGTAGGGGTATATTACCGACCACCTGACAAGGATCGTGATAGTGACTGTGAAATGCTCAGGGAGATTAGAGAGGCTATAAAAATAAATAACGCAATAATAATAATTAATAGGGGATTTCAGCTATCCCCATATTCACTGAATACATGTCACCTCCAGATGGGATGCAGAGATAAAGTTACTTGACACCTTAAATGACTGCTGCTTGGAGCAGCTAGTCCTAGAACCCACAAGAGAAGAGGCAATTCTTGATTTAGTCCTAAATGGAGCACAGGATCTGGTCCAAGAGGTGAATATAGCTGGACCGCTTGGTAATTGTGACCATAGAATAATTAAATTTAACATCCCTGTGGTGGGGAAAACACAACAACAGCCCAACACTTGTAGCATTTAATTTCGAAAAGGGGGACTACACAAAAATGAGGAAGTTAGTTAAACAGAAATTAAAAGGTGTACAATGCCAAAAGTGAAATCCCTGCAAGCTGCATGGAAACTTTTTAAAGACACCTCATTAAAGTCTCAATTTAAATGTATACCCCAAATTAAAAAACATAGTAAGAGAACCAAAAAAGTGCCACCATGACTAAATAAGAAAGTAAAAGATGCAGTGAGAGGCAAAAAGGCATCCTTTAAAAAGTTGAAGTTAAATCCTAGTGAGGAAAAAGCATAAACTCTGGCAACTGAAGTGTAAAAATATAATTAGGAAGGCCAAAAAGAATTTGAAGAACAGCTAGCCAAAGACTCAAAAAGTAATAGCAAAAAAAAAATTTAAGTACATCAGAAGCAGGAAGCCTGCTAAACAACCAGTGCGGCGGCCACTGGACGATCGAGATGCTAAAGGAGCACTCAAGGACGATAAAGCCATTGCGGAGAAATTTAATGAATTCTTTGCATCAGTCTTGATGGCTGAGGACTTGAGGGAGATTCCCAAACCTGAGCCATTCTTTTTAGGCGACAAATCTGAGGAACTGTCCTAGAGTGAGGTGTCATTAGAGGAGGTTTTGGAACAAATTGTTATACTAAACAGTAATAAGCCATCAGGACCAGATGGTATTCACCCGAGAGTTCTGAGGGAACTCAAATGGGAAATTTCAGAACTAGTAACTGTAGTCTGTAATCTATCATTTAAATCAAATGACTGGAGGATAGCTCATGTGACACCAATTTTTTAAAAGGGCTCCAGAGGTAATCCCGGCAGTTACAGGCCGGTAAGCCTGACTTCAGTACTGGGCAAACAGGTTGAAATTAAGATCAAAATTGTCAGACGCATAGATGAACATAATTTGTTGAGGAAGAGTCAACATAGTTTTTGAAAAGAGAAATCATGCATCACCAACCTATTAGAATTCTTTGAGGGGGTCAACAAGCATGTGAACAAAGGGGATCCAGTGGATATAGTGTATTTAGATTTTCAGAAAGCCTTTGACAAGGTCCCTAACCAAAGGCTCTTAAGCAAAGTAAGCTGTCATGGGATAAGAGGGATGGTCCTCTCATGGATTGGTAACTGGTTAAAAGATAGAAAACAAAGGGTAGGAATAAATGGTCAGTTTTCAGAATGGAGAGAGGTAATAAATAGTGGTGTCCCTGAGGGGTCTGTACCAGGCCCAGTCCTATTCAACATATTCATAAATGATCTGGAAAAAGTGAGGTGGCAAAATTTGCAGATGATACAAAACTACTCAAGATAGTTAAGTCCCAGGCAGACTGTGAAGAGCTACAAAAGGATATCTCAAAATGGCAGATAAAATACAATGTTGATAAATGCAAAGTAATGCACATTGGAAAACATAATCCCAACTATACATATAAAATAATGGAGTCTAAATTAGCTGTTACCACTTAAGAAAGAGATCCTGAAGTCATTGTGGATAGTTCTGTGAAAACATCCACTCAATGTGCAGCGGCAGTCAAAAAAGTGCATGTTTGGAGTCATTAAGAAAGAGATAGACAATAAGACAGAAAATATATTGCCCCTATATAAATCCATGATACGCCCACATCTGGAATATTGCGTGCAGATGTGGTTGCCCTATTCCAAAAAAGATATATTGGACTTGGAAAAGGTTCAGAAAAGGGCAACAAAAATGATTAGGGGTATGGAATGGCTTCCATATGAGAAGAGGTTAATAAAACTAGGACTTCTCAGATTGGAAAATAGACGGCTAAGGGGGGATATGATTGAGGTCTATAAAATCACAACTGGTGTGGAGAAAGTAAATAAGGAAGTGTTATTTACTCCTCCTCATAACACAAGAACTCGGGGTCACCAAATTAAATTAATAGGCAGCAGGTTTAAAACAAATAAGTATTTTTTTCACACAATGCACAGTCAACCTGTGGAACTCTGCCAGGAGATGTTGTGAAGGCAAGACTATAATAGGGTTCAAAAAAGAACTAGATAAGTTCATGGAGGATAGGTCCATCAATGGCTATTAGCCAGGATGGGCAGGAATGGCATCCCTAGCCTCTGTTTGCCAGAAGCTGGGAATGAGTGACGGGGATGGATCACTTGAGATTGTCCGTTCTATTCATTCCCTCTGGGCCACCTGGCATTGGCCACTGTCATAAGACAGGATACTGGGCTAGATGGACCTTTGGTCTGACCTGTATTGACGCTCTTATGTTCTTATGTTCTAAAAGGAAAGGGGGGGGGTGTTCTATGCTGGGATTGGGGAGTCCACTTTTCCAGTGGGCTCTAAGGCCATAGGTACTGGATTTGTCCTAGTATCAAATGTGATTATGCTGGAACCTGTGCATCTGAAACCCAAGAGGATACCCATGGTCTAAGAGGCTACGTAGTTCTAGCCATAGTAAATGGAACAGAGATATTAGGTCTGGAGGAGTCAGGCTCAGGGCAGACATTTATCCAGAAACAGCTGATAACCCCAAGACTTTGCAGGGAGGAAAGTGGGTGTGTGTAGGTTACATTCCTGGGGACATCTGACCCTAACCTATGACCAAGGTTGTCTGTGTGAGGCTGGGATACCGAAATGACAACAGCTATGGCTAGGCATTTAGCCTCCCAATGGTGTTGGGCCAGCACTGGGTGCCCATAGTTGGTCTTACAAGGGGCACAGTTGTGACAGACCCAGAGCCAGGCATCAGCACCCAGGGGAAGAATTGGCCTGAGGTGGTCTTTTCATTCTCTGATCCCAAACTTCAAAGGAGAAGGAGGGAGGTTCTTGGAGCTCAGAACACTCCAGGGAGAAAAAGATGGAAAAGGCACAGTGCAAAAGTATGCCCATGCAAAGAACAGGACCCTTCAGACCTGCTTCCTGTTGGGAGATACTGAGACCATAGCTCACAGGCTTGATTTTATTTAAAACCAGAGGCATGATATGGTGTTCAGTTAGCTGTACAGATTATTAGCTAGGGTTTTTTGTCGCCTATGTTTGGGAGTCTCAATATTCCCCATTTATGCCCTTGGAGCTCAATCCTGTAAGATTATCCAGGGTGCCCAGACAGGATCATGCTGAACCTAGCTCCTTATTCCGAAACTCAACAAACACGTGGACAAGGGGGATCTAGTGGGCATAGTGTACTTAGATTTCCAGAAAGTCTTTAACAAGGTCCCTCACCAAAGGCTCTTATGTAAATTAAGTTGTCATGGGATAAAAGGGAAGGTCCTTTCATGGATTGAGAACTGGTTAAAAGACAGGGAACAAAGGGTAGGAATAAATGGTAAATTCTCAGAATGGAGAGGGGTAACTAGTGGTTAGTCCTAGGACCAATCCTATTCAACTTATTCATAAATGATCTGGAGAAAGGGGTACAAAGTGAGGTGGCAAAGTTTGCAGATGATACTAAACTGCTCAAGATAGTTAAGACCGAAGCAGACTGTGAAGAACTTCAAAAAGATCTCACAAAACTAAGTGATTGGGCAACAAAATGGCAAATGAAATTTAATGTGGATAAATGTAAAATAATGCACATTGGGAAAAAATAACCCCAACTATACATACAATATAATGGGGGCTAATTTAGCTACAACAAATCAGGAAAAAGATCTTGGAGTCATTGTGGATAGTTCTCTGAAGACGTCCACGCAGTGTGCAGAGGCAGTCAAAAAAGCAAACAGGATGTTAGGAATTATTAAAAAGGGGATAGAGAATAAGACGGAGACTATATTATTGCCATTATATAAATCGATGGTACGCCCACATCTTGAATACTGCGTACAGATGTGGTCTTCTCATCTCAAAAAAGATATACTGACACTAGAAAAGGTTCAGAAAAGGGCAACTAAAATGATTAGGGGTTTGGAATGGGTCCCATATGAGGAGAGATTAAAGAGGCTAGGACTTTTCAGCTTGGAAAAGAGGAGACTAAGGGGGATATGATAGAGGTATATAAAATCATGAATGATGTGGAGAAAGTAGATAAGGAGAAGTTATTTACTTATACCCATAATACAAGAACTAGGGGCCACCAAATGAAATTAATGGGCAGCAGGTTTAAAACAAATAAAAGGAAGTTCTTCACACAGGGCACAGTCAACTTGTGGAACTCCTTGCCTGAGGAGGTTGTGAAGGCTAGGACTATAACAGTGTTTAAAAGAGAACTGGATAAATGAATGGAGGTTAAGTCCATTCATGGCTATTAGCCAGGATGGGTAAGGAATGGTGTCCCTAGACTCTGTTTGTCAGAGGGGGAGATGGATGGCAGGAGAGAGATCACTTGATCATTACCTGTTAGGTTCACTCCCTCTGGGGCACCTGGCATTGGCCACTGTCGGTAGACAGGATACTGGGCTAGATTAGATGGACCTTTGGTCTGACCCAGTACGGCCGTTCTTTTGTTCTAACTCTGCTAGAGAAGGGTATTAACCTAATCCAAGTTGTGCCATTGTCAGGTCACTTATGGATTGAGTAGCTACAGGAGAGTGTGCTAGCCCAATTCTTTTGGCCGAGAGTCTACCAAGAGAACAAGGACAATTGTGCTTCCTATCTGAAGTGCCAGTTGTGTCATCCAGGCCTGCTCCAGTTACGTGCAATCAAATTAGGGTGGATTTGGTGTGACCTTTAGTTTGAGTAGTTGCCAATTTATTGTAGTGATTCGGGAGTATGCCACTTGATATCCGAAAACTGTGCCTTTGTGCTCAGCATCAGCACAGGCTATAGCTAGTGACTTAAAGCATTTTCCTGTCAGATCTTGAGGGTGATCTTAACCAATCAGGACACTTCATTCATGTCCCAGCTAATCCAGGGTGCATGTTCTTCCATGTTAGCAAAGTGGCAAGATCCTTTTGAAGTCATGCATCACTTAGAATAAGTGGATTATGAGATCTGCTTAGGAGGGAAATAAAAGGGTCCCAGAGTGAGTAATGCAACCCAGTTGTGCTGGTCTCAAAACCAGATTATAGTATCTGGTTCTGTATTGACTTTAGGAACATGAATGTGGTGTGGAAATTGATGGCTATCCAATGTCCTTGGTAGATGAGATATTGGATAAACTAGGAAAGGCTACATATGTAACACTCTGGACTTCACCAGTAGGCATTGGCAGCGACCCTTGGTCCTGGAATCCCAAAAGACAACTGAATTTCCACTCTTTTTGTGCTGTAACAATTCCTGACCCTCTTCCTTTGGGCCTCATGGGCCCTGGCCATGTTTCATCAGTTGGTGGAGGAAGGAAGTGTTTTTGTCTCACTGAGCCTGTACTTCACCTGATATCGATGATGTGATGATCTGTTCAACCACGTGGTCAGAACATCTTGAGAGGGTTGGGGGCAACATGACTAACAGCCAACCCAGCCAAGTGCCAGATTTGTTATGTAGAGACTAAATATTTGGAGTACACCTTGGGGATGGGTGGGTCAAACCTCAGGTGAGTAAGATGAAGGCCATACTGGCATCTCCAGTTTCCACTACGAAATGGCAGGTCAGATTCTTCCTGGAATTATCATGATATTATTGACACTTTGCGGCCCAGTTTTCCATGATAACTGTTCCTTTACCTGACCTCCTGTACAATAATGAGCCCTGGAAGTACAGTGGTCCCTGGCATGTGCTGATGCTGTTGGGAAGATCAAATGCATTCTGTACAGTCAACCAGTACTGTATAGTCCAGACTTCAGAATTTTTTTTCTTGCAAACTGATGTCTGTGAGCAGGGGTTTGGGGGCTGTTCTTCCACAGGAGCTAGATGATTGGGAGGACCTGTTATATTTCAGTAGAAAACTCCTTCCAAGAGAAGACAAATATTTGGTAAACAAGGAGTGCTTAACAATTAAATGATCCTCCTCAAGGCAGCAGAAGAAAGTATTTGTTTTATGCTGTTGCAAATATTTCAACATGTTTGCAAGAAGTATACAGATAATTTTATGACTGAGACTTGCTTAAATATCCCCAAAGCATCTCAGTTTCTCAAGTTTACATTTGCATCAACATTGGACTCAGGAAAGGAAGATTGTAAGCAGTTTTCTACGATTTAGACACACGTTTTATGAGAAAAATATACCATAAATAAATAAATATTTTATACCATATACATACCCTAATCAAGATTTGTTAAATTAGGGATTCCAGTTTTCAGTTTCTATTTTTCTTTTCTCTTGTGAAACATCCAATAAGCCAGAAGCCAAATTGTGGTGATGGATATCCGTGCTAAGCAGCAGCTTACTGAAAGATTCAACTTTCAATTAGACACGCACATTTTGTTGCGGGTCCAACAGGATAGGGTCTAAAGCATCATTTTGGCATTCTTTAAATATTCCACTGATCCTGTCTGTGGAAATTGATGGGATCCATGGAGATTTTGATGTATTGGCACCTGTGTATTACTTCCCTGTCATTTCCCTCTCCATTTTAGAAAAAGATGTAAAAGCTTCCCAAAAAGTGCAAGTTGAGAATAAGACATTTCTCTCTCATATTTTAGGACCTCTGCTCTTTCCAGCTCTAGGTGTGTGTTGACTATTCGAGCACACTGTTCAGTCCGGAGGTACAATTTGACCTGTCAATGGATACTTTTGCCTGCATCAAGCCTTTACTGTTTACTTATGCAATATGAATTACTGCATCAGGGGATTCATTGTTTTTGGTACATTCTCACATTACGAGAGGCAGTGCTGATGTAAGCTTCAGATCAACTTCCTTCAGATCAACATCATCAGATCAGAGCGACTTCCTTTTGTTAACCAGTCTGACACTGGCTAAACTAGGAAGGTGAGAAGAAATGGGAGTCAACAGAAGTCTGTCAATAGGACCTTGAGGTTGACGGAATCCTTTGTGACCTTGTGTATTTTGAGAACCAAGGAAAACAAGACTGAATTGGATCCAGAAGATCTGGATCTCTTGTGGAGAGAATGGCTGGCTGAAACAATCACATTTATTTTTGGAGACAAACGGCTGCAGGGCTGGAGAATGATCTTTTGAGCATCATGGCTGCACCCATGAATCCCCCTGATTGGAATGAATGGTTACGATGCAGTGATACTCTCACTACACACAAACAAACTTTAAAAGGTAAAACCTGAAACTTTCTGTGTAAATGCCAGCTACTCTTCCTTCTGCACAAATCTGATAGTTGTGATGCCAATAGCCAAAACTAGAACATGTTACTAACATTTTCGTTTTCCTGGACCTGATTGCTGAGAGATAGTATCTGACTGGCAGGAAGGTGTCAGTCATCTATGCAGGCTGTATAATTGTAGGTTATATTTACTTGCCTTCATGGGCAAATACACATATCCATTTCAACTGCAGAAAAAGGTTTGTGGGTTTGTTTATGGTTTTGTCCGAGAGAAATGCACACATATTTGTGTGGTACTGAGGATGGTATGGCATCAGATGAAAGGTTGGTTGTGTTGTTGCATCAGAAGCAAATGTGCTTGTGATTGAAACTTTTTAGGTGTTTCTTCAGGGCTGACAGGACGTTTAGCAAAAATGTTATTCCAACTAATATTGGAAAGCCTTTTCAGGGGAAGATGAAGGTAATGCATTACAAAGTAATAGTTTTAGAGAAAGCGGATGTGATAGCAGATATATCTGTATTGAATTGTGAACTCCATGTTGTTTCTTCCATTTTGTGTGTTAACAGATAATTTATGATCTCTGCTGCCAAGGCCAGGCTGGTTTTACAAGGCCAGTCTGTCCAAATATGGCACTGCTCATAAGTGGTATGGGACACCTTGGAGAAGACTTTCAATGAGACAGCCATTGGGGGCCATCAACTTTGATTCTCTCTCACCTTCTGGCCCATCTACAAGAATAATAAACTCCACTCAGAAAACTGGCTGGGGGAAGGGGCTTGTGTTTCTCAGCCTAGGCATGTGGTCCTCAGCCTAGGCATGTGGTCAAGGGATTAGATTGTATTTAAGAGGGAAAGCTCTCTGCAAAGGGAGGATGTCCATTTCCGCAGGTTGGAGAGACAGAAAAGGCAGGAGGGATCTTCCTGGGAACCAAGGGCACCGGAACTTTTGTAGAAATGGGAGGGCCAAGGCCAAAGTGCCCCCTCCTTCTCCGTGGCTGGCTGCTCTGGTGGTGAGCCCACTGCCCTCTCTTCTGGCACCACAGCAGCCCCTGTCGGGCAAAAAGTGTAATTGCAGTGTCTCCCTGGCAGACTCTATTATTCTGCGGGCGGGTGGGAGGCCGGAAATTTGGGGAGGAAATGAACTCTGTGCTTGTTTCTTTTGTTTTAAAAGCCCCCGGTTCCGGTGCCTCAAACACTGACCAGACCTCAGAGTATTCAGTAGTATCAGCTAGAAGCAGTGCTGAAAATGCAATTCTTCTCGTTACAAAAATGTTGTTCAACCAATGGACCAGAAGAAAATAGGGGAATGGTTTTTAGTGCTTCCTGGCACAAAAAGATGAAGGTTATGACCGGTTCTAGAGCTGAGACCTCAACTGTCTTATTCTAACAAATTAAAATTTCTGTCTGGCAGCAATTCATCTGCTCATGAATGAGGAAAGTTTTGTGCTGTGTACCTACTGAATACTTAAATACTCATTCATAGGGAATCTCTCTCTCTGATTTCAGAAGGTAAGGGAAGTCTGTCAAATGTAGGGGTTTTTGTTGTTTACATAATTCTTTGTAGTTATAGCAGTATATTTATGCTAGAAAGAAGTACTTTTTTTTAGTTTGGTTTAGAGAATTGGCTAGTAAAAGGCAATACATAGAAAGTATCTAAGGATCTGTTTGACTCAGTGCATCTCTTGGAAGCATGCAATCATTGGACTTGCAAGGTTGGTTGCTTATCTTCTGTTCTTTGGCACACACTACTAGGGTATATTTACACCTACCCATATACTTATGAGCCATTTAGGACACTAAATATACTGCTCTCTAGCTGTGCAAGTTTAAATTTGCTCAACTCCCAACAGCAAACAAGATACAATAAAAGTAGAAGCATATGAGAGATTGTCAGCAGTAGAGGCAGCAAGGAAGAGGTTTGGGTTTTTGTGGTCTTGAGTTGAAAGTAAAGTGCTTTTTGAATGTATCTCTTTGTTTGAAAGTTTTGTTGTGGCCTGTGGTTTGCAGTGAACCAAATGGCTGGAGCTGAGCCAGGTATAAAGAATAAATACTCAATGAACTAGAAACCCTGAAATGGGGTAGGGAGAAGGATAAGAGATGTCATGAGTTGGCCTTTAGTAGGAAACTGTTACAGAATCAAATCACACTCAAATGAGAGGAAGCAAGGTACTAAGAAGTAAATAAAGCAATTAATTTGGGTTTTTTAGGTTGTGGAAGAGCAGAAAGGTTAAATACCGTATATACTCGTTCGTAAGCTAAATTTTTTTTGGTAAAAAAGTGAAGCATCAAAGAGCGGGGGTTGGCTTATCAATGGGTCTACACCAAAATTTGATTTTAAGCTCTATGGAATTATTGTCGTATTGTTTACCTGGAGCGTTCACAGGCACCGAGCCCCACAGCTCCCAGTGGCCGGGGTTCACCATTCCCAGCCAATGGGAGCTGCAGCAAGTGGTGGCCAGCACGTCCCTCGGCCCACGCCGCTTCCTGCAGCTCCCGTTGGCTGGGAATGGCAAACCACAGCCACTGAGAGCTGAGGGGCTCCATGCCTGTGGATGCTCTAAGTAAACAAAGCATCCAGGCCCACTAGCGGCTTACCCTCATGGACCGAGAGCCAAAGTTTGCCAAGCCCTGAAATATAGAGTTGGCTTATGAAAGGGTCATATAGTTTTTGCTATTTTTACTTATCCATCTTGGGGGGTCTGCTTATAAACGAATGGGCTAATGAATGAATGTATACAGTAATTAAAGAGTGTGAAATAAACATACTAAACTATGATGTCATGAAATAGAGAGGGTGCAATGGTAATGGATTGCTAGATATATACAATTATGGAAATAAAGGCTAGCTGATAAAATAGTTGAACGTGAGGACTGTATGACCAGATTAACACACTAAGCTCTCTTCTGCACCAACCCTCCCCCCTAAAGCTTGGTAAAATGATTGTGGCCAAAATTATATTTTAATATATATATTAAAATATATATTATATTTGGTGGAGGGAAAGGGAAGGTTTGTTTGGACAGAAAATGTTATCACTGCAGGTGATCAGAATTTTTCTAATAATTTTTTCATTAAAAAATGGCCTCTTGTTAGAACTGAAATTTTCACTAAAAAAACTTAAATTTCTCAACCTTTTTGGGAGCAAATTTGGAAATGAAAAAATTGAATGTTTTGTTGTGTTTTTGCTTCAGCTTTTGCCTTTCCAAACTGGATGGAATCCTATATTCTTTTCCTGACATTTTAAGTAATTTATTTAAAAAATTTTTTTTACCAAAAATATTGGAAAAAACTAAGAATTGGTACAGTTTGAAGCATGTGAAAGGAAAATTATTTCAACATTTTTAGCAACATTGGCTTCTTCTTTTTTGATATCCTTTAGATATTAATGTGTTGGTAATATTTGATGTTTAGGTTATGTATGTTTATGGTTTTAAAGATAATTTTCTATATTAGAGTCCACTATAGGCATTATAATTATTATAAATTTAATCAAATATGTTCCAAAATAAGGTAAATTGAATTGTGTATCATGTTATAGAAGTGAGAGTAGAGGAGGTATTTGTAGAATACACTCAAATTCAGAAGAATGAATGAGTGACTAGACACAATCCATGTTTAACTGATGATGCTGATACAAACAGAAGGATCCCACAACATAAAGATTGTGGGGGTAAATAGGGTTGCAAGAACCTCATCTAATAGATTTGGGGAAGACCGAGAATCCCAGATATTAATAAGGTGGTCTAGCTAAAGTAGTAGGTATTAATTAATAAAATAGTTTAGTGATAAAAAATTAATAACTCATAAATTACTGATTTTGCTCTTAGGAAAGGGGTAAGTAAAAACATCAAACTAATAGCCATGGTTGTTTTAAATTAATCTACAGTGTAGCTATTTTTAATACAGCTGTTTCTGCTCTGCTCTCTGGGGGGTACTGTTACATTATGGTGATAGCCTAAGCCTTCTGAAATACCTGTCACCCAAGAGATAGCAAATGTATTATGTTAATATATTTTAAGCATGTATCTTGTAGTTCTTCACTATTTAAGTGGTCATAGAGTGGGACACAGCCAAAGTTTGACTATTTCTATTAACAGAAAATGTTCCAAATATGATTGTCATGATGGTTACAAAATATGCATGCTACTTTTCATATAACTGTGAAGAAGTGTTTGGTTTTCCTCATTTCCATAGTCCTGCAATAATTTATCACAAAAAAGTGGTTTTGATTCAGGAGAGGCTCGAAAGCAAGGAAGTATGAGGAAATTAAAGTGTATTAAATTAAAAATCTATATTATGCAATATATTCTACTTTCCTAATGAAATTAAGTTGAATTATAGGAAAATAGTATTATCTACAAGGTTGAGTATATGGTTTAAATTAGTTGGTAGGCAAATATAACTTTTGCTGGGGAAATTGCATTGTACATATCCAAAATTTAATTGACCTTGGCAGTGCTACAGGATGACATTTTTCTCAAAGGTAGTCTGCTCCTGAATGATTTCTCCAATGAATTAGTCACCAATTTAACATCAGGAGTGCATGTCTTTGAGGGATTTTTTTTTTTCCCTTGAGCAAACATGTTTGGCAACTGCAAGTAAATTCTCACTCCATTTATGTTTGACCTCATGTATGTCCATATTACATTGTCTCCAGGAGTACAGTCTCTCAGTATTTTTCTGTTGGTTCCTCCATCGTCATAGAGTTGGTGGTAGTATAAAGTGACCTTCTGCACCAGTAGTTCTATTTTTAAAGACTAGATATTGATTTTCTTCATTTTGTCAGATGAAGGAACAGTGGGCATTGACCTGTCACCTGAATGGTGTGAAGTAGGAACAAGAAAAAAATGTCAAAGCAGTAGCAAAGTGAGCAGCAAACATTTAGGTATCCCCGTTCCCTGCCACTTGATGCTATGAAGTTAACTTATTTCTGTGTATGAACAATTGAAAAAGCTTTTATGCTGATTAAATATTACATAAATTGCATCAAGCAAGAATTCCCTCCTGTTTTATATACAGTATTTAAAAACAAGTGTTCTTGTAAGATAATTACCTATTGATCCACCCACGTTAGTTTCATGTACTCAACTTTTTGGCTTGTCTTCTTTGTGTCTAAGGCACATATATATTCACCAACTATAACTTCATAACTGCAGGTTCCTAGCTTTTAAAAATGTAGCTATATGTTCATTTTATTGTCTAAATTCTATATTTAAGGTTGAGATGGGTCAGTTGCTGATGATTTTTTTTCTGAAAATAGCCTCCATCTGCACCAAAATCTCTTGGGACAGTGAGTTTCTAAAAGAACATATAAGAGGTTCTGAAATATTTAATACTGGAAACATTTTAGCCCACTTTTAAAATTCAAGGTTGACTAGTGTTAAATAGTATGCATGTAGACCTCAATGGGCTAGTGAATTCATCTTGTTTGTGGGTTTATTTTTCTTTAAGAAAGACATACCAAGGGACATTGAAGTGACTAGCCACAAATAATGAGCTCTTCAGGTGGACCTCAATACCTTCTGATTAAACATGATAGTAAATATGGGTTCTCCTATAGGTTCCTGGACCTAATATCCCTGGGAATAAATACTTCCTTAACCATTAGAAATTGAACTTAACTTCTCTCCTTCCCCTGACTGGTAAAGTCTTTCAGGAGATTGTAAAGTTCTAGAGGATTTCTGGTAGCCCTTAATTGGCCCAGGAAGGCTTGTGATCTTGGGTATTTTTCACCTCACTCTGAAGCATGAGGCGTGGGTCGCTTGCTGGGATCATCTGTGTATATATCACTTAATCAATTCCCTGCTATTTCAGGGATTGGTGCATCTTGGTCCCTACTGTTCTCTGCCTGTGCCACACAATAGTTTAATCTCCAGAGAGCTATAATCTTTTGGTCTTGTTCTGGTTGGTGGGTTTAGTATGTAGGTGTCTGGGTGATGTCAATAGCCTTGATGTACAGGAGGTAAGACTAAATAAGCTAGAGGTGCCTTCTGGCCTTAAACTCTATGACTTAGTTCCTGGAGATTCAGTAGCTTGCATTTATCTTCATATATTATTTCCTGATTTCAGAGCCCAGTTCATCAGGGAAAATCTGGTTTGATCACTATTGTGAATCTGGGTTCTTAGAGGGTTCATGTGAAGAATTGGCTTATATTGCAACAGGTGACTTAAATACTTGCGCATCTGCCTAACGTTGACATATTAAGACATCTTCAGGGCCTGATACAAGGACAGAAAACATAATTTTTTGGACATATTTTTCATAATATCCTTGGGCTTTTATTATGCCTGTCATTTGAGCCAAAGTTTTTATTCCCTCAGGCTCCAAATAGCAGCTGTTTGGCCCTAAATAGGCACGGTAGAGCATAGATTTCCTTCTGAAAGTGGTGAGATTTGTTTTGTTTTGTTCAGAAGTAAACTAGAGGCTATCCTATCCCTTTAGTCTTAGATACTGTAAGTTTTTTGCTAAAATGGCTCACATGCTCCCTCTGAACTGCAGAGAATATATGTACTGGGAGTTTTCACTCTTCAGATGACTTTTTAGTGTTCTTTTGTCTAATCATTTGTGGGAGTTGTCATACATAGATCTATACCTGTTTATTCCATCAGGACAAAATAGTAGTGGTTAAGTCAGTATCTTGTTTCTTTCATAGAATCATAAAATATCAGGGTTGGAAGGCACCTCAGGAGATCATCTAGTCCCAACCCCTTGCTCAAAGCAGGACCAATCCCCAGACAGATTTTTGCCCCAGATCCCTAAATGGCCCCCTCAAGGATTGAGCTTACAACCCTGGGTTTAGCAGGCCAATGCTCAAACCACTGAGCTATCCCTCCCCCCGAAGTGAAATAATCTTTCCAGTTAGATCAAACGTTCCTCCAAGGTACAACAGAGCAAGAAAGTACCATCCTGCACTCTACAAACAGAGAACTTTATATATATATATATATAGAGAGAGAGAGAGAGAGAGATCTTTGCAGAGGATTCAGGAAATTAAAAACAGGTCACCTATTCATTCTTTTTAGGAACAGGCCCATATGAATTCTTAACAGCCTCCTTAGACTTTGTTGTTTTAGGTTTAAGATTGTATTAAGAAAGCGGTCATACCATACAGAGAGGATAAGCTGTCAACATTATTCCACAGTATGTCAAACTAAATGTGCATTACTTATCTGTAAGTAAATGTATTTGGAATAAAGTATTCCATTACAGGCTTTCAATGGCAGCCTCTGCAGATGCAGCCTTCAGCAGGTGGGTCATGCATGATGCAATCTATAATCTTTTTGTTCTATATATCTTTTTTTTCATAAGTTACTGTTGAAGTTTTCATTGTCTAGGCTGGCATAATCAGGTCAAATGTTGAAAGAATGAATTCTTCATCTTTCCAAGTCTATCTTTGTTAGGGTAGATATCCTAGTATTTTTTTGAAGTAGTGGTCAAGTGTTTTTACTGAAAATTTTCTTATGTGGTTCTTTGGAGACCAAATGAGAAATAACATATTTTCATTTTAACTGAATGAATCTAGTCAGTTGCCTCCTTTGGGTTTAGTGGAGTAACATTACAAGAGATTTGTGGTTTCTTGATCTTCACTTGCTGATAATAAACAGTTTACTAAGTTCTAAACTAATTTAAGGGGACTAACTCCTGCATCCTAATCCCAGCCCTGAGACTGACTTGTACAGTGAAAGTATGTAAGGTACAACCTCCTTGTATATTGATTTCTTCATCTGTAACAGGGAAGAGAAATGCTAGGAGTCTTCTGGAAAATAATGCTGTATAAATTACTCTTATTAATTATAATAACTTTATGCTCCATTACTGCCCCCTGTCCCTTCTTGGAATGAGGGGGGTCCTTGTCCCAATAATGTGACATTTTTCTTCGTTCAACATGGACAAAAAGAGAAATTCCATATAGTCTTTCAGCCTCAGTGAGAAAGTTGGCTGAGTCTATAAGCATGGGGGCATGACAATGTGTGATTAGGCACTCAAGTAGTAGTATGTTGGGAACCACATAAGAATCTAAATGAGGCAGTTGTGTGTTCCACAGTGCTTTCTGTTGGATCATGAGGACAGGCCCTGGTTACATCTTTCTTTTATTCGTTTGATAAAACACCCACAAAAATCCTTTATTTATACTTTTTGAAACATTTTCTTATAAAATGTAATAGAATGTAATTATAGCAGCATTAATTTTCAAAGTTTTTCCTGCTGTATTTGTTGTAATGTTTCTTTTGTCTTTCAGTTAATTATATATCTTTTATTATATGTCCATTCATTTTCAGAGATGAAGTGCATCGGCTATAGAGTAAAATATATATTTCAATTTTATTTAATATTTATTTAGCGAGAAAGTAGTTGCTTAAGGCCACTTGACCCAGGCAGGGTAAATACTGTATTCTAAATACATTTTCTTACAGATAAGTAACTCCTGTTCACCTTTACACTTCAGTTGATCATTTCTGAAAATAAACTTTTAGTAATTGGTCTTTCTAAAACTAGTTGTTCTAGAACTGAAAATGATTCCTTCACTATCTGTTTATTTACAAATGTGGAAACAGATTTATCTTTCATTTTTCATCAGACAGGTAGTTAAAATGGAATGTTGTGTTAAAAATGCTACTGTAGACAAATTTATTTTGCATTTCTGGTGTCACTGTTTGAAAACTTTGAATTTTTTATTGATAATAAGCATGAAATAGCATCAGATGATAGCAAGCAAAAGATTGCTTATGTGTTTGTGTACACACAAAATTGACCTTTGTGATCCAGCTTAACATCTAAGCACCAAGAGCAGTCATTTGTTTTGACAGCAGAATTAATTGAGGCTAAAACAGTCGAAATTCCACTTGTATCAAGCTGTTCATTAGGAATTGCTCTCTGGCTTTAGTGCTGTCAGAAAAATAACTTGTGCTGCTATGATTAAATTGCAGAATGATAGTCGGTCCACTGCATTCAAGAGAGAGGTTGAATAAACTTTCTACTGTGAAAACAATTCAGAAGTGACACACTGCAAGGGGGGTCAGAATGTGCATTGATATCCAGCTGAGCTGTCAACTGGCACTGAGCCAGGCACGCAAAGCTCTGCCATTTGAAGCGGCATGAGAGGCATATGCAGTTTTTAAAAAATTGTCCTCCTTTCATGCATGATTTCATGTCAAATAAAAAAAAACTTGTTTTCTCAAAAACAAGGATATTGTCTTATCACATTGGTAACTACAAGTAGCTTTGCAATTTTTTCTTTTTCAATTTTATAAGTTTTAGGTTGATGAAAATTTTTAAAATGCTTGTGCATATCAATGTATATATAAACTGATTGTGAAGTAAAGCTAATTTTTTTTTGCAATGAAGTGAAATGCAGTTCATAAAAGAATAGATAATTTTAAGTAGAAAAAGTAATGTGACTATTCAATTTTGATTAATTTTTTAGCTTGTTGGGATTTCCCAGTCTAAAGTATACTTACAAGAGATCTCAAAGGCTATTTTTGAATGTACAATATAATTATATGTTTTCTTTGCCAGCAATATTGAATTAGTTTTTGAATGATTATTTGCCTCTTTTATTTGTTAATGAATTACCTTGTGTGTGTGTGTTAATTTTGGGGTGTGTTTTTTTTTTTTTTTTTTTTAAGTCTAAGTGATTCTATCCCACTAACCGATAGTTGAGGTCTTAGCCAAAATTGTTGTTTAGCCTCTCCCCCACAGCATATACTCGTGACATGTTGTAGCACCCTGTTCAACCTGGCTGACAAGAGACATAAATGTGTTCAAGGCCATTAGTGCCACTTCATAGATTAATTAGGTAGCAAGTGTAAGATTGTTGTCATTTAAAACCCCTTGTGTCTGTTTATCTTCCTCAGAGATGAAATGCATCCTCTTTAAAATATTCCTAGTATCCACTAGACAAGGGACAAAGAATTTTATTGACATCATTTATTTCCTTTTCCATTCAGGAATCAAAAAGTAAATTATACATACATCATAGCAGTTGCAGATTTATATACCACTATTGAGCATTATTGTTTCAAAGAACAGAGCTGACCTGGCAGTTTTAGAGTGAGATTAATATTGCAGTATCTTTGGCCAGCCTTCTCTATCTTTTTGAAGTGTCACAAAACTCCATGCTTTCACACACCTTTTCTAGCTAGAGGACAGGCAGTAGATACTCTGATTATTCTAGGAGTGATGTCATGAGTTGAAGCCACTTACTGTGGCTTATTAATTTATTTATTACAAGTAGTATTTAGTTAATTTCAACAGAATTTGTCCATTGTTCTGATCATGTTATCCTACCTCTTCAGTCATCCTACTGACTTCCCCTTTTCCATTGTATCAAGTTCAAGCTTCTTGTCCTTTACAACTCAGCCACTCCCTGCTTATTTGCTCTAGCCTAATTGATGTATTGCTCCTGTCTTTTCCATGCTATCAATGCCTCTAGTCTAGCCTTATACACCTATTAGCTTGTTTCTCCCACATCTGTATCTGCCTCGCACACTGTCCCCTATCTGGAATTCTTCTGGAATGTATACCTAGAAGCTTTCATTACCCTATCTTGAAACTCTTTTCTGATTAAGTGCGGATGGGATAATTTATACACAATTTCAAGAGCTTACATATTTTGAGGCCCTCTCCTTGTCAGAGGATATGCATCCAAACTCCCTCTGATATCAAAATAATTAGGATGCATATTCTATGGCAAGGTTGGCCACTGAAACTTTACATGTCTCATCCTTCTGCTTTGAAGGTTAGAGAGAGTGGTGAGCTATAGTTTAGCTCATTGTAAATGTGATAATTTTCCCTGCATGTGTCTTTTGAAACATTCTCATTAAATTATATATGGACTTTCATGATAAACCTATTTTGAATGGCTCATAATTTTCTCAAATATCTTACTTTTGACCTGAAACTTTCTAGACGTGGCCTCAAAAATTTTTTAAAGTTGATGGAAAATCATTTGTAATTTTTCAACTACAAAAACAACTCATTCTGCTTTTTTAAATCCTATATATTTATTAATTATTATTATTTTAGCCTGGCTGAAATTTTCTTTCCTTGTTACTCTTTTTTCCACAGTGTGCATCATGGTATTATCTACATGCTTCTCAGCTAGAATAGGCCTATGTGATAACTTCTTCAGTAGACTTTTTTAAAAAATTGAAATGATCTATGTTGATAGCATTCATTGGGTAATAGACTCCTGATTTGTATTTAGAAAGAAAGACATAAGAAATTTCCAATATACTTTAGGCCATTTGTGGTACATCATTTCTGTTTAGTTTACAGGCTACATCATTATGGAGTATTTTAGACATGTAGTGTTTATTAATTAGGTGAGTGTGCACTTATATTACAATTACATTCCAGAATTATATCAGTGTATATATATTTTTTTTTACTTTGAGCAATTGCAGAAATTTAGCACACTGGTTAGTAGCGATTAATATCTTTGTTTTTTTTTTTAATGAAACAGAATAATTAATACAATGTTACTATTGTAAATTTTAAAAAATTCAAGAAATGTAAGTAACTGTTTCCTAATAAAATAAAATTCACCTATAATTAATATAAAAAATAAATATAAACATTTAACAGCTTAATTAATACAATGGAGTGGCATCATAGGCGCATTTAACTTACGCGATTTTAACTATACGCGCTCGGCAAAACAAAGAGAAAAATAACAATTTAAATACTGTACCTGTAGTGCAGGTGATTCCGCCCACCATTCCACTCAATGAGTGTTTGATTATACGCGATTTTCGCCTTATGCGCTGACTTCAGAACCTAACCCCCACGTAAGATGCGACTTCCCTGTAATTTAAAATACTACATAACAGTATGTGCAATGTGGGTGAGTTTAAATTTCTCCTAGTTATGTAGCTTTTACATTTTGTGACTTAATTGTTAAATACATTATGTTCATGAATTTAATGTGTATTTGTCATATAATAATAGACTGCAGCATTTCTGTAGTTAAGGGTTCAATTCAAGGGTTAAGAAGGGTTCAATTCAAGCTTCCCCCCCACCCCCCACCCTTTTCGGTAAAACCATTGACTGCAGGCTGAAACTATCCATGCTTGATCTGACTGAGAGATTATTCAGGGACTTTTTGCAAAGTGTGAAATTTAGTTCAACTGTTAGTTATCAGAATAAACCCAAAATAAATGCAGATTACAGATTTTTTGGTGTGTGGAAATAACTCTCAAAGAGCTTCATTTTAGAACCTTTAACTGGCCAAATCATAAGTCCATAGAGGAATAATCACATGTCTATTTAGGAAAAAAGTATATTTATAATTGATAGAGATATCCATATTCAAAAATGAGAGAGAGAGTGTCTGCAGTTAATTTTCTTAACATTTGGTGTTGCGCCAAAAAAAAAAAACAACGACACTTAAAACATTTACCAAACATTCTATTTTGGCCACTTTCATTTTCACATTGCTTTAGATTATATAAATGAGAGAACATGTTTTTGCCATTTCACATTTCAAGTTCCTTGGGGAATAGGGTTCCTCCTCATTGACATGAATTACGTTTCCTTATCTTAAGGGAGCCAGAAAGAAAGAGATTTCAGTTCTTCAATTATAATACAGTGAACTTATGTTCCTATTCATTTGTACTGCAGTAGCACCTAGAGATTCCAAGCAGGGATCAGGGCCCAATTATGGCACTGATTCTGAAGACTTTGGCTAGCCAATCTGCTTCAGGAGATGGTTTAGCCCTCTCAGTACCAATATTACATCCTGTACCTAGAAACAATCACTTTTTCTCCTTTGGATGCTGTAGTGGATAATGCATATTCACTGTTAGATCGTTGGCTTCTAGGGTCATTGGCGTTAGCCTGTGCACCACTGGGTTCTATAAGCAATGGAGTTTGTGCAGCTAGGATCTCAGTTCACCTTCTAAACAGAAGTATATTTATATTGAGACTACTTCAGCCTTCTGTGGTGACCCTATGTAGTAAGCTTCTTCCTTTGTCCTCTATTCAGTCCTTGGATATTGTGGAGTTGTTGATATGGACTTCTGTCTGCTTCATGGTGAGCAGGTGAACACGTATACATCAACATCTCCATACCGCCTTTACAAGAACAGGTGAAACAATATGGACTCCCGTGCCAGTGCATGCAAATGACTCACAGCTCTTCCTAGCCTACGCAACATATGACAAAATCACTGCCATCGAGCTGGCCACGTGCTTAGATGAGATCAGCTCACGAATGAAGAATGTCTGGATGAAGCAGAACCTAAAAAGAGGAAGGTTGTGTTGGTTGACAGAGGAAAGCACTTTGAGGTTTTTGTAGCCACAGTGCAGACTCTATTGGCTGAAGATGCACAAACACAATTAGTCCAGTACACAATTTAGGTGTGCTTCTGGATTTCTCATCGATGTTAAGCTGCTATATAGCAGTGTTCATGCATAACACCTTCTACTGTCTCTGGTTGCTTAGGAGATAGCGATCTGTTTTGGTGGATGATGATCTGGTCTCAGTTTTTCATCCTTTTATAACCCCTCTGGCTGTACTCCAGCAGTATTATCTATTCTTGCATCCATTTGTGCACTATATACACTTTGGTACATTCTAGTATAATAAGTAGTCCTCCTCAAGATACCCAAAACAGGAGTAGAATAGATGTTTAAGTCTATTGAAATATCAGATGTATTAGACTGTGAAATAATTTTCAAAGGCAGATGGTGGTAATTGGGATGGACAAAATATAGAAACCGTGATGGATTGTTAATGAATTGTGTTGAAGTGTGATATCTTCTCTAATTACAGTATAATTTTCTATATTATAATGCTTAAAAAAAACTTGAAACTTGCAGCATGTCTGTCTTACTCCTGGGGGAATTCTGTGCCAAAAAATTTAAAATTCTGCATACAATACAGTATTTTAAAATTCTGCAAAATCTGCATATTTTATTTATCAAAATATAATCATGACCGTTTCAATTTTGGTAATTTATTTCAAAATACCTGTCAGCAAGTATGTCTGTAACAATATGGACAACAAAAAAGATTCAGGATTTTTTTTTTTTTTACCAATAGATTCCCTACTAGGCATATTAATACAGAGCTTTGAGTAATAATTCATTTAAACTACAATACAGAAATGTCATTCTCGCACCCCTCAGAAGCAGTACAAAGTTTTGGGGGAGTCAGGGAGTAATGGAGGAGCTCAAGGAGAGGGAAGGAGCCTGGGAATAAACCTGGAGAGTAAATGTTGGGTGTGGGTGGGAGAAGTATGGAACAGGTTTTTTGCGGGGATAGTTGGGGAACCTCCCCCATGCAGACTCTGGCTCGATGCTGTCACCCCACTAGCTCCTGTGCAGACCCTGTGGGGCCCCTAGCCCCACCCCCTTCTTGTCCTCATTTAATTATGACTCATTCATTTTGTAATGAGTACCAGTCAAAACAGATAAAAAAAAATGCTCTTAAGCACCACTAGTCTTTTTTGCATTTTTTCTAATCTAGATCAGAACATTCTGAAAGATGCACAACTTTCTTGTATTTCTAACACAGTAAAACTCAAAATACCACAAAAAGGCAGTCTCAAAGTATTGCTTATTATGAAAGCCTTTTTTTAGTGAGAATGGGAACAACTTCTGTATTTAAGATTGTATAAATGTTTCCATTCCAACGCCCTGTTTTCAGTGACTGTAATTGAGTTTATCCAGGCTTGGATCTCTACCTAAAAGTGGTAATTTATTTTAAAGTCTGAAGAAAAAAAAGTTATTTGGTTTGAGTATGGGATTTGAAAACAATACTTTTGCTACTTTACACATAATATAAATATCATGTGTGTGTTCGTAGACACATACAGAGGTTGGGCCCATGGTAATAGGCACTGTACAAACACACAGAAGGGACAGTCCCTGCCCCCAAAGAACTTAGGGCATGTCTACACTGCAGTATAAGCCAAGGGTTAATAGAAATTGCACCAGCTGACCCATTTTGGGGAACCCTGGGCTTGAGCATCTACATTGTATTTTAACGCTGTGTTAAAACTTTTCTAAACTGTGCTCAAACCTAAGGCTCTGGCATCCACGCCAAAGTGTGCAGACCCAAGTCAAAGTAACCAAATCCCAGAGTCCCTAGCATGTGCCCGTCCCTTCCCTGAAATGTGGCCACTTTATCTCTAGGGACTGTGGTGCACTGTGCGAAAGCTTTACTTCCTGCCCTGCACTTGACCAGGAAGCACTTCACTTTGCACTTCACTTTGCGAAAGTCTTGATCAGTTCATTCTCCATTGTAAACCCAAGAGGCTCTCTGATAGTGTGCTTGCAGATCAGTGATCAGAAGAGAATGGATTAACGCTGACCTGAGTTGCTGCAGTTTGCAAAGGTGGTGAGGGCAGCTTCCATTTTCAATACAATGGGTGGCACACTGTTAGGATAGAGAGGAATAAGGAAGTTTTCCATGGAATTGTGAGATACTTCTGGCAGACTCCCAGGACCCGAGTCATGCCGGACTTTGTCTACCTTGTAAAGCAATAGGTCCTGGGTCCTGGCTTAATTAGAGCTTGGACCTTTCAGCCCTGCAGGGTCCTGGGACCCGGGGTCTGTGCCCTGGTTAGCAGTGTTAGATGCAAGGAGGGTGGCCTCAGGCACAGGCTTACATTGCAGCGTATATATACCCTCAGTGTCTAAAGTGTAGCGTCCAGGACAGTGAACACCATTGTTAAAACGATACTGACCACTTGAAATCTATACTCTGTTTCAAACAATGAGTTTACAGGTAATTTAAGTATTGCACCTGTCCTGATGCCTTCTGGTATTTTTGTCATTTTTACAATCTTTTCTCTATTTTTAAAAATATTTTTCTCTCTGCTCTTGCAGTATAAACCCAAACAAAACTATTTGCCGTCAAAATAATTGACTCTTCTGGGTAAACAGGAGAGCTAACTACAAACAAGGAGCTGTCAAATGCACAAAATAAACTGGGAAAAATAGAGAAGAATAAACTTGATTAAAACAGATTTGTATGCCATTGTAGTGCTGGAGCCATGTCTGTCTTTCCCATTTTGACTTTTCTTTGCATTTCTCTTTAAAAAACATTAAAAGCTTAATATTAATAGAATATAATATGCTTGCAAATTTGAATATACAGTCAATGAAAGGTAAAAGGTTAGGTGTCCTAAACGCAATGTTGACTTAGCTACTTTGAATGTAACATACATTAAATTGTACTTGCAATATTCTTATTGGTAGTCACACACATTCTGTATGGATCTTGACCATGTAATATTGTTTCCCTGATATCTGAATATTCAAATTTGAAACCTTACTATCATGTTAATTATTTAATTATATGTTCATCATTATATGTGTATGACTGTGCAACTTAACTGATCACAATGCATCTAGGGGTGTTTGAGATGTAAACTGGGTCTTAACAAGACTATCCAGAGTTAGGTAGCATCATTATCTCATCTACCTTGTCTCTCTAGTACCCTGAGACCAACACAGCTACAACAACACTGCAAACTAAACTGTCCAGTCTGTTTGGAAGAAAAAGATGCCACTTTCAAAACACCTCAGAAAATGTCTTTTTAAAATTAAAACTAATAGCTAAGTTAGATTAATATTAATTTTCAATGTTCTTCCTTTAAGGCCTTATCGAATTTGAAGAATGCAACACAGCTAGTGCAGTTGAAGGTGAGTTCCTGCAGTAAAGTTGTTGCATAATTTCTTAAATGTCTGCTTAAGGTATATCTATATAGATAGATATTTTTTTAAATGACGTGTGTGTAAATTAAAAAATGGAACCCAGGTTATGAAAGGTATTCAACACATTAAATAAAACTACAAGGAGTCCGGTGGCACCTTAAAGACTAAAGATGCATTTGAAGAAGTGAGGTTTTTTACCCAGGAAAGCTTATGCCCAAATAAATCTGTGTGTCTTTAAGGTGCCACCGGACTCCTTATTGTTTTTGTGGATACAGACTAACACGGCTACCCCCTAATACTTGATATTAAATAAAACTGTTACTCTACTTTTAAATCATTTGAAAGGCTAATAAGTAATGGATATTTTTGAGTAATGCATTTTTTTAAACATTTTTAAATATTTGTTCAAGAAAACATCCAATACCACTATTTTACAGTCTTACTGTACAATTGCCAAGGGATCAAAATGTTTCTCATAAGCAGCTGTACTTTCATCCATAACCATTTGGTTGTGATCCCTGATCTGGCCCTTTGTTTCTAGAATATTGGACCTCAAATTATAGGAAAACTTAACAAGTGTTAAAGTAAGTTGCCAAAACTACAATGGAAGGACAATTGATCAGAGAAGTACCATTTTGAGAACTATAGTCTCACACCACAATAGTAATGGTTTTTAGTTTGATAAGGGACAAGAAAGAGAGTGCTTTCTGAAATAGACTAGAAGGAAAATGAAGATCAGATCATACACTGAAGAATTATTATTTCTTCAGAGGGGAGGGATTCCATCAGTCTGCGTCCTTTTTATTTTATAATTCGCTGAATTGTAGCTTCCTGATTAAAAGAACTCTAGTTTTCTCAGCTGGGAAATCCCTCTGCTGAATCCATGCACCTAATGTGCTATTAGTAAGGGGAACATTGTCATTTTGTAACGTTGTTTTCAAACTCTCAGAACAGTCGTTGACTTACTGTTCCAGATATCCAGATTATAAAACTGCCTTCCTAAAAACACAGCTTGCTTCAATTAAGAGGATATTTGGGAAGACTGGAATAAAAGGCATAGTTTTGCATCCTACCTAGCTGTTCGTGGAGGCATGTAGTCAGTCCCCTATTTTCAGATCTGCGGAAATAGTAGTCAGATTTGCTTCAGCATAAATCCAGGAGAGGAGTAGACGTGGCAATGAGTCTGATATGGTGTCTGATTGAAACTAATTTTGACACATAAGATCATTATAAAATAAAACTTGTAGTAAATATGCTTGTATCATGTACAATTCAAAGTCAGTTTTACTATGCAGAATGTATTTAATGTTATGATACAAAGGACTTTAACCTTTGGAATAGTTTTTATTCAGTTCCCTCTTTTTGTTGTTAGCATGCTGCAAATCTTTTGACTCCACTAATTTAGTTCCAGGTTTGCCATGGAAGTTAGACTGGTTTTCCTCCTGGACTAGTTATTAGGGTTTTGGCAGTTGAATAGACTAGATGGTCTGTGGTATTGCCCATTCCATGCATGTGATCCTTTATTAATTCAATATAGAAAACTACAATAAGACTCAGTGGTGTCTTCTTATTTTATAAAGCTTTTTTTTTTTGGTAGAGGAATCTTCATGACATTTAATGCTGTATTGTCAGTTTTACCCATTCTCTCTGAAATGTCCACCGTCTTGCATTGGTGTAAATAATATAAGATTATGGATTCATTGAGCAGTATCTATCAAATCAACTGTAAATCTTACATACCCTCTCCCCCAAATTAGTGGGGAGAGGGAATCAAAAAAAACCTGAGCCATTAAAAAAACCCATGTATTGAAAATAAAGCATTGAAGGTGGACATAAATGTTATACAGAGTATTGTGTTCATAAATGTATTATCTATATTGTTAAATATAAATTCATCTTGGTGGTCTTCTAATGATAAATATTTGTTCTGTAGGGATCAAACCAAGGAAAAGAAAGGCATTTGGTTTATCAGGAATAATTAAGAAAGAAAAAGATGCAGAATCTGTGTAAGTAGATTTCAAACCCGGAGCATTCAGTCCTAAATGAAAATGAAACAGCGTAATTGTGGAGATAAATATTTAGCTAATGTTTGTGACAAGAAATAATTTTACAAGTGATGTTTAAAGGCACACCATTAACTTGAAAAGGATCTTTTCCCCTGAAAAATGTGTTCCTCTTTTAGATGCAAGTAACACACCTAGGATTACTGTAACTGAAAGAAGTTAGTGGGGGAAAGATTTTGTTTTGTTTATTTTGTGCATTTGACAGTACTTTGTGTGTTTCATTGTGTGCTCTGCATAGGTAGTTAGACATCTTTGTCCTACAAATCGTTAAGCACCTGAGTAACTTTACTCACTAGAGTAGTTCCATATAAGTCAGTGGTTCTACACACTTGAGTAAAGGTGTGTGTGCCTAAGTATTTGCAGGATCAGGGCCTTAGTTTCTCTCTTTCTGAAAAGACCCTTATAAGCAACAAGAGAAGAGCAGAATAACCTTTAAACTTTTTTTCAAGGGAATTGTTTTATCAATATGAGGAATTAAAGGATGTTCTATCAGAAAGTGCATTTTAAAAAAATTCAAGTTGGCGATATCCCTTTAAGTATGAGATAATTATAACTCGTACATTTCAAAGTGTTTGGCATGTGAAGTTTCTAGAAGTATAGGAAAATAAAATTTTATTTTGGAATGAGACAAGGAATTTTCTTTTGAAAAAATTTGAATTCATAAATATTTGCTGTGTGTTTATAAGCAAAAAACCCCAAGCCTTTTTAGACAAAAATTCTTCACAGTTTAAAAAATGTTGACAGAGCAAGTAGATGAAAATTTTATGTACAACCAGACATATGTAAAATTGTTGCCAACATATGTTGTGCCTTCCTTTCATCTACTTTCTTGTAAAGTAGCCATTTTGATTCCATTTAGCTTTCTTGTGTGAATGGGGTTACCCAAGTTCTGTAGTTATTAACCCTCCTTGAATTTTTTGCCAATAGAATTATATTTTGACCTTAACTATGGTTTATTACTCAAACTAAT
Organism: Chrysemys picta bellii; assembly: GCF_011386835.1. Classification (NCBI taxonomy): domain Eukaryota; kingdom Metazoa; phylum Chordata; order Testudines; family Emydidae; genus Chrysemys; species Chrysemys picta. The sequence continues at coordinate 48,631,024 of NC_088796.1, read as the reverse complement.
CTCAGATTTCATATTACTCAATTGTTAAGTTAGCTTGTTCTCAAACCAGGAATCTCATTCCCTTGAAAAAACAATGAGGAATCCTTGTGGACCTTAGAGACTAACAAATTTATTTGGGCATAAGCTTTTGTGGGCTATAACCCACTTCATCAGATGCATGGAGTAGAAAATACAGTAAGCAGGTATAAATATACAGCACATGAAAAGGTGGGAGTTGCCTTACCAAGTGGGGTATCAGTGCTAATGAGGCCAATTCAATTAGGGTGGATATGGCCATTCTCAACAGTTGACAAGAAGGGGTGAATATCAAAAGAGGGAAAATTATTTTTTGTAGTGACCCAGCCACTCCCAGTCTTTATTCAGGCCTAATTTGATGGTGAACAGTCTTCTTATCTGAGTAGGGTGACCAGACAGCAAGTGTGAAAAATCGGGACGGGGGTGGGGTGTAATAGCAGCCTATATAAGAAAAAGACCCAAAAATCGGGACTGTCCCTATAAAATCAGGACATCTGGTCACCCTATATCTGAGCCTCCCAAAAGCTCCTAAGCAGGTTTCTGAGGCCTGGTCTATGGTATGGGGGTTAGGTTGAATTTAGCCGCGTTAGGTCGATTTAAAAATGAATGCGTCCCCACAACCAACCCCGTTCTGTCGACCTAAAGGGCTCTTAAAATCAACTTCTGTACTCCTCCCCGGTGAGGGGAGTAGCGCTAAAATCGACTTTGCTGGGTCGAATTTGGGGTAGTGCGGATGCAATTCAATGATATTGGCCTCCGGGAGCTATCCCAGAGTGCTCCATTGTGACTGCTCTGGACAGCACTTTGAACTCTGATGCACTAGCCAGGTACATAGGAAAAGCCCCGGGAACTTTTAAATTTCATTACCTGTTTGGTCAGCGTGGCGAACTCAGCAGCACAGGTGACCATGCAGTCCCCCCAGAATCGTAGAGCGTAGAATGTTTCTACATTCCCCCTATCATCTCCGTCCCTGAGGATATTGCAGATTAGAAGGTGGAAAAAACGCACTCACGATGACATGTTTTCCGAGCTCATGCAGTCCTCTCGCACTGATAGGGCACAGCTTAATGCATGGAAGCATTCAGTGGCAGAGGCCTGGAAAGAATTAAGTGAGCGCGAAGAGCGGAGGCAGGACGTGATGCTGAGGCTAATGGGGTAGCAAACGGACATTATGAAGCGTCTGTTGGAGCTGCAGGAAAGCCAACAAGAGCATAGACCCCCACTGCATCCACTATATAACTGCCTACCCTCCTCCCCATTTCCATAGTCTCCTCACCCAGATGCCCAAGAATGCGGCGGGGGAGGCTCCGGCCCAGCCACTCCACTCCAGAGGATGGCCAAGCAACAGAAGGCTGTCATTCAAACAGTTTGATTTTTTGTGTGGCTACAATAAGCAATGTGGCCTTATCCTTCCTTCCTCCCCCCACCCCACCCAGGCTACCTTGTCCGTTCTCTCTCTTTTTTTTTTTTTAATTAAGAAAGAATGCATGGTTTCAAAACAATAGTTACTTTATTTCAAAGGGGGAGGGTGGTTGGCTTACAGGGAATTAAAATCAACAAAAGGGGCGGGTTTGCATCAAGGAGAAACACACACAACTGTCACACCGAAGCCTGGCCAGTCATGAAACTGGTTTTCAAAGCCTCTGTGCACAGCGCAACTTGCTGTGCTCTTCTAATCGCCCTGGTGTCTGGCTGCTCAAAATCGGACGCCAGGCGATTTGCCTCAACCTCCCACCCCGCCATAAACGTCTCCCCCTTACTCTCTCAGATATTATGGAACACATAGCAAGCAGCAATAACAATGGGAATGTTGGTTGCGCTGAGGTCTGACGAACAGCACCAGTGAGCTTTTAAACGTCCAAAGGCACATTCTATCACCATTTGCACTTGCTCAGCCTATAGTTGAACTGCTCCTTACTACTGTCCAGGCTTCATGAACGATCGGATCCCCCGAGCTCGTCGCTGGGGAGCAGGAGAGCAGAGTTGCAGGGGAAGTGATGGAGCCGTACACCATGCCCTGGAGGTTGCTAGGAGCTGGGCAGGGAAGACGTTCCCAGAACCCCCGGCCACATTACATGTCTGACAAGGACAGTTACCAGTCCTACTGCACTGTCTGCTGCCAGCAGCACCCAGGAGGACCAGTACGGATCCCCCAAGCTCATTGCTGGGGAGCAGGGGAGCAGAGTTGCAGCAGAAGCGGTGAATGACGACGATTAGCAGTCCTACTGCACCATCTGCTGTGAAGGCAAGGAGCTGCTGCTGTGTAACAATGCCAGCTGCTGCAGGTGCTTCTGTGTCGAATGCTTGGAGGTCCGGGTAGGGTAAGATACCTTGGCCAAGACAAAAGAGCAAGAGCCCTAGAGCTGTTACATGTGTCAACCACAGAAGTGCTATGGGGTGTTGCAGTGCCGACTGGACTGGAATGTACAGCTGCAAGACTTCTTCACCAGCGACAAAGGACAGGAATATGATGTACCTAAAATCTAAAAAGGCCCGCACATTTCCCAGAGTCAGTACCCTTGATAACAGAACGTCAATGATTGCATTAGCTACTTGGATCACAGTAGCCCCCACATTAGACTTGCCCACAACAGCAGCGATGACGGTGAGCTGAGCGGGCTCCATGCTTGCCATGGTATGGCGTCTGCACGGGTAACTCAGGAAAAAAGGCGCAAAACGATTGTCTGCCATTGCTTTCATGGAGGGAGGGGCAACTGACGACGTACCCAAAACCACCCGGGACAATGTTTTTGCCCCATCAGGTATTGGGAGCTTAACCCAGAATTTCAATGGGCGGCAGAGACTGCGGGAACTGTGGGATAGCTACCCACCATGCACCGCTCCTTTAAGTCAATGCTAGCCATGGTAGTGAGGACTCACTCCGCCGACTTAATGCGCTTAGTGTGAACATACGCAATCGACTGTATAAAATCAATTTCTAAAAATCAACTTCTATAAAATCGACCTAATTTCGTAGTGTAGACATACCCTGAATGTGACATCTCTTTCCAGCCTCACCAGAGTCAACTGTTGGAAACTTCAATCTGCTTCTCCATTTAAGAAGCCTGTCGAAGGACAGTAGGCAGAACTTAGAAGATGACATTTAGCTTATTCAGTCCTTTTAAACCCCTTATTTCCTGCTCTCCTATTGGCATTGAAATCTATGGTTTCCTTGAGGACTAGAATTACATAATTTTTAACTACATAATTTGAGTATGAGGTCAGAAGGGACCATTACTGTCCTCTAGTTTGACCTCCAACATAACACAGGCAATAGATTTTTCACTGGTGATTCCTGCATCAAAGCCATTAGCAAGACAACCAGTTTTTATGTAGATTTCAAGTGATGGAGAATCCACTGCATATCCTGGAAATAAATTGTATTTCTAAAGTGGTGATTAATCCAGTGGTTAATTGCCATCATTCTTTTCTTCTTTTTTTTTTTTTTTACAGTGTCATATTCCTAGTCTGTATTTGTCTAGTTTCAGCTTCTAACCATTGGATCTTGTTGTGTCTTTATGCCTTTGTCTGCTAGATTAAAGAGATCTGTACTATCAGAAATCTTCTCTTCGAATCACCTCTAATCTCTTTGTTCAGATAAACAGATTGAGCTTCTTTGGCCTTTCACTGTAAGGCAGCTTTTTCCAGACCTCATGTCATTCTTGTGGCACTTTTCTGAACCCTTTCCAATTTATCAAGTCCTTTTTACACCGTGGACACCAGAACTGGAAAATGGTATTCCAGTAATGGTCTCGGTAATGCTCTATGCCATTGTCATAAACAGATAGTTAAGGATTAATGCCTCTTTTATCTGTAAAGGGTTAAGAAGTTCACCTAGCCTAGCTGACACCTGACCAGAGGAACCCATGGGAGGGCAAGATTCAAAAGGAAGGAGTGAAGTTCCCTTTGTCTGTTTTCACTTTGGACTGGGGTGGGAAAGCTCCAGAATTCAGCCTCTTATTAAGTAGTGAGTATTAGTGAAGGAAATAAATAGGTTTATGTTTATTTCTTTGTAACCTGTCTTGTGCAATTAGAGGAATAGTCAAATTGGGTATTTGGGTATTTTTTGTGTAAGTTTTTGCCCAGGGGAACATCCTCTGTGTTTGGAATCTGTTGTCTGTGAGAGTAGCTGGTATGCTAATCTCTCCCAGAGGGTTTTCTTTTACCTTTCTTTTCTTTAATTAAAAGCCTTTTTTAATAACCTGATTGATTTTTCCTTGTTTTTAGATCCAAGGGGTTGGATCTGGATCCACCAGGAGTTGGTGGGAGAAAGGAGGGGGGATGGTTAATTTCTCCTTGTTTTAAGATCCAAGTGGTTTGGATCTGTGTTCACCAGGAAATTGGTGAAGTCTCTCAAGGCTACCCAGGGAAGGGAATTAGTGCTTGGGAGTGGTGGCAGCCAGACCAGATCTAAGCTGTTAATTGAGCTTAGAGCTTCTCATGCAGGTCCCCACATCTGTACCCTAAAGTTCAGAGTGGGGAAGGAACCTTGACAGCCATGAAAATAACACCTCCCTAATTCTACTCTCTGTTCCCCTACTTATACATCCAAACATTGCATCTGCTTTCTTAGCCACCACATTGCTCTTTAGTTGGTTATCCAGCATGATGCCTACGTCTTTTTCTGAGTTACTGATTTCCAAAATACAGTCTTCCATCCTGCAAATGTAACCTCCAATTTTGGTTCCTAGTTTTGTGACCTTATATTTACCTTTATTAAAACACATGTTCTTGTGAGCCCATCTTACCATGCAATCTCAGATAATTCTGTTGAACTGACCTGTGCTTATCATTATTTACCACTCTACCAATTTTTGTATCCTCTATAAACTTTACCAGCAATGATTTTGTTTTCTTCTAGCTCATTAAGGAAGATATTGAATAGTATTGGGCCAAGAACATAGCCCTGTGAGACCTCACAGAGCTGCCCTCACTGTATGATGATTCCCCATTTACACTTTCGTTTTGAGATCTATCAATCAGATTTTAACCCATTTAATATATGCTCATTGATTTTGTATGAATCTTCATTCTAGTTTGCTTCCAGTAGTTTCTAATCCTTCTTGTTTATGGATCATCTTTTGTTTGTATAGTTCAGGTGATTTTTTTTTTTTTTAATATCAAATGTTGTAAAACTTAGTTCTCATGTCTTGAGGCACATGGGAGAAATCAGGTGAGCCTTCCATTTGAGCTATCACTTGCACTTTCTTTTTTTAAAATAGTCTTGCCTGATGCTGCTACCTTAGCTAGGCCAACAAAGAGGTAAAATGTACGTGAATTAAAAACTTGTACGCAGACCCTGTATTCCTGTGTTCTTTTTAGAAAGACACCTCATTCTAAGTTCTTTCTTAAGGTGATATTGGAATTCCACATTAATGGTTCAGTTTCTTTGCAAGTTTTTTTCCGTCATTCATGAAGAGATTATCTATAGGTTGGATATCTGAATTAACTGTTTGGCCTATCAAAGATACGTCTGTTATCAATTTTATTATTCTTTCTATTTGTCATAAATACAGCTGTCTTTAAGAAATAATTAACAAAATATTCATTTACAGTGGCATTTCCTATTTGATTTTTGATGGTGCAGGTTACAGAAGGCCTGTGTACTGATTCCATATTCAGGTGTTTAGTTAAGAGTAGCTCCAGCTTGCATTTATCAGTTGTCTTGGAGAATTTCATGTCTGGTCACTTGGACTGACTTTCATTTTTGAAAACATTACTGTTTGAATCCAGAAACTACAACGGAATCTGTTTACAATCCCATAGCAAGCATTCACAAATACTAAACACCTACCAAGTGCTTTTTTGGAAACTTTTTATTCTTGAAGAGGTGATTTTTATTTTATTTTTTTTAGTGAGCCTTTGTGGTGGTGATCTGTCTTATTACTTGTTGGTATATGGACCAGTTCTTATAATGCAACTCAAGTCTATTTATGACTCCAAGGCCCACACGGTTCTTGGACATGATCTAAAAGAGTGAAATTATGGAAGAGAGAAACGCTAAACTCCATTAGCCTAGTCATAATTGTTTCTAGAACAGGTTATTGTCCAAGTGAGTGAATTTTTTTATATGGACAGTTTCATTAGTATTGTTGACAGGGTTTTTCTGCATGTGCACATCATCTGCATAGACCTGATACTCTCAAATTACATAAATCTACACAAAATTGTTAAACATTTTCCTTAAACCCAGAACAATGTGGGAATTCACAGATATAACTTAAAATCCAGGCTGGCATTCCTGCCTTAACTCATTCCATTATATTTTTTTCTTTTTTGCACCATGGCGTGAGTTAAGGCTGGAATGTCAGCTTTGATTTTCAGCATTTATGTGAATTTCCTTGCTTTGGTGGACTCAGCTTAAACCTTCAGTTACTTTATTTTCTTTGCAGCTGAATAAAGAGAATTCACTTAATTAATATTAGTCAGTCAAATAAAACAATGTTAATGTTGCTTTTTAGGAGTTGTGTGCAAAGGGATGGGTTGTAAGCAAATTAAAAACTACTAAAGGAGATTCCAAAATTGTATTAAAAAATACTTCTCTATCTGTGCATTTTTGATAGTTACACATTTTTTCTCTATTTTTTTTACAGGGAATGTCCAGATGCAGATTCAGTTGTAAGTAGACTTATTTCCTACACAAGTGTGTAATCTTAACTTTGTCGGGCTAAAATTTAGTCAACTGACTTACCTTCTGGTATGACAAAGTAAAGTACTATTCTGTTCTAATGTCTTAATTGGAGTGTCTCTACAGTAGTTATTTTTACCAAGTTTGCAGACAGAATTTTTTTAATCTGTAATACATTTATATTTCATAGAAACTTTAATTTTTAAACAAGACACTTTAACCATTTGTAAATTATTTTGGAAGTTTAATAGGTACTTAATGGAGTAAACACTTGTAATGCTCTTGTAAGATCCTAGCCCTGCATTGTCATCTGCCCTTAACAATTTCTGTGCCCTTGCAGAGCCCTGTTGACTTCAGTGGGTTCCATTTGGCTTCAACAATTTATTCGCATGGGTGACAGTATAGGTTTGGAGACTAAATTTGTAAATGTCTGAAATTTATATTAAATTTGTTCACTCATTGGCATGATAGATACAGCTTTATTTTTGTGCAACTGTTTCACTCCTCTCAGCTCCATTTATAGTGTATTTTATAGTTTCACTTTCAACTTTGAAGATGTAGCAGTTCTAAATTAAACAGTGGGTCCAGTACTTTTCTCTTTCATGTTGGCAAAATTAATGGTGCCACTTTTGAACCTCTTGCAATTTGCTCTCTGCTCAATCTTTCTGCAAAGATTATTTTTTAATTGCAGTTATCTCAACGAGGAGAGAGGAGAGTTGACAGCCCTGGTGTCAAGTCCTTTTTATGCAGTTTTCCACAAGTTTAAAGTTTATCTCCACCCTCATCCTAAATTCCTAACAAAGATGGTCTCCAATTTTTGCCATAACCAGGCAGTTCATTTGCCGACTTTCTTTCCAAAGCCTCACGCTCAGAGAGTTGAAGAAAAACTTGCATTCATTAGAAGTGAAAAGAACTTTAGTTTTCTATCTGGACTGCACTAAGTCCTTTATGTCCTCAACACAGCTCTGTGTTGTAATAGCAGACAGAGTGAAAGGCCATCTGGTTTCCCCTCAGAAAATTTCATCCTGGGTTTCTTCATGCATTCATTAGTGCTACCTGTTGGCTAGTGTTACTTCACCGCGAGAGTGTTGGCACATTCAACGAGGGTGCATGCAGCATCAGCAGCTTTTCTAGTGCAAGTACCTATTATGGGCATTTGCAGAGCGGCAACTTGGTCATCAGTGCACTCGTTTGCTTCTCAGTATGCTATAGCCAGTAAGTTCAGGACAGTACTTCTTTTGAATGTGTTCTTCTCCAGTCTCTGCTCAAGTAGACTCCAAGCACACCTCCAAGTTAATCTGCTTGTGAATCACCTACAGTGGAATGGATATGTGCAATCACTCAAAGAAGAAATGGTTATCTATGTTTCCATAACTGTTCTTCAAGATGTGTTGCACATGTCCATTCCATGACCTGCCCTCCTTCCCCACCCTTATCAATGTCTATCTGGTAAAAAGCAAGTGAGAGGATTGGGTGTGGCTCCACCCCCATATACCAACATGCAGTGGCACGCTACAGCAGAGGGCCCTCAAGCTGCCCTGATGTGTATTGCTTAGGGAAAAAGACATCCGACAACTGTGCATGGGGTGCACAAATCTCTACAGTGGAAAGGACAGGTGCAACACGTCTCAAAGAACAACAGTTACAGAAAGGTAGTTAACTGTTTCTTCCATGTGGTATATACCTCACGTATTGGTTGTTACACCAGAAAGATTTCTCTTGGTATTTTGTATATGCTTAGTTAGTTATAGGTGGTGGTAGTAGTACCCTTAGCATTAGATTACTTAGTTTAGTAGTTACGTAGTTGGTTTTTCTCTGGTCCAATGTCTTCACCAGGTTTCAAGCACCTCCCCTCCTGTGGAGTAGCTGTCCCCAGTAGTAATCCCCATATTCTGTGCTTATTGTTCCTAGGAGTGGGGCATATTAAAAGTACTCAATTTGCCTGCCCTTCAAAAAGGTGATGCAAGTGGCTAGAGACTTACATCTGAAGCTGCATCTTATGGAGTGAGTCATGAGGCCTGTTATAACCCTGGGATTAGATTGTCTGGCCCCTCAGTGAGCTTCGGTGCTGCCAGGAAACTCTGACTCTTCAAGGAGAAGACTGTTCTTTCGTCTCCTCCTCCAAGAAAGAAGGCTCATAAAACTGACCACAGTCACTCCAAGACTTGGGGAGATGTTTCCTCTTCTAAGAGGAGTGCTGACTGGCACTGGGTTTCCTTGAGTACTCAGAATAGAGCAGGGCTCTCTATCCACTTGCTGGTACCAAGGTGAGATCATTCCAGCACCATACCATTGACTCTGGTACCATTTGTGGGGGCGGCTATTGAGTCTGGTATCGACCATGTTGCTCTTAGCACCAACCATATCGAGTCCACAGCCTTATCAAGCTGACAGAGATTTACTCTCCCTTTCTGTGCTGGACTCATCTGTGATATAGGAGTCATCAGCTGTGGTGGTGTCTTCTGTGGTCCTGGGACCATCTGGTTTGATTGCCCCAGAAAATGGGCTATTGCAGGTATCATCTCTGGCACCACTTAAAATCCAGACTGCACAGACAATATAAGTTCCTGTATCAGCACCAAGACATCCATTGTCCGTGCCGATTTAGTGTTTCTCACCGGAGACAGTGTCAGCTTCTATAGCCCCAATGCTGGCCAGAGCTACAGTTTTGGTAGCAGCTTCTTCTTTGATACCAACATCCTTTCTGGTACCAGGTGTTAGTGCTGCCTCTATGATGCTGCCACTACTCAAGGCATCAGCTTCTCTACCTGCATAGGCACCAATGCGACCCACATACTGGGCTTCAGATGAGTCAGAGCATATGATGGCTCCACCAGAGGTGGCTCCTCTGTTCCCTTTGGACTATTTGGAAGGTTCCTTGCATTCAAGTTCAGAATCATTTTCCACTTCTCTGTCCAGGCACTGAGCTCAAAAGTCTTTGATATCTCAGGGGAGCACATCAGTACCAGGATCGATATGTTCTCTCAGTAGAAAGAGTGGTTCTTGGCCCAGTTTCTACTGGCCATCAATGCCATATCCCTTTCTTCTGTGGCATTCATGGAACCATTGGGATTCCCTCGATTTTTAAGGTCTCGAATTTTGGCTTATTGTGGTCACTGAACTCTCCTGCTGTCTTGTCTCCTGGCCCACCTACACTGGAAATGCATATGGAGGTTGTTCAGTCTAAGCCATTATTGCAGGAGCAAGCAGAATCACAGCAGATCCCATTGGCCCTGCTTCCTCCTTCCCCATCTTCACCGGATGATTCAGCTATACCAGATTCCTCCTCTTCTGTGCCTGATGACTTTCAGTCATATTAAGATCTGCTATGGCGAATGGCTACTGCATTCAGGCAGAATTTGTTCAGGACAGTACCCGTAGGTTGGTAGACATTCTCCAGTTGTTGGCTCCAGGGAGGATAGTTTTCCCTTAAAATAAAGTGCTTTTGGAACCTGCAAAGACTTTGTGGCTTGCCCTCGCTTCCTTACTGCCTACAACGAAGCATATTGATGAGCAGTGTTATGTCCCTAATGCAGGGTTTCAAGCACTTCTACTTACATCCAGCCTCTCACTCTCTTCTTGTAACAGCTGCAAATGAGAGATTGTGACAGGATATTTAAGAGACTGCTTAAAGGAAAAGAGTCTAAATAGTTGGATTTGATGGGAAGAAAAATGTATTTGACTTTGTTTTTACAAATGCGCATTGCTAATCAGCAGGCACTGTTGTCAGAATATGATAAAATTACCAGAATCCTCCAAGAAAGAATTTAAGGTTTTCATGGCTGAAGGTCGTTTAGTGGGAAAGATGTCATTGCAGTCAACACTGGATGTGGCAGATTTCTCCTCCAGGATTATGGCCTCAGATGTAACAGAGAAGAGCTTCGTAGTTACAGAACTCTGGCATAGCTCCCAAGGTCCAGTGGAGGTGTAGCAGAGGACCTACATTTTGATGGTTATTTTTTTGTTTTCAGAAAAGATGGATGAGACACTACAGTCTTTTAAGGACTCTCAAGTTACTTTATGTTCGCTGGGGGTTTATACCCATGATTAAGAGATGGCATTATGGAGGGCGGCAGCAGCATCAATACCAACAGTATTCCCAGTGATGTTACAGGCAGTCAGCTTATGCTGCTAGACAGCAGGACTTCTACAGAAAGAACCATAAATCACAGAGAAGAAGGCCTTCTGGTTCTAATTTCAACCAGCCTGCCCATCCTCCATCAGCTTTAGATAAGCAGTCAATTTGATGCTCGTATCAAGGGCAGCTTACCAGTTGTCAATTTCTACACCAGTTCCTCTCCATTTGGAGACGCTGTTCCACTTCTACAGTGCTTGGGAAACAATAACTACATACAACTGTGTCTTAAGCACTGTGGGATTGGCGGTTATGTTATCCATTTCCCATCTATCCCCCCTATCTGGTCCGTTTTAGGGACCCATCTCACAAGTCACTGCTCCCATAGCTGATCCAGACTGCACTTCTGGAGCCATAGAGGAACTTCCCCTTCAGCATTGGGGAAAGGGATTCTACTCGGTTACCTTTTTTTGATCCCCAAGTCCAGTATGAGACCTATTCTGGACTCAACAAATACACCTCTACCCCGATATAACACGGTAAAGCAGCGCTCCGGGGGTGAGGGGGGCTGCGCGCTCCGGCGGATGAAAGCAAGTTCGATACAACACAGTTTCACCTATAACATGGTAAGATTTTTTTGGCTCCCGAGGACAGCGTTATCTCGGGGTAGAGGTGTATATGAGATTCTGCATGGTAACCTTAGCTACAATTCTCCTCACATTAGATCACCATGACTGTTTGCAGCCTTTGATCTTCAGTATGCCTACTTTCATGGGGCAATTTTCCCAAGCCACAGGAAGTTACTGAGATTCGTAGTAGCAGGCCAACATTACCATTACACAATACTCCCCTTTGCCCTCTTATCAGCCACACATGTATTTACTAAATGCATGACAGTAATGGCAGCCTGTCTCAGGAGGATGAGAATTCACATCTTGCCATATGTAGAAGATTGGCTAGTGAGGAACAAGTCCTCTGTCATGTCCAGTTCATGTCGGATCTCTTTGATCGGCTAAGGTTGAATTTTAACAAGACAAAGTCAGCAGTAATTCCAATGCACAAAATAAACTTTATTGGGCCCTATTAGACTCTTTGAGTTTAAGGATCTTTCTCCCACAAGAATATTTCCAAACAAATTGTTGCCTGTGTCTGTCCCTCCAATCTCACACTTCAACTACAGTCCATGTACATCTGAGTTTAGTAAGCCATATGGCCTATTAACACTTATATAGTCCAGCATGTGAGATTGTGCCTTCATCCTCTTCAATCATGGTTGAAGTTGCTCTGTCATCCGAGTTGTCCTTCATTGGATAAGCTTGTCCAAGTGCCACTGGTGATTCTGGAGTCCCTACAGTGATGGGCAGAACAGAGCATGTATGAGAGGGTGTTCCCTTCCTTCCCTGACAAGCACTATATTTACTGATGCCTCCACAATAAATTGGGAGGCAAGTCTAGAGAAATTGAAAATTCAGGCTTTGTGGACAAAACAGGAAGTTTCCCTACATATCCGCATCCTGGAGCTTCAAGTGGTTAACAAAGCGTGGCAGGCCTTTCGGGCTCAGATCGACGGCAGAGCGGTTCACATACTTACCAACAGTATCACCGCAGTGTATTATGTCAACAAGCAGGGAGAAGCACACTCCAACCAGCTCTATAAGGAAGCGATAAAGTTTTGTCACTTTTGCATCTAGGAAGATATTATTCCCACAGCTGCACGCTTACTAGGTGCTCAGAATTGGTTGTCCGATCACCTCAATAGGAGTTTCTCCGAGTCATAAATGGTTCCTGAAAAGCAGTGTGCTGAGGTCCCTTTTCAAAGAATGAGGCATTCCGACAGTTGACCTGTTTACAGCAAAAGACAAAAAAGAAATGCAGTCAGTTTTGCTCTCGAGTGGATCTCAGTACCAACTCATTCATTGATGCCTTCCATTTGAATTGAGAATTGGCCCTAATGTATGCCTTCCCCCGATACCACTCATTCCTAAACTGAAGCCGGGACATGCCAACCTGATACTCATTGCACCAGCTTGGCTGAGACAATGTTGGTTCTCCGACCTTCACAGTCTGTCTATTCCGGGACAGGCAACCTATGGCACGCGTGCCGAAGGCAGCACGCGAGCTGATTTTCAGTGGCACTCATACTGCCCGGGTCCTGGCCACCGGTCCAGGGGGCTCTGCATTTTAATTTAATTTTAAATGAAGCTTCTTAAACATTTTAAAAACCTTATTTACTTTTCATACAACAATAGTTTAGTTATATATTATAGACTTATAGAAAGAGACCTTCTAAAAACGTTAAAATGTATTACTGGCACACAAAACTTTAAATTAGAGTGAATAAATGAAGATTCGGCAGACCACTTCTGAAAGGTTGCCTACCCCTGGTCTATTCAATCTCTCAGATCTCTTCCCTCATTCCTGACCTGCTGACACAACATTATAATCTGATCCAGCATCCAGCACTGGGCCGTCTGCACCTAATGGCATGGATGCTGCATGAGGAGGAAGAACAATGTTTGCAAGCAGTGCAGTGGCAAGTCCTATTTAATGGTAAAAAACCTTCTATTAGGTCTTCCTATTTGGCTAAGTGGAAGTGTTTTTTCGTTTGGTCTTTAGTTTGGGGAATTTGGCTGATGCTACCATGTATTCAAGACATTTTGGATTACCTGTTACATCTTAAGTCCTCAAGTCTGTCACTCAGCGAATTGAAGGTCCGCTTACCAATGATCTCAGCATTTCATCCTCCAGTCCGAGAGAAGTTGGTATTTTCCAATTCCATGATAGCTAGATTTCTATTGACTCCTCCAATACTGTACTGGCTGCCCTCATGGGTCCTCCATTTGAGTCCCTAACCACTTGCTCTCTGTTTCCTCTTTGCCAAAAGACAGCTTTTCTTGTTGCTATAACTTCCACAAGGAGATTTAATGAGCTGTGGGCCTTAATGGTGGAGTCTCCATGTACTCAGTTTTTCAAAAGTAATGATGTCACAATTTCACCTTAACCAGACAATATACCTACCTGTATTTTTTCCTAAGCCTCACTCAAATGCAGATGAACAGCGTATTTATTCCTTGGGTGTGAGACAATCATTGGCATTCTGTCTGTAAAGGACTTGCCACCTCAACTTTTTGTATCTTATGCAGATCAGATGAAGGATCTGGTGAATTCCACACAATTCCTGATAGATTCCTTCCTGCACCGTGATAGCATATGGGGTAGCTCAGACCACAGTTCCCAAAAACTGGTAGCTCATTTAACCAGGGGCCATGCGATTTTGGTTGCATTTCTCAGGGTTTGTCTACACTGGCACTTCGTTGGAAAAATTTTGTCGTTCAGGGGTATTAAAAAAACATACCCCTGAATGACAAACATTTTACTGATGAAACGCGCCGGTGTGAACAGCACTTTGTCGGCAGGAGATCCAACTAAGCCACTGCCATTCGTTGGGGGTGGAAGTTTTTTCCTGGAGAGCTCTGTCCTGCCAACAAACAGCAGCTACACTGCGTGCCTTTTAGCGGCACGGCTGTAGAAGCACAGCTGTGGCGTTAAAAGCCTAGTCGTGTAGCCATAGCCTTAGTGATGTTTCCATATTGGACATTTGCAGGGATGCTGCCTGGTCTTCCATACAGACTTTTACCAAACATTATGCTATTATGACTGTCTAGATCAGATGCAAACTTTGGAAGAGCAATTCTGCAATTGTTATTTAAGCAGATTCTAAGACTGCTTAAAACTCCATCCATTACTGCTTGTGGCTCACCTGAGTGGAATACACATCTGCAACCACTCGAAGAAAAAACAGTTACCCTACCTGTACTGTCGTTGTTTTTCGAGACGTTGATGCAGACATGTATTCCACAACCCTCTGTCCCCTCTGCATCAGCGTCCCAGTCTTGGATTCCGGTGCAAAGGAACTTGAGGGAGGTTAAGGCAGCTCTGCCTCAAACAGCCCTGGGTGGGGGTACAAGAGGTCCAAGGGCACAAGCACTACCACAATGGGTACTGCTAAGCAAAAGTCTCCGGATTTGCTGTTCTGGAAACATGCACATCTGAGCTGAATACACGTATGCACCCACATCTCAAAGAACAACAGTTACCAATACAGGGAGGTAACTTTCTGGGGGGCTGGGGTTAGTGGGAGGAGGAAGACTGTGTACAATCTTAACTACAATTATAGAGAAGAAAATTGTAGACATTTTACTAAAAAAATACAACCTCCACCAAGATTTGAACTCAGTACCTGTGATGTGTAAGGGAAATAGTTTATCCACTAGTCTTTGTGTATAAACTGTGGGAAATTAGAAGTAGCGCTTTGGCCATTTTCTTTAGGACTTCCATATTTGGCCATACATTTAATAAGTATTTATTAATAGAAAAAGAAAAATAAGCAATATATAATGAGGCAACCATAGAAAATGCATTTCCTGCCATAATTACAGCAGTTCTTACACTGATCCATGGAGATCTATTTGGTCAGAGTTTGCTCTTGATCATCTTTGTTTGCAGCTGCCAAATCACATGAAAAGAAAGATAATACATTTAATATTTACCTTAAGCTACTTTTCCATAGAACCAATTCCTGTTGTTGCCACAAGAGTGTTATATGATCAATAATGGGGGGCTGGGGGTTAGGGGTGGTCTGTAGAAATCTGAGGAGGGTGGATTTGTTCTGAGAGAGACAGTCTCTTATCTATTTAGGTGTGGTTCACTGTATAGAAAAAGCCTTAAAACTACTGCTATAGTATGTATCAGAAACTACATGCACTTTAATATTTCATTAAATGTATCCTTGGTTTATTAGTTTGCTTAGTTTGAATAAGGCTCTGCATGCATCTAAGGGATGCCTAGCAGAGGAAGCCTTACTTCCCCTACAGAGCCACCCAGGATAGCCCAGGAGATGAGAAGGGGAGGAAGAGCTGAGAACCAGCAACCAGTTGTGGTTAGCTGATTCTTTGCCCCTCTAAAGCCTGGAGACTATTCTAACCTCTGTTAGCTGGTGAGGGTTCCCTTAGGATCATATGTCATCTGGAGTAGCCAGAGTGCAGCCCTCTCCAGACGCTCCTCCTCTTAAGCCTGATATACCCACTGCTGGCTTATACTCCAGGAGAATCCCCAGCATGGGACTTGTGTGTGCTTCCCATTCCCAAGTGTTCCAAGAGGAACAGGGTCAACAATCTGCTGCCAAGTATTAGTTATGGATAGAGCTGTATAAATAACTGATTTTTTTGGTTCACCATCAGTTGGAGGGGGCTGGGGAGTGGAGTTGGTTGGTTCAAACCAAATTCAAAATGTGTCTGAATTTCAGTGAATCAAAAACATTTCATTTAGAATATTTTTAATAAAAGCCAAGGAAATGAAGAGCACAGAACCACTGGAGGAGGTGGTGATGCCCCCTGTCCTATACCCAGTATAGTCCAATGATTAGTGCACTCCCCTGGGATATGGGAGACCCAGGTTTGAATCCTTACTGTGCAGCAGTGCCTGGAACTTGGGTATCCCTCCTCTCAGGTAATTTCATTTTGATGATGTCTTAATGTTTTGTTTTAACATTTGATTTTTTTTTCCATTTAGACTCAAACAGTTCACCAGAATCTACACAAATTTGCTAAATGTTTCTGTCAACCAGAGTCCCAAGTTTTTCAGTGTTTAAAAAAAAAAAAAAAAAAAAAAGGTTTTGCCTGAAAAATTGTATCCAACTCTAATTGTCAGTTCTTTATGTTCAGCCCTCAGGTTCAGAAGGTTGGATACCACTGGTATAGATAGTAGGTTGCGGTGTTTTCTTGACTCTGTGTCAAGTTTTTGTGGCTTTGGAATTTATAGTAAAAGTGGAGGGACGTCTAAAGAAAAACATGAGAGATATTGTTGAAAAGCAGATTTTGTGTCTACAATTGGTAATTTATTAACTCTTCTGTCTTAATATTTTCTGGGGTTTTTGTTTTTTTAATTCATTAATGTCTGGCTGGTGTTTGGAACTTGATAATGCAAAAATGGAAGCTGTAGATCCTAGAAAATTTAAAGTAAATTACTTATTGTCTAATTCAGGTGTGCATTGAGTTATAACCAAGGATGCTGGGAAACATTGATACAAAAAATGTGTGGCGTAGTATAATACTGTGTTGCTGTGATGTGGTTTAGATACGTTTTAGTCATCATCTGCTCCGTTAGTCAAGAGAGCTTCCCAGGATATGGAGCATGAATCAGAGCTCACAGAAGTCAATGAATCTTTCCATTGGCTTTGGATCAGGCCCATAATGCACTTTTTTCACTTGTCCTAAATAAAGTAAAAATAGAGACTTTCACATCAACACTACCGAGGTAAGTCGACCTAAGTTACGCTAGTCAACGTAGTTTAGGTCGACTTATCACTACACGCTGTAGTGGTGTAGACACTGCAGTAATTGCTCGTCTTGTTCTGGTGGAGTATTGGAATCGACTGGAGAGCGCTCTGCGGTCAATTTAGCGGGTCTTCACTAGACCCGCGAAGTCAACTCCCGCTGCATCGATCCCGGTAGGTGTAGACATGGCCTTATGGCTGCTTGGTAACATTGAGAGCCAAATTTTTAAAGCATAGAGCATTCAAGTCAGGGACAAGATGCTTTTCAGGTAACTCATCGTTTTAGCTGCAGAGTGTAGTGATTTAAAAAAAGAAGTGGGTAAACTAACCTAACCTAAACTCCATATACCCCAAATGAGAATTGGGTAAACTCTGTTTACCTGCATTTACCCTTGACTATACTACTGATTTTTAACTCAGTGCATGACTGTGTATAGGTGCTCAAGTAACATTGTTGATAAATCATAGTTGCAAGAATATTTACAAAATCAGACGTGAGATACAAAGTAATACATAGATTTTTAGATTAAATTCTAAAAGAATTTACCCACTAATTTTGTGTTTTAACAGGTTGCTTGCAAGCATTCAGTACATTAGAAACAATTTAATAATCGCTTCTATAAGATGAGTTTTCATAATTGTATGCTACTAAAGAAGGCAAAATTACCGGTTACTGACATTTCCCCCCCCCCCCCCCCCCCATTATCCCTGGCTACTGCGTGGATTGTTGGGTTTTTTTCATATTAGATCTGGCCAGATTCAAATCAGAGTAAATGCTTACTGTGTTTATAAAGATGTATGTTTCGTTTTAATCTGTTTTAACCATGAAAGATCCTGAAATATTGAAAATAGCTTACTATTGTAATTTAAATAGTTTCAGGAGTCAATTTGGTTCTATTATTTTATGGGCATATACACAGCTTTTGGCTATTTGCTTTTGTTCTGTTTACTTTGTTGTCAAGCTTCATTAGTACTTCTTTTAGCACATAAACTAGGTCAACTTGAGGTCAAGCATAGCTAAGAACCTTGTGATTTGAACAAGCTGAACTAAGGTACTGGACCGTGTGAAGCTCCCCTTCTCCTGTTTTTAAAATCACACAGTTCTGAAAGTTTTCAAAAAAGAGAAATTGGATCCAAATATTCTGGATGTTAAAGTTAGAGCTTCAAGATAGAATACCAAATTTGAGAAAAGATTGATTTAAGGTATTACCTTATAAGCTGTCAGTGTGTTATATGGTATTAAAAACAGAATTGTTTAGTGGAAAAACTCTCTTCAGCAGGAAATTAGAGCAAGGTGTAAATTCACTCATTTTTAATTGAGAGCTGTTGTGCCTTGAGATGTTTACAGAGGAAAATCTTTTTTCTTAGTATGACATACATGCAGGCAGTGATATTTACATGAGGAGTATAGTAAGAAAAAGCTTAAAATACAATTTTGGATTTCATTTTTGAAAATTAAGACTAGTAAGACACAGTATGAAAATTAAAATGAGCATGACATAGACCTGACATATTGCTGGTCCCCGACCCACTAGTATTTCAAAAGTGAACGTGTTGAATAGGGTTACCATATTTTGAGCTTCCAAAAAGAGGACACTCCATGGGGCCCCGGCCCCGCGCCCCGCCCCCGCCCCAACTCCATCCCCTCCCCGAATATTTGATTCGCGGGAAGCCTGAAGCAGGTAAGGGGTGTGGGGGGGAGGAGGCGTGCCCCAGTCTGGCCCCCCCGGCGTCTCCAGCCTGGGTCGGCTCGGGCCCTGGGGTGCCAGCCCCGGGCCTGGCCGAGCACCCCCGGCCCGCCCAGCACTGCCGATCCCCGGCCCGGCCCCTGAGGGTATCGAGGGGTTCGGAGGGCAGGAAGGGGATCAGAGCTGGGGCAGGCGGTTGAGGTGCAGGAGAGGGTCGGGTGCAGGCTCCAGGCAGTGCTTACCTCAAGCAGCTCTCGGAAGCAACGGCATGTCCCCCCTCCGGCTCCCACGCAGCGGCACAGCCAGGTGGCTCCCACGCAGCGGCACAGCCAGGTGGCTCTGCGCACTGCCCTGTCCTCAAGCACCACCCCTGCAGCTCCCATTGTCCGCGATTCCCAGCCAATAGGAGCTGCAGGGGTGGCGCTTGGGGCAGGAGCAGTGTGCAGAACCCCCTGGATGCCCCTACATGTAGGAGCCAGAGGGGTGACATTCCATTGCTTTCGGGAGCTGCATGGAGTCATAGCAAACCCCCAACCCCGCTCCCCGGCTGGAGCGCCAGAGCGGGGCAAGCCCCAGACCCTGCTCCCCGGTGGGAGTTTGAGGGCTGGATTAAAACGTCTGAAGGGCCAGATGCAGCCCCAGGTCGTCGTTTGCCCACCCCTGCTATAGGCCATGCATGGTAATAAGCAATCTGATCCAAAGTGTTTGGGAGCCTCTAAGGCTCCCAAGGGCACTAACTTCTGAATGGATTTGGCAGTTATTCTTCAGGGGCCTCTGTGCATTCCCACTAATGGGATTCAGTGCCTCTGCATTGAACTGAAGAACTTATAGAAAAACAATGTCCACTGGGGTGGGGGTGGGGGTGCAGTAGTGCTGTCACTCTTGATGTCATCACCTACATCTGTGTAAGGAAGTTTGAGCCACCTCAGTTTCTTTGTCACTCCTGCAGAGAGCTAAACTACTTCTACTGTCCATGAGACTAGTTAAATATTCCATACTCCGCAATATCCAGGAGAAACTCAGGATCCCTTCAGAACTGTCTGTGAAAGTTCTGCTGATCTGATCTGGAGAGCCCTGTCAGCTTCCTTTGCCAAAGACACCATCCATATGGAAAGATATGCAGGGCTCTCTTCAGTTACTTATGTAGTCCTACATTCAGGTGTCCATGAAGACTCTTTAACATCATTGCTTTCATAAAGTGTCTCAAGAAGATTAAGAATGAACTAGAGCCAGGGACTTTTCAAATTTTTCATAGTGAGATCTCTTAATAGAGAATCACATGGATTGCCTCCTTCCCATTTGCAATTACATACCCCTCTCTGTGGCAGCTATAGCAGTTGCTTACATGTAAAAATATTTAATGTACACTGCTTCCTCGATATAACGTGACCCGATAGAACACGAATTCGGAATAACGTGGTAAAGCAGTGCTCCGGGGGGCAGGGCTGCGCATTCCGGTGGATCAAAGCAAGTTCAATATAACGTGATTTCACCTATAACGCCATAAGATATTTTGGCTCCCGAGGACAGCGTTATATTGAGGTAGAAGTGTATTTTAAGCTGTCTTTTAATGGAGTTTAGCAGGTGAAAATGAGGTGCCAGTAACATGTGACCAGTCAGCTGTCTGTGGAGCACAGTTTGAGAAGCGCTGAACAAAAGTATTGTAAGATAATACATAGGAAATTAAGTAGAAATTTAAATATGCTGTCAGTATAGGAAAGTTCTACCTCCTGAGCTTATTTTCAAGGCAACCACTAAATTATGGCCTCTAATATTGTCACCTCATAGTCTCTCTCCATTCTGTTAGTGACTCAGAAGAGAGGTAAGCAAGAATGTCTTCAAGCCCAGGCAGTTGCCATCCTCAAATTGGGTATACAGCCCTCATGCAGATTATTTTCTAAGAGTTCTAAAGACAATCTGTTTTGTCCATGAATAAAATGTTTTAGTGTACTAGTAACACTGTCAGCAAATATTTATCGTTCAGAGATAATAAATTCTAATACTCTTTTCAGATTATCATCTCATAAGTAAGGCTGCAAGTTTGTCACGGAAGTCACAGATTCAGTGTCTTTCTGGGACCTCTGGGACTTCTGTAGCGGCCGTGCTGCTGGCCCAAGGGCTTCCTGAGCTCAGGCAGCCCCTGGCCCAGCTGCACCAACCTCTGCTGGTGCAGTCTTGTGATACAGGAGGGGGTGAGGGCTTTGGGCGGCGTTTACCTCGGGGGGGGGGCTCCCCAGAAGTAGCGACATCCCTCGGCTCCTAGGTGGCGGTGCCTCCGCCTGCAAGCACTGCCCCGGCAGCTCCCATTGGCCGCGGTGCTGGCGCTTGGGGTGGAAGCAGTGCCCAGAGCTGCCTGGCCATGCCTCTGTCTAAGAGCTGAGGGAGGGGGGTGTCGTTGCTTCCGAGGAGGCTCGGAGCCAGGTAGGGAACCTGCCAGCCCCGCCAACCCCTCCCCAGCACCATCAGGGGTCCTGGGCTGTGCACTGCTGCCTCTTCCCCTCCACACACTCCCCAAAGCACCTGCCATGGTCATGGGCTGTGAATTTTTGTTTACTGCCCATGACCTGTCCATGATTTTTACTAAAAATACCTGACTAAAATGTAGCCTTACTCATAAGTAATAGGAACACCTTTCCTTTCACCTCTGTCTCCCCCTGACCAGTTTTTATAGCCATATGAAAGGGTCAGCTGGCTTGCAGCTAGACAGTCAGAGGGGCAGCTGCCTCAGTAGCACCCAAGGCAGTTCTCATTCTGGCTTTTTCCTCTTCTTTCCCAGTTGCTTTCTGGGAACTGAGCAGCCAAGGGTTTCCCTTGGAAGGCCCTGTGGCTGTTTCCCAGTCCCTGACCCTTATTGAAGAGTAGGTGTACCCATGTCGGTCCCAGGATATTAGAAAGACAAGGTGAGTGAGGTAATATCTTTTATTGGACCAACTCCTGTTGGTGAGAAAGACAAGCTTTTGAGCCACACAGAGCTCTTCTTCAAGTCTGAGAGAGAGATCTTTCCTGAACCCCCACCTCTGGCTTTCAAACAACCTCCCAACCTCTGCAAATTCATCATCGGACACAAGGCCCCCACAGACGAGGACATATCAACTCAAAGCGGCACCAGACCCTGCCAGAACAATAGATACAAAACCTGCAGACATAGCTCCACCCCTACAATGATCAACACACCTTTCAAGATCCATGGATCCTACACATGCCTATCACAATTCGTGGTGTACCTCATCCCATGCACTAAATGCCCCAATAACAATTATGTGGGTGAAACCAGACAATCACTATGCTCTCAAATGAACTCACACAGGAAAATGACAAAAGACAAAAACACCCTATCACCTGTGCGTGAACACTTCACAAAGTGATCACTCTAGATCTGACCTATCAATCCTCCTCCTCAAAGGAGACCTGCACAACGCTTTTTCAAAAGATTAGCTATCGAGAGAGTTGTCTCTTTTGAAACAATGCAGATCACAAAACCCAGGATGAAATGCGCAAGAGCAGGAGACAAAGCATTCTTGGTCAAGATATTTCCCCATGGAATGAGTTTCCAGAAAAGATTAGGCAAATCTGGTTTGCCACCCTATAAAAAAATGCTGCAAAGCCTTTGTAAGTCTTTGTACCATAGCAAGAATGACACTCCCATCTAACCAAATATGCCCCTTCTCCTCCAGAAATCGGACCCAAACAAATTAACCAACAACAAT
Source organism: Chrysemys picta bellii (assembly GCF_011386835.1). Taxonomy (NCBI): domain Eukaryota; kingdom Metazoa; phylum Chordata; order Testudines; family Emydidae; genus Chrysemys; species Chrysemys picta. Next base: position 48,608,577 of record NC_088796.1, on the reverse strand, counting down.
AATAAAATAAAACCTTGTATCCCGTTTAGCGTTCTTATGGCCAAGACAAACACTACCCCAGTATAGTAAGAACAAGCAAGAGATTAGTTTTAAAAACTTTTATAAAGTTTGACGAACACATTATATGATACATTATCATATATGGAAAAATGTTTTTGAATTTCATTATATTGTGTGATGGGCAGCAATGCAAAACATTCATATGACAATTTTTTCCACGTTTTAAGTCTTTTTGAAATAAAAGATTGACATGTACACAGATTTTTGATCTGATGCTTCTCTTGGCGGGAGGGATAGCTCAGTGGTTTGAGCATTGGCCTGCTAAACCCAGGGTTGTGAGTTCAATCCTTGAGGGGGCCACTTAGGGATCTGGGGCAAAATCAGTACTTGGTCCTGCTAGTGAAGGCAGGGAGCTGGACTCGATGACCTTTCAAGGTCCCTTCCAGTTCTAGGAGATAGGATATCTCCATTAATTTAATTTAATTTTGTGGATGTAAAAATTTCTCTTGGTTTTATCGGCAGTATCAAAAAACTATGTTGATTAATATTTGCACAGGAATTCTTATCATAATAACTGTCTGAATGTACTAGTCTTAAGGAAATGGTAACTGGTAGCAAATTTAGGCAATTAAATGACCACTGCTACATCCTTTTAGTTCTGAAACTTTCCTCAATCTATTTTGCCTCTCTCAACTTTTTTTTTTTTTGGAGAGGGAGGGCAATGGAGAAAGAGTATTAAGAGTATTGACTACTTATGCCCAGGCTTCTTTCAATCCATGCCTTGATTGCTATGAGATGAGGCTCTGTCAATCAAAATAAAATTGTAAAAGGTGAGGCTAAATTAAAAGTAACATTTTAATATACTGGATTCCATTAAAATGTAAACATTTACCACCAGATGCTGCATATTTACTAAATTATTTCATATTTTAAGTATAGGAAAAAAACTGTAGTATCTCTGAGACTGTGGTAACTATTGGCAAATAAATATTTTTAAGGTGACCACCGAGGCTATGTTGGTCCTTTGAGGAAAAAGTAAACAAGGTAAACTTATACTCATCTTTTGGGACAAAAATATTATTTATTGAAAAGTAAAATTAGAAAACCTAAAAAACTCCTTAAAATCAGACTCTGACTTCTTGCTGATCCGGGATCTATTTATTGAAATTAAACATTAGAGAGATGCTGTTGAATATATTTCTCTACTTTTGCATTTTATTTCACATTAGTAGCCTCTTGGAAACTTTAAAGTAACAGGGCCTTTTCCATTTGATTGGTCTATGTTCACTTGGCAAATCTTGCATCTACTACTCCATTTCCAGGGTAAATAATGCAATACAAGAAACTCCTTCTTAAATTAACTACTGAAAACAAAACTATCTGTAGGGTTAGAAAGATTCATATTTTCAAGTGCAGGCATAAGGATGCATGACACATGCACGCACAATCTGTCAACAGTTTTGATGCTCCTTATTTAGATTTGGGAAATTGGACAATTTTGACTGTGTATGTATTCGTTGGTAGTTCTTTATTATAGTCAAGATAGTCACATCAGAAATGAAATTATATATCTTGCAGGAATATTTCATAGTGATGTTTTTATTCTCCTTTGTTAGAGAAACATGTGACAGACAACTTAAAATAAATGTGGGTAGTACAGGGAATGATCTCTAACCAGAAAAGCTGCAGCATTCTCAAATGAAATATACATGGTTCTGCACAGAAAGTTGAACAGATTAAAGAGAATTCACTTAAAGACTCCAGAAAGATAGCCAAGACGTTGTCTACACTAGACACATTTGTACATTCTAAGAACCATATGGTCCCCAAAGCCCACTCGTAAAGTACAGTGTATCCACACACAAGTGCTTCAGTTTATGTGCATGCCAAATACTGTTTGAAATAAAATTAATTTCAACACATCTAAATAAGTTTAGTCTAATCCCTTTCAGCCTGTATTGGGTCAGATATAGTGTTAGTATGAAAATGGTTCAGATAGTCATCCTACTGCTGACCCATAAAACAGCTGCAGCCTTTTGAAATTTCTCAGAATCCAGTGCCTCTAGGAAATATTGCTGTGAACTGTGGGAAAAGTATAAAGAGGGTGCTGCAACTGAAATTGTTTCCAACAGCTCTAATGTGGACAATGGGGAAAATCTGCAGAGAACAAGCAAGCATTGCTGCTACGGTTATTCTGATCATCTCACTAGTTCAGTCAGGATTGGTTCCGTTTTCCTGTGTAAACATGGCAGAGGTAGCTACTGGAGAATGAGAGCCCAAAAGAAAACCCAGAAAATCCCCTAAGTGACTTAGGGGATTTAGTGGTCATACTGTGAAAACATTGATAAACAAGATGTAAATAACTAGTAAGAGCCACCAAACAATCAATTTAAATTGAAGAAATCCTATGAATAACATTGAAAACTACTGAAATAGGTAATATTAGGTAATAGGTAAAAGACCCTCCCTTTGACAATTTCCCCAGATTGAATTTTTTCCAAAAATTATAATAAAATAATAATAATAATTAATAATTACTTTTACAGCAGTGAGTTTGCAGCTGCTCTGCATTATCCTCTCCCATGCTTTTTGCCAAGAAAGTAGCAAGTGTTCTTAGAGGCCTTCTGTCAGATTTCCTGGCCTGACTTCTTGCTGCTTTGCGCTCTTAACTGACAGACTTCACTATCAGCCTTTAAATGGGTTATGAAAGAATTCTGGAGTCTGTTTTTCTTGTTCCTGGATTTTTCTTAAAAAATTTTATTGGAAGATTGTGGTCTACTAATTCTCCATCCTCCCCCCGTCTCCCCCTGTTTCCCCCCCTCCCCCAACTGCTTCCTGCCACCTGCCCTTTTAAATAGAAAGGGGAGGGGGCGGGAAAATAGAAAAATTGATTTAGAAAATAACCTTTTTTCCTAGTGGTTGTCTGTAACAGACCATTAAATTCACTTCCTTTTCTGCCATCACAAAGTTTCCTTTATGTCTTGGATCAATAGTTTAAAAGATTCAGGATGAGGAAACAATGTCTTAAGTCCTGCCTCAAAATTTTTGGAGCAAGCTTCTAATGCCTGTTTAGTCAAAGTCATATATAAACTACTTTCTTGTTTCATGCTCTTTTCCTCTCGAGTTTCGGTATTTCAGCCAAGTGTGTAACCAATCGACTTGTTAAAAGAAACAATTTAGCATCCTAATCCTAGACTGTCATTCTTTTTTTATAAGGGATTTATAAGAGGTCAGATTTCTACATTTTAAAAATCTCCCTGTCTTGCAGTTTTCTATAATGCCTATCAGTATAATGTCTAAGCACTTCACACACAAATTAAATCTGCTTGTAGAGGTCACTAGTGGACTTAAAGGAACTTTCTGCTCTTCTCCCCTCCTTGGATTAGCAGGCTCTCTTTGAGTATAATTTTATAAGGTTAAAACTGTATGGCTAAAATTTTAAAAAATAAATGCTTAAAGTGTTTTTAGTCCTGCATAAATATCGTGATTTTCAAAAATGATGAAAACCCAGCAATTTCACCTTAAATCATTGGGAACTGCTATGTGCTCAGTATTTTTAAAAATCAGAAAACTCTTATGTTGGTACCTAAATAGGGATGCAGGAGCCTGATGTGAGCTTCCCATTTTTAAAAATCTTATCCATATATTTTAAAACTAATGAGAGGAAAATCTTTTGTTAAAGTAATGATACAGGATTGCTACCAATGGGAAAAGAAATTACGTCCTGCACCATCTAGATTTTTCTTAGTTTTCTATTCAAGTATTAACTTACCAGTCTGTATATTAATTAGAGTGTGAGATCCTGCAAAGTCAAAGCCTGCAATAATGTAGCTGAAAGAATAGAAGTAGAAATTGGGAAAAGATTTGAAAACTGTGGGGCCAGGAAAATAAGTGCTTTAGAGTTACCACTGCAGGCAAATAAAGTCAATCTGTATACATTGCATTTTGTTAAAGTTACACAGATAACTCCAGACCCATTAGCACTTATTTGAAATGTGAAATCTGAACTGCCAGCGAATTTCTGAGCCATGGAGCATAACTGGAAATAATTGCCTAATAATAATAATGGGTAACTGTCACAAACTGTCATACTGTAATTTTAATCTGGCAACAGTGTCAAATAAGTCTAAATTCCTAAGTACAACAGTTTCAAGTAAAAATACATTATTGTGATTGTACATTTCAGAGGGATAGAAGAGTTTGTCAGTGCCATAAATTTTCTTTTTCTTTCTTTTCAGAACATTCCTGATGTAGATGACGAAGGGTACAGTATTAAACCAGAAGCAAGCCAGAATATCCTTTTATCTATTGCAAATATATTCGGGTGGGATTGTTGTAGGGGGGCAGAGCTTGGCAGAGGGAACTTGGTGCAGGGGGGGGGGGGCCCAGATTCAGGGGGTGAGGCTTGGGTGGGGTGGGTGTTCCGGGTGCAGGGGGATGGGGCTCGGCAAAGGGGTCTGCTTATGAGGGGAGTCTGAACGCAGGGGAGTTGGGCGGATGGGAGAGCAGCTCCCTGTACAGTGACCCCTCCCACTGCAGCTGAGGAGTGATGGGGACAGAAAGAGGGGGTGCAGAGCTTCCTGCAGCCAGGCGAGGTTCCTGAGGGTGGGTCTGACTCAGCCCCAGACTAGCAGCTGAGCCCGGCACAGAGTAGGAGCCACAGCCCCCCACAGTAATTTACTTCACCAGCTGCTCTGGGCACCCAAAGCGATGTGCCCACACTGCTGGTGAGGGGCGCGTAACTGCTCTTGCGGCTTCCCTTTGCTTCCCTGTCAGAACACATTTTTCTATGGGGAAGCAAAGAAATCTACGGGTGACATGAATTCTGCACGTGCACAGTGGTGAAGAATTCCCCCAGCAGTAAGGACCTCTCAGGGTAGTTAAGCGCTATAACATACCCCCTAGGGAGTTTGTGGAATCTCCATCGTTGAAGGTTTTTAAGAACAGGTTAGACCGGGGTGGGCAAACTTTTTGGGCTGAAGGGCCACATCTGGGTGGGGAAATTGTATGCAGGGCTGGGGCAAGGGGATGGGGTGTGGGAAGGGAGTGTGGGGTGTGGGAGGAGGTGAGGTGTGCAAGAAGGGGCTCAGGGCAAGGGATTGGGGCAGAGGAGGGGTGCGGGGTGTATGAAGGGGCTCAGGGCAGAGGGTTGGGGTGCGGACTGTGGGAGGGGTCTCAGGGCAGGGGGTTAGGGTGCACAAGGGTTGGGGTGCAGGAGAGAGCTCAGGGCAGGGGGTTGGTGTGCAGGAGGGGTGTGGGGTGCAGCAGGGGGCTCAGGGCAGGGGGTTGGGGTGCAGGAGGGGTGCAGGGTAAACGAGGGGGATCAGGGCAGGGAATTGGGGTGCAGGAGGGGTGCGAGGTGCAGGCAGAGGGCTTAGGGCAGGGAGTTGGGGGGCGGGGTGCAGGAGGGGTTCGGGCTCCAGCCCGGCGCCGCTTACCTAAAGCGGCTCCGGGGTGGCAGCGGCGCACGCCAGGGCCAGGGCAGGCTCCCTGCATGCCTGCCCTGTCCCCGCGCTGCTCTAGGAAGCGCTGCGGCCCCTGGGGAAGTGGGGGCGGAGGGCTCTGCGTGCGCTGCTCTTGCCGCACCTCCAGGTATCTCCCCCGAAGCTCCCATTGGCCGCAGTTCCCAGTTCCCGGCCAATGGGACCTGGGGGGGGGGCAGTGCCTGGAGGCAAGGTCAACGCATGGAGCCCTCTTTCTCACCCCCCCCTACGCCCCCGGGGGCCGCAGGGACTTGGTGCCGGCCACTTCTGAAAGCAGCGTGGGGCCCATGGCGCCACGGGGGGCAATCCCGCGGGCTGGTTCCAAAGCCCCGAGGGGCCGGATCCAGCCTGGGGGCCGTAGTTTGCCCACCCCTGGGTTAGACAAACCCTATCTGTCAGGAATGATCTAGTTATTACGTAGTCCTGCCTTGAGTGCAGGGGACCAGACTAGGTGACCTATCGAGGTCCATTCCAATCCTACACTTCTATGATTTTATGTGACCTTGAAACATCTCTGACTAACTTTCAAGGTGATGGGTGTTTTGCTAAATTAAAAAAGCTGTTTGCCTCCAGGATTGTCTGTTCCACCCGGGATCTTGGAAATTCTTCAGCCCTTAAAATCTGCAAGCTTTTATAGTCATCCAGATAATATGGTGCCAAAGGCATCATTGCCATTTCCAGAGACTGAGAGGAGATGGCCACTGGTGCCTGAGGGTATGTCTATACTGCAGTTAGATACCTGTAGCTGGCTTGTACCAGCTGATGCAGGCTCGCAGGGCTAGGGCTGCGGGGCTGTTTAATTGCAGCGTAGACTTCTGGGCTTGGGATGGAGCCCGGGCTTTAGGACCCTGTGAGATGGGAGGGCCCCAGAGCTCGGGCTGCAGCCTGAGCCCAGAATTCTACACTACAATTAAACAGCCCTGCAGCCTGTGCCCTGTGAGCCCAAGGCAGCTAGCACAGGCCAGCTGCACGTTTTAGTTGAAATGTAGACATAACCTGATTGTCCTCCTCTCAGGGTTCTTTTTCCTCCGTAGGCAAGCAGCAGACACCTCCGATTTGGTTGACTTAATATGCATGTGTGTAGAGAGGGTACATCATACATCATTTGAAAACGTATTATATCTACTTTAAGATGAAGTATGATCTGGAGCTCTCAAGTGGTGCCGTTACCATAGAAATGGGGATAAAGAATGACTATCAATATGTTAAAATGACGGCTTTGAAATATTTGCATTCTTTTCTGTTAGTTTAATGACGCTGATGTATTATTCCAAGACATAAAATTGGATTTCTTTCTCACCTCAAAGCATCACAACACAATCTAAAGGGTAAAACAAAATTTAATAATAAATTTGTACAGGTATCATTGAAATATACTAGCTCTGGTGACATTTCTAGTCAACATCACTATCATCATCTTGTTCATCATTATGACCTCTCTCTCGAGTGTGTGGGTTACCACAGTCTTCATTGCTTTGGCACACAGTTCTGTGCAGGGAAGATTGTTTGGATTACACACACAGTTGATTTTCTCAACTTTTCATGGCAAGTTGGATCTGGATGTGTTAAGTTTTTCAAATTCTGTACACTGCATAAGAGACTCTGATTGCCCCGGGTGAGTAAGTAACTTTTCGTTCCCAAGCTTCAGTGATATTTCTTGTTATGCTGGGTTATCTGCAAACTGTTCCTGAAATATCACTATAGCCATTGATTGGAAGATGTTCTTTCTTTCTTTCACTGGTCTCTGTGTGGATGTCTCTATTATCATCTCCTTCATGGATGAGATTTCCACTAGTACGAAGTGGTACAATTCCATTTGGAATGAACACCTCCCTGCAGTCTTTCGACTTCATTTTTTGCAGCACTAGTGATGAACTGCCTCATCTCATCATAATGGATGCATAATCCATGAAGATGTCGTATGTCAGTTTCATTACAAGATCCAAACTCATGGTATAGCTGTGCAGTAGGGCTTACATGCCGTAGTATGATAATTTTGGGACTGTTAAATAGTATGCACCCCACAATTGAGAAGCACCTTCTTTGAATGTCTTCTAAAAGATGATACTCTTTGCAGGGTGAATTATATGCCTTTTTATCCATCAACCAAAAGACAAACTCCTGCACCAGATGGGGCACAGGTAGCTCACATCTGTAAACGACAATCATGTAGCTTTGGCTAATACTCTAAGGCTTTCATTTTGGGTATTTCAGACCAAAGGATTGAAGTGGCGTTATACAAAACCAATTGTTCATTTGAAAGCTGTTCATTAGGCTCACTCACCAGAAGAACATCTACAAAACATTTGGATGACTTAAGTTCCTGGCTTCAGATTAGTTTCAACTTGGATAGAATCAGGTAGTGTTATTGTGCTGCATAGAACAAAGATAGATGTGCCTTGTCCATGCTATGCATGGAATGAAATGACAAAACCATAGTGATCTTCTAATTTTGCCTGTAATTTGCTACTGGAATAGCTTCAAGTTTCTAGGTCTGAGGGAGGTAGGCTTTATATTTTTATAGCTGGTTGGACAAAAGAAAAGCCGCCTTGTTATACATAAGATCATTCTCTTTCTCCAATCAGCTGATAAGATGCAATGTCATAAAGTGACTGTATTGTTGACCTATAACTAGATGGTTTTGCCTTAAGATTTGTTTTACTGACGTAGAAAGAAAGGCATGTTAACTCAAAAAGTGCAGCATTAGCAATCAAGCCTTTCACAGATCTTTTGCGCAGCATGTCATCATCTCCTCTTTGAAGTGCTTGCCTCCCTTAGGTTGGTTATCTCATACGTTTTTGTTTTTATTACATTTCTTGTCTTTCTTGTGTGGTGTTTTTTTTTCCCAACCAAACAATGCAACAGGACTAATTGCTGGAGGATGTGCTTGCTCTCGTGGCTATAGAAGCAGGTTAACGTGATGCTTTCTGATGAGTTTCAGAGTCTGTTTTCTTTCCTGGGTTCAGTACAACTCTGACATATCAAGTTCAACTTGCTTGTGTATTTCTGAAAGAAACCTCTGTGACAGAGTACAGTAACTCCTCACTTAAAGTCGTCCGGTTAACATTGTTTCGTTGTTACGTTGCTGATCAATTAGGGAACATGCTCGTTTAAAGTTGTGCAATGCTCCCTTCTAACGTCGTTTGGCAGCCGCCTGCTTTGTCCACAGGAAGAGCAGGAAGAGCAGCCCATTGCAGCTAGCTGGTGGGGGCTTTGAACCAGAGTGGACTGGCAGCCCCCCTATCAGCTTCCCACTCCCCTAAGTTCCCTGTGCAGCAGCTGCCAAGCAGGCCATCAATTGCCCGCAGTTCAGCTGTCCCTCCCCCCACTGCCATGTGCTGTTCCTGCCCTCTGCCTTAGAGCTGCTCCCTGAGACTCCTGCTTGCTGTAGGGGGCGGGGGGGAGGAAGAGGTAAGCTAATGTCAGGGTGTTCCCCTCCCCCTGCTCTTGCACCCCGCTTACCCCATCTTCCATAGAGCGGGGGGGGGACACACGACAGGGCTGAGGATGGAGGGAGCTTGCTGGCAGCAGCTGTGGTCTTTTGTCTGGTGAAAGAAATTTCTCTGGAACCTAACCCCTCATTTACATTAATTCTTATGGGGAAATTGGATTCGCTTAACATTGTTTCGCTTAAAGTTGCATTTTTCAGGAATCTAACTACAACGTTAAGTGAGGAGTTACTGTATTGGTGGCACATCATCTAAACTAGAAAACTCATCCAGTAGCTGCAAAGACAGTTCATCTCTCCTAACTTCTGCTGCCTGCATCACGAATTCTGTCCAGCACTGGTGGTTTTTCACAGTTTTTCATTCCTTTGACTTTCTTGACAATACATTTCTTGTTTGTGGAGAGTCTTTTTCTCTTTGATGTAAGGGGGCTGATGTCCTCCATGTCGTTTTATACTGTAACTTCCCTGTAGAGGTAAAATTCCCAAAGTATATTACTAGCATAACTACCACCATTTTTCATCTTATACAAGTATACAGACTTGTGCTAAATTAGATATAAATTAGATCTATATGATAGTATTACAATTGCCATTTTTGTTTAATGAGCCATTTGTTTGAAGCCCAGTAGGAAGCTCTGTGTTGTTATTTCTAACACTAATACTGACTTGCACATAAGAGTCTCTGAATTAAAAAGCTGGTTTGTAGAATGTTTCAAAGGCTAGTACTGCATGGATAGGCAATTACAAATTAAAACCTTCTACCTGGCAGACTAGATGCCACACTGTATGTACAGAAGCTTACAAATGGAGAGGCATTACATTAGGAATTCACATACATTTATATCTACCCACTATGCAGTACAAACTACTGTGTAATCTACTACTACTGGTGCACAGTCTTCAGTGTGAGACTGATCTGGTCAGCACTTTTAAATTGAAAATATATAAAACTATTATAATCACTTGTGAGAAACTGACAATTAAGAATATATTGCAAAATGTTGATGATCACCATTTTTGTCACATTCTAAACAGCTTCTTCATTTCTGGGGGGGTGAGGGAGGGAAATACATCCCCATGCCAAAACAAATAAAAAAAAATATGTTGTCATTTGGTAGCTTCGGCCAATAATTTCAACACCTTAATGTAGTGTTTAACTTGAACAGTAATAACTATAGTTATAGTCATGTTGCTGAGTTTCTGGAACTGTGCAAAAAATGACACTTTCCCATTTTGGGTACCATTGTTTCACCTCGCCTGCAGGCTTACAGCACCACTTGACAGCTCCCCATCAGACCTCATCTAAATGTACATAAAATAAACTTTCAAATTATATTTGTTGTGGGTGTGTGTAGGGATAGGTACATTAAACTCCAAAAATATGTCCCTTTTTGGAGAAATGCCACACGCCTACAGGCAGTTCATCTAGAAGCTAGGTATCTTGAGGAGCTGCATGAAGCTGCACTGTTTTCTGCCTCCTGTGCTTCTCTCTGTGAGGTGATGCATTCAGGGTATGCTCTTGATATGGACATCTGGGGCTCCAATATGGCCGTGAAGGAATATTATAAGGAAAAGGAGTAGGGGCCCAAAGAGAGAGCAGAGAGGAGGAACTGAGCAGCGGTTGTCTAACAATGTATATTTGCATATAAGGGGCAGCAATAGCTGGTGTCTGTCATGAATTCTTGGCAGGTTCCAAGTGTTATTAACTGGAAGAGTTACTCTTCCCAACAAAGATACGTACGAAATGTTCAGTAATTTGAGAGTCTTGTACCATGGGATGTTCTCTCTTACACCTGTCTATGAAGACCTCCCTCTTTGTGGCAGTCACATTTGCTAGGAAGGTGGAGGAGATGGGGGCTCTTACAATGGCGCGCACACACACACACACCCATACTATTTTCCACTGTGTCAAGGTATTCCTTAGGATACAGCCTAAATTCCTACCAAAAAAAGTGTTAGATTTCCATATAAATCAGGTCATACATCTACCTACATTTTTTTCCTGAGCCCCATGCTAATCATGGTGAAGCTACGCCACATACCCTTCACGACACAGGACCCTAGCCTTTTAACTTCAGTGAGTGAAACCTTTTAGGTCCTCTCCTAGGCTGCTGCTATTCTTTGACGAGAGTGTCCTTCCAAAGATTATTTAAATGGGTTTCAGGGTGTATTAGGCTCTGATATGACCTAGCTAAATTAGATCCACCAGACAGTATTATAGCCCATTCTGGTAGGTTGCAGTCAGCCTCAGCTGCTTTGTTGAGAAGCATTCCCATAACGGATCTCTGTAAAGCTGCCACCTAGGGCTCTTATGCATACCTTTACTAGACATTATGCTTTAGTGGAAGCATCTAAAGCAGACGCTTACTTTGGCAGAGTTGTTTTGCAGTCTATTGTGAAGACTCAGAGCACCTACCACCTTAATTAATTCACTGCTTGGGAGTCACCAAGAGTGGAATATGTATGTGGACCAGCACTTGAAGAAAGAAAAGTTATTTACCTGTTGCCATAGGGTAACTAGTCCCTGTGGCTAGATTAAGCCCAGCACTCCTGTACCAGAGCAAGTGAGTCCAATCCAGCCAATTATAGAGGGCTGGGCTACACCTGAGCCTATAAAGGGCTGCGAGTAAGCAGCTGGGCAGGAAGGACTGAGATAGGCTAAGCGTTGGGGAAGAAAAGCTACACTGGAGTGGAGCTAGCTCCTGTGATGGGTCCCTGGAGCAAGGGCCAGGGGCTCAGGGAAGCAGCCCTGATGCTGGGAGGCTGCCAGGAGCTGGAGTGTCAAAAACTCCTGGGAGGGATGGCCCTGAAGCCTGGGGTCAAGGCTAGAGTTAAGTCCCTCTGTTATGACAATAAACCTTTTTGACTGAGGTCTTTTCTATATTACCCACTGGATCGACGGGCTGCGATCGATCCAGCGTGGGTTGATTTATTGTGTCTAGTCTAGACGCGATAAGTTGACAGCTGAGCGCTCTCCCGTCGACTCCGGTACTTCACCAGGGCAAGAGGCACAGGCAGAGTCGACGGCAGAGCGTCAGCCGTCGACTTACCACGGTAAGTAGATCGAAGTAATGTAGCTGAAGTTGAAGAACTTAGATCAATTTCCCCCCCCCCCACCAGTGTAGACCAGGCCTGAGACTGGGCATGACAGCGCATGCTTTGGAGCTGGGGAGAAGCGACAGCCCTGATGACACCTGTACACTAACAAGGATCCTTTGAGATGATGTCCACATATTCCTCAACGCACTCTTCTTTGGAGTCCTACAGTTGGATTCTGCAGTGGAGGAGAAATTGAGGGACAGTTGGTTCCTTGTCACCTTTTATTCCCTCAGGACAGGAGCATGAGCACTCTCAGAGCACATGTACAGATCCAATGGACATTGCTAGACAAAAGACTCCAATCTCAAGCGCATGGAGTACATACACACCAAAGTGGAATAGATATATCTTGAATTCCAGTTACTGTATTATTAAATAACTTATTTACAGAGGGGCAGAAATGATTCAGAGGTTTGGTAACTTGCCTGTAGTCACAGTGTGAGTTGGTGGCAGAGCTGGGAATAGAACTCAGAAGTCTTAGCTCCATTTTATGCTCCAACCTGCACTGCAGACAAATTAATACTACTGTAGAGCCTAAATTTTTCCATTCTGGTCATTTGTGATTTTAAATTTGTAACAGTAAAGTTGCATTAACATACCTTCTGCATTTGTTAGATGCTTAGGGTGAAAGCATCAGTTTAAAGTATGAGTGTTGGCAAACTGTGGATGGTGTTTTCAAGTAGCTATTGTCAGACACTTTTTTAACTGTTAGTTTTATGCATGAATAGTGTTTACTTGCTGCAGATGTATATGTTGAGGAGTGTATGAGAAACTGATTTATTCATTATATAGGTGACACTAAAATATCAGTTACCTTAACTGAGAAAAAACATACCAAAGAGAACCATTTCTACTCATCCAGTGATTCTGACTCTGAAGATGATGAACCGAGGAGGTTCCATGTAGAAATCAAACCTGTACAGCCAAATAATAGCTCTCACTACACTATGGCTTCATTGGATGAATTAAAAGTATCTATAGGGAACATCACTCTTTCTCCAGCAATATCTGTAAGTAATTTGTTCCATATATTACATTTAGCAGAGAAGCAAGTTAATATGTTCCTTACATTTTGTTTCACATTAACTATTAACGTTACTCTTTGTTTCTGGGATTGATGTTAATTCCAGGTGTGAGATGTGCTCCAGGGGACAACCTTTACAAATGAAAGGAAAATAGTGACTATTATCTTCTCCCCAAGCCCCCTGCAAATATAACCTCTCTATTCTGAGATCCATGTTTTGGGTTTAAATTGCGATGTGTTGGGGATTATTTTTAACAGATGGATGAGATTTGTATTGGATCATAAGTGCTTTGAAGCTAAGGGGATGAGTACTATAGAAAACCCTAAGATGAGGGGTATATATTACATTACATTGCAGCTTGCTGTGTTTTATTCCTTAGGATGATAGAGTGATGCTTTTGTATTTAGGATTAACATTACGGTTGAACCTTATAAGTGATATCAGCGCAAAATGAAAGTTAGAATAAAAAGGCGTGTACATTAAAGCAAATATTTGACGTACAATCTTATTTTTAAAAAACTAGGTGAAAGTCTGTGCTGGCATACCTATGTCATTCATAACATGGGGGGGGGGGACCTAAAAATGGCTAAGAACTTAAAAACTGGATTGTAAAAAACCACAAATCCCAGTGATGATTGAACCTGGTGATATTTTAACCAAAAAGAGCAGTCAACCTGCTTCTAGCTGTTTCCATCACTTCATGCTGACTCAATAGACACTCTAGGCTTCAGAGTGACACAAAGGCAGAATGTCAGTCCTGGAGTCTTATTATATAGGTATATTAATCATGTTTTCCCCTTTTTCTTCTGCATGCTAATACTAGAGACACAGTCCTGTAAGTACAAAAATCCTTTTTTTTTTTCTATTTTTAAATTTAAAAACGAAATAATTCTTGTTTAAGGGAGGAAGCAAGTTCTAATGGTTAAAGCACAAGACTGACTCTTGGTCTGGGTTCTCTTCCTGGATCTGTCAAACGCTGGCTGGGTGATCTTGTGAAACTCAGTTTATTCATCCATGCTGTAAAATAAGCATGGGTGGCAGGTATCAAAGGCAGGGGAGGCTGAGCCTCCCCAAACAGTCTTGCGTGGCCCCACCCATGCTCCACCCCCAGGTCCCTTCCTGCTTCCCAGCGCTATGCTGGGGGAGGGGGGGGCTCTTCTCCCTGCCCTGGGGCTAATTGGGGCCAGCTAATGGGAGTTTGGGGGGGGTCTGCACCGTCTGCCCACCTGGCGTTCTGAGGCTGGGGGAGGTGCACCACCCAGCTGGCACTCCAGGGCACAGCGCCTGGCACTCCACGGTTGAGGGAGATGGGGGTGGGCCTTGTCACCTGCCTGGTGCTCCAGGGCTAGGGGAGGGGCACTGCGTTGCCCACCCGGCGCGCTTCTATGGGAGTGCAGGGTGTTGGGCAGAAGGGGCAGGCCGGACCAGGGGCTAGCCTCCCCAAGCCCATTTTGATTCAAGTATCAGTAGACTTGCAGTAAATACAATGAAATTGCACTTAAGGAACTAGCTAAAGCAATCTCAGAACTATTAGCAATTATCTTTTGGAACTCATGCAGAATAGTTGAGGTCCCAGAGGACTGGAGAAGGGCAATTTATAGTTACCTGCCTTTAAAAAGGGGAATAAAGAGGACCCAGGGAATCATAGGCTAGTCAACCTAACTTTGATACCTGGAAAGATACTGGAACAAATTATTAAACAATCAGTTTAAGTGCCTAAAGGATCATAGGATTATAAGGACTAGCCAGAATGGATTTATCAAGAACAAATCATGCCAATCCAACCTAATTTTCTTTCTTTGACAGATTTACTGGCGTAGTGGATGGGGGGGGGGAAGCAATAGATGTAATATATCTTGATTTTGATAAGACTTTTGACACAATCCCACAATACATTCTCATAAGAAAACTAGGGAAATATAGTCAAGATGAATTTACTATAAGGCTGATGCACAACCAGTTGAAATACTATACTCAAAGAGTAGTTATCAATGGTTAGCTGTCAAACTGGAAGGGCATATCTAGTGGGGTCTTGCACGGGTCAGTCCTGGGTCCTGTACTATTCAATATTTTCATTGATGACTTAGATAATGGAGTAGAGTGTGCTTATAAAATATGTTAATGACACCAAGCTGGGAGAGGGGTTGCATGCACTTTGGAGGACAGAATTAGAATTCAAAATTACCTTGACAGATTGGAGAATTGATCTGAATTCAACAAGATGAAATTCAGTAAAGATAAGTGCAAAGTACTTCATTTGGAAAGGAAAAATCAAATGCACTACTACAAAATGGGGGATAACTAGCTAGGTGGTAATATTTTTGGCAAAGATCTGGGGCTTATAGTTAAGGCTGCAAGTTTGCGTCAGAGGTCACGAATTCCGTGACCCTCAGTGACTTCTGCAGCAGCCAGTGCACCTGGCTTGGGGGCAGCTCAGGCAGCCCCTGCGCCAGGCGCACCGGCCCCTGCTGGGGCAGTCTCAGGCCACCAAACCCCCTTCCCCTCCAGCAGCAGAGTTTGGGTATGGGAGGGGGCAGAGGGTTGGGGCATGGGATGGGGTGAGGTGGGCTTTGGGTGGCGCTTACCTGGGGGGTTCCCCGGAAGTGGCCACATCCCCCTCACTCAACTGCTAGGCGGAGGCGTGGCCACTGTGGGCTGCCTCTGCCCAGAGCACTGGCTTCACAGCGCCCATTGGCTGGGAACTGCAGCCAATGGGAGCTGCAGGTGGAAGCAGTGTGCTGAGCTGCCTGGCCACGCCTCTGCCTAACAGCTGAGCGAGGGGGAAGTTGCCAGTTCCGGGGAGCCCCCCAGGTAAGCGCTGACCAGAGCCCACCTCACTCCATCCCGTGTCCCAACCCCCTCCCACACCCAATCTCTGCTGCTGCTGGGGAGGAGGTGCAGAGTCAGGTAGGGAGCCTGCCAGCCCCGCCAACCCCCCTAGCACCAGCGGGGGTCCCTGGCTGCGTGCCGTCCCCCCCTCCCCCCAGCGGGGGACTCAGGCCACCCTCCTCCAGCACCCGCGGGGCCCCCAGGCAGCCCTCCCCCAAGTTTTATTCACAGGTATTTTTAGTAAAAGTCGTGGACAGGTCACGGGCCATGAATTTTTGTTTACTGCCCGTGACCTGTCTGTGACTTTTACTAAAAATACCCGTGACTAAAATGTAGCCTTAGTTATAATGGATCACAAATTGAATATGAGTCAACGATGTGATGCAGTTGCTAAAAAGGCTAATTTCATTCTGGGGTGTAGTATCAGGTGTATTGTATGTAAGACAAGGGAGGTAATTGTCCTGCTTTACTTTGCACGGGTGTGGCCTCATCTGGAGTACTGTGTCCATTTCTGTGCACCACACTTTAGGAAAGATGTGGACAAATTGGAGAGAGTCTTGAGGAGAGCAGCAAAAATGATAAGAAGTTTAGAAAGCCTCACCTCTGAGGAAAGGTTAAAAAAACTCGGCATGTTTAGTCTTGAAAAAAGATGACTGAGGGGGACCTGATTAACGGTTTTCAAATATATCAAGGGCTTCAAATATATAAAATTGTTGTCCATGTCCTCTGAAGATAGGACAAGAAGTAATGGGCTCAATCTGCAGCAAGGGAGATTTAGATATTAGGGAAAACTGTCTAACTATAAGGGTAGCTAAACTGTGGAATAGGCTTCCAGGTAAGGCTTTAGAATCCCCATTTTGGAGATTTTTAAGAACAGGTTGGACAAACACCTATCAGGGATGATCTAGGTTTACTGGGTCCTGCCCCAGTACAGGGGGCTGGATTTGATAGCTTCTCAAGCTCTACATTTCTATCATTCTGTATACTTCAAAAAATACATTATTTCAATACTATTTCTTTTTAGCTTTCTGTACCTAAGAACATGTTTATATGTGTTCCATATCCCCTTGGTTCCAATACACAGTATGTCTGTGTTTACACTTATGGCATTGTAAAGTACAGGCACTACACATGTAGCTACACGTGGCAGTACAAGGCTCTGGTAGCAGGACGCTACACTACTAAAAATAGTGGGAGGCACTTCTTTGGTGAATAGAGAACCATGTAGGGTATATACTGAAGGGGTTCAGACATGCAGGGCACTTTCTCAACTCTATTCACCCAAGCCAGACCTCACCCTCTACCACTGCTGTTTATACCCATACTGTCTGGGTGTGCAGTGTGTGTGCTCTACATGCAGACTTGTAGACTTACTTTTTGAAGGTGCTCCAGAACTGCTGTAGTGTCAGCTAGCTGACTTTTGCTGTATTCATGGTGTGCTGCAAAGCCTAGCTTTCCAAGAGCAGTTGCTCTTAGACTGTTTTCCACTCACCCCCATCTCTCCCTCAACTGCCAACTGCTGACATGCTGCCAACTCAGCTTGCTCTTTTTCCACAAGCCTCCATCTTAATTTCCCTGCTTCGACTCCCACCTTCAAACTCCAAATAGCCTTTCCTGCCACCTTGCCTTCTGCCAGTGCTCCCTGTTCCTCTGTTCTCCTCTCCTGCCTGCCTTACACTCACTTGTAGCCTGCTCATGTTCTGTGCCCTTCCCGAGCTTTACACTGTCTCCCCAGCATTGAAAATAAAATGATGAATGGGAGGGGGTATATGCTAAATAATACTGTGCCATTTAGTTCTTTAGTAGATGGTTAATAAAAAATGTTTATTTGTATTATTTTTCATTTCTATTTTAGGCTCAAATGAACAGGAATTCACCTAGTAAGTGCAAACTTTAACTATTAGGGTATACTTTGTATTTTTCTTATCAAAATCTTTATATTTAGCATGAAAATTTAATTTCCTGATTATGATCAATTTTTATTTTTGTATTTTAAATACAAGAAAGATGCCTGTCATCAGCTCTTGTTGCCATAAAAATTAATCATAAAAAATAAATTTACAAAAAATAACCACCCAACAGATGTATTAAAACTTGAAGAAAAAATGTTAAATGAACATTACCTGCCAGTGTTTCAAAGCAGTGAATGCGGTCCACCCAAAGATCTTAATGCATCTGCCTTCCTAGCTCTCCCCAAAAGTCCTAGCATCCTGCAAGGTTTAATAGATTCATGCTGTTTGTGATCAATGATCGGGAATAAGTTCCAGAGCGAAGGGGCCCTCATTGAAAACATTCTATTGTCAGTCCTGTGTACTGAGTACTCTAGCTCATGTCCCAAATCCCCAAACCAAAAACTCCTCTTATTCCGCTGTCAAACTTTCTCCTTCACCCCATGTTTTGTTCTCCTGCTGCATAAAAAACAGCAGTTTGTCCCAGTCCCGTGATCAAAAAGTGTGCTCCCAGCCACACTGTTGAGTCTCAGCAGGAGCAGGGACTTAGAGGATGGAGTCCTGGTGAGTGAGGAGGCAGACCAGGCCAAGCACCTACTGAGCAGCAGTGGAAGAGTGTCAGCTGCTGTCCCCTTGCTGGATTCTGGCTGGAGCAGTGGGAGTTCACTCTTAAAATGGAGAATCCCAATCAATGGAGGAAAGGCTGGGTGAAGCCATGATAGCGGTGATTACAGTCCCTCAGAAAGGAGTTGTGCTTTAGAGTGCTGTTTAATAAAGATGTGAGAGCGGACTCCCATGCATTTTGAGTTCAGTTCCTCCCCTGACACGTACACAGTGTAAATTACCTCAAAGGCGGCCATGATGTGAAGTAGTCAGAAAATAAATTTGAAATGCTGCATGATAATACTGTTCAATGATAGCTCATTAGTATTAGCTTTTGAAAGAAAATGCAAATTACATGGCCCTTATTTTGGGGAAGAGTAGTATTTGCTTCAGGAAATAGCAACTAGCCTTTTACTAGTATTATCTTGTTAGTATTCTAGATGCTAAAGAATTAAAATGTTTGTTTTTAAGTTGTTTCATGTTCACACTTTAATCCACTTTTCCTGGAAAACTTAGATGACCAGTAACATCTGCTAAAAATGAATGGTTTTTCTGCTGCAGTAGGGACTTAAAACTGCAAAAGAGTGAAGTTGACCTATGTTATGTCCCATAAAGATATACTTTCAAAGGACCAAGACTTTCTAACAAAAATCATCCTTCATTTTTGTATGTTAAGCATATTTTAGGAAGTATTTTAGAAGCAGCTGACTCATAACATCACATAAATAACACTAACTTCATCCTTTCCATTTCCTTCTGAATTATTTTCATTGCAGCTATTATCATTCCAGATTGTTTTTTATCATGAAGCTGAATGATTTTGTTTATCAAATTTCATGGCTTTCATTTGTCATAAAAGGTTGTTTTTTTTTAATTAGGTGAAGAGTTAACAAAATCAAAGCATTCTGCCCCATCTAATGAGTAAGTTCCACATTTAAAATGTAGGCTTTACATTGAATTCCATTTTTGTGGGGGTTTTGGTTTGATACAGGATTGAGAAATTCATTGCTAGACAGGGCTGCCCAGAGGGATGGGCAAGTGGGGCAATTGCCCGGGGCCCCGCGAGCCCTGACCCGACGGCGGTCCGGGTCTTCGTCAGTATTTTGGCGGCGCGGGCCCTTCGGTGCTGCCGAAGACGTGGAGCAACTGAAGGGCCCCCCACCACCGAAATGTCGCCGAAGACCCAGACCGCCACCAGGTGAGCACAAGCGCCGCAGCTCCCCTGCTTTGTCTCAGGCCCCCTGAATCCTCTGGGCAGCCCTGTTGCTAGACTTGGCTATCCAGTTTAGGCTGGATAGCTAGTGATTCCTAAGAAGTGAGAACTTATTCAAAATTCTTTATTTAAAAACTGGAAATTTTATCCTATCCTCTTCCCTTCATGGGCATGCCTTTTTTCCACCTGTTCATTTTCTTCATTGTGATTGTCTCAAATAATTATTTTACAAATGTTATTTTATATTACAATTATTAAAAATAATAGAAATTGGTTAACATTCTAAATTAATCTAGAAGCTACCATAACTTTTAGGGAATGCAAGTTTGATAGGATCAAGATTTGGGCTGGTTCACATACAAGTTTTACTGAAATAACTAAATCAGTTTTAATTAGGGCTGT
Organism: Chrysemys picta bellii; assembly: GCF_011386835.1. NCBI lineage: Eukaryota > Metazoa > Chordata > Testudines > Emydidae > Chrysemys > Chrysemys picta. Next base: position 48,588,526 of record NC_088796.1, on the reverse strand, counting down.
CAAGTGATTAAAACAATTAATCCCACTGCTAAACAATAATAGAATACCATTTATTTAAATATATGTTTTCTACATTTTCAAATATATTGATTTTAATTACAACACAGAATACATAAGCGTACAGTGCTCACTTTATATTTATTTTTATTACAAATATTTGCACTGTAAAAAACAAAAGAAATAGTATATTTCAATTCACCTAATAGAAGTACTGTAGTGCAATCTCTTTATCCTGAAAGTTGAACTTACAAAAGTAGAGGTATGTACAAAAAAATAACTGCATTCAAAAATAAAACAGTGTAAAACTTTAGAACCTGCAAGTCAAATCAGTCCTACTTCAGCCGATCGCTCAGACAAACAAGTTTGGTTACAATTTGCAGGAGATAATGCTGCCCACGTCTTGTTTACAATGTCACCTGAAAGTGAGAACAGGCGTTCGCATGGCACTGTTGTAGCTGGCATCGCAAGATATTTACCCTAAAGATATTTACGCAACATATTTATGCTAAAGACGCACGTTCATTTTCATAATCTGAGTCAGATTCCACCAGCAGAAGGTTGATTTTCTTTTTTGGTGGTTCAGGTTCTGTAGTTTCTGCATCGGAGTGTTGCTCTTTTAAGATATCTGAAAGCATTGTCCACATCTCGTCCCTCTCAGATTTCGAAGGCACTTCAGAGTCTTAAATCTTGGGTCGAGTGCTGTATCTATCCTTAGAAATCTCACATTGGTACCTTCTTTGCGTTTTGTCAAATCCACTGTGAAAGTGTTCTTAAAATGAACATATGCTGGGTCATCATCCAAGACTGCTATAACATGAAATATATGGCAGAATGCGGGTAAAACAGAACAGGAGACATATAGTTCTCCCCCAAGGAGTTCAATCACAAATTTAGTTAACGCATTATTTTTTTAACGAGCATCATAAAGCATGGAAGCATGGCCTCTGGAGTGGTGGCCGAAGCATGAAGGGGCATATGAATGTTTAGCATATCTGGTACATAAATACCTTGCAACGCCGGCTACAAAAGTGCCATATGGACGCCTGTTCTTACTTTCAGGTGACATTGTAAATAAGAAGTGGTCAGCAGTATCACCCGTAAATGTAAACAAACTTGTTTGTCTTAGCAATTGGCTGAACACGAAGTAGGACTGAATAGACTTATAGGCTCTAAAGTTTTGTTGTTTTGTTTTTGAGTGCAGTTATGTCACAAAAAAAACCCTACATTTGTAAGTTACACTTTCACGATCGAGATTGTACTACAGTACTTGTATGAGGTGAATTAAAAAATACTATTTTTCGTTTATCATTTTTACGGTGCAAATATTTGTAAAAAAAAATAATATAAAGTGAGCACTGTACACTTTGTATTCTGTATTGTAATAGAACTCAATATATTTGAAAATGTAGAAAAACATCCAAAAATATTTAATAAATGTCAATAGGTATTCTATTGTTTAACAATGTGATTACGTGCAATTAATTTTTTAATCGCAGTTAATTTTTTTGAGTTAATCACGTGAGTTAAGTGCCATTAATTGACAGCCCTAGTTTTAATTAACATATTTTGTTGAAAAAGGAAATAGGACACTTTTATTCTGAAATAAGAGTGCCCACACACAAATTTGCACCGAAATAACAAAAAGTGTAAATTTAAAACATTTCATTCTTTTGGTGAAAGTCTGTGTGTGAACCAGCCCTTTGACCTACATTTATCCAACAGAATATTTTTATGTGGCAGGGAGGTTCTCATTAGATTGATTACAGCACACAAGTCACTTCAATAATTCGGTTGTTGTTATAAATATGTATGCTTTGTATTTATTTTCCAATTTTAACTGTTACAATAGGAAGGGGAACAATGACCTCCTCGCCTGGGATCTACCCTTTGCCACTTCTCTTGATTCATCTTCTTCAGCTTCACTGACATCCTCAGCCTCATTAGGTAAAATATTTGATACTAGAAATTATATTTTAAATCCTAAATGTTTATTATAAAAATCTTCTTTGGGGTTTGTTTTGTTATTTTATTATTGGAAGGGATTTGCATTAGAGAGAATTGCAATGAGAGAGTTTTGAAATATGATCTCTCATTTATATGATATAACTTGTATGTACAGCAGGATACAGCGTGTTAGAATGTGGATTACTATAAGTAGTTGTGTCCATTCTTTAAGCATCTGAATAAACTGAAGGCAGAGTCCATTTTTTGCTAGTACTGTGCACAGCTCTTCCTATTTCCTCTATAATCCACCTACTTTTACTGGGTTCCCTAAGCACTACTTTTTCCCTGGGTTACAGTCCAAATAATATATGGGGCTCTTCCTGCTCCTTCACTTGTCTCTCTTCATAGGAAAGGATTCTCCCCCTTGTTTCTTTTAGGTCAGTGTAACTGGAGCACTGCCTCCAGAGCACCCTATTGTGGTCTGAGGTGGCCTCGTAGGCACCCTGCCCCCAGTTTCTTGTATTCTCTGCAATGATTGACTGACTACCAGACCTGGGAACAATATCACCCTTCTGTGGGGTCTGACTCGTTACCTCTTTTACAGAGTATAAAACTCTTCGTTAACCCCACAAGTCCAACTCTTCTCCCTGGTTCTGGAGTCCCAGAACCCCTCCCCCAAGGGCCCATGCTACAGTTCAAGGAAACTTCTCCTCCTAGGGTCAGGAGTCCCACAGCAGTCCTTGTTGGGACTGTGTTGATTCAAATAGGCTTCCTCTCCTGGGTTGAGGAGTCCCATAGCCCTTCTGTTGTGGCTGTGCTGATACAGGCCAACTGCAGCCTTCAAGCAGCTTTTCCAGCTGGCCCCTCCTTACTTAATCCCCATCTCCTTGGGCTGGGACAGGTCAGGAGGCAGCCATCCTTCCCCTGATGGTGTATGTCCTGTTATTAGAGAGAAGGTAGCATATATGCTGCCCTTTCTCCCAACCAACCAGGAGGAGCTCTGGGAAGGAGGGGAACCTTGCTCTACCTGCACTACAAGGCTTCTGGTTCTGGGTCCTTAAAGAAACAGTAGCCTGTGTTCCCACCAAGCATTAATTGTTCCCACAGGGATTATCTTCCTTTCTCTCAACACCTGCCTTTGTCCTTTGCTAGGCATTTGTCCACTCAAAAAGTCACAGGAGCTTTAAAGGGGCACATTATGGAACAGGTTGACTGGCCCGTAGTCCCTACTACCCTTAAAGGGACAGTCAGTAATCCTGTTACAACAAGATTAATGAAGAACTCAGATCCTCCTTTTTTAATGCTAGTGCCATTCCAACTTTTCCTCTCCATTAGATCTTATGCATGGAAGGGCAAAAAGGAAGCATGCATGCATAGGTAGGAGTAATCTGTGTAAGGAGTCATTGACATTGCTATCACAATAATTAATTATAGACATTCTTAAAATGAAACCTATTCTTACCTTGCCTACATGCTTCTTACAAATTGCTTTGACTTTAAAATAATGAATGGATTTTATTTTTCTCTATTTTCGGGTCCCTTGTAGAAGGACCCTATGAAAAACAATGGAAACCAACTGCAGGAAGTACCTTGATGGGTTGCCCATCTCCTTGCATGTGTCTATTGGGCTTTTAACTTCATAATGTAATGTAAAGATTTAATAGGTGTGGTAATTAGACACTTATTGATCACCACATCTGTTAATTTTAAAAAATACATTGTTAAAATCTAAGTTTACCTTAAATTAGGTCCCCTGCAACGAAGTTAGGCAACCCAGCAAGGGAATTTCCTGCAGTGACATCCTGCTATGCATCACTGGATGTTTCCCATAATGATCTGATGTAAGGAGAGAAAAAAATGAGCCATTGTTTTTACAATTTTGAAATTATGATTTCATGCTAATCTTTTGGTTTTAAGGACGTCAAAGTATTCTGTTTTCAAACTTAAATCTGCTTGTTAGTGGTGTAAACATTTCCTTTATTCAAAAGTTACGGTTATTTCTCTTCAGATGTTACAAAAATGTATTTTTACATTGAACTCGTGGTATGATCCTTGGCGAATACCTTTATTTAACTAATTATTTTAATGGAACATGGCATTGAAGAAAGAGGAAAATTTTAAGAATCTTTGGATATCCTTGCATTTGCCTGTAAATGGTTCAGTGGGTCACAATTATCTAGACAAATTACTTTTGTTGCAATAGGTTATTGTAAGAAGTATTCCATGTTTAATTATTAAAGTTGATGCTCTGAAAATTTTCACATAACCAGGAATAAACAGCCAAATTAAGCGTTTTATTTTTTTATTCAGTTAAGATCAAGCTTGATATGAATTTTGAATATCATAGCATTTTACATGGTTTCCAGAAATTTGGGTTGGCTTTCTGTTGTTGTGAATAGTTTGCTCAGGACACTTTTATTACTATTTTCAAAGGGGCGTCTCAGATGCTGCCCTATAGTGTGCAAATTTCTTCATAACCCCTTTTTTCTTGCTATTTTCTGTAGCACAATCTGTTCCTTTACAAAAAAGTTCTTTTTGTTCCTCATGTATCCTGTCTAAAGATTGTACAGCAAATACCACCAGTACCTCAGGTAAAAATGGTAACTTTTAATCCAGTTATAATTAGTGTTTTATAATAGCTAAGAGATAAGAAGTGTCCCAGGACCTAATCCAAAGCCCTTTGAAGTCAATGGACTTCAGCTGACTTCAGTGGACTTTGGATCAAGCCTCATAACATTTGTTTATATGTTTTCATTCTTTGCTACAATAGAGGCTTATTACTATACAAAGTGTTAGTCAATCAGCAGGCTAGCTGACCCTAATTTACTGATAAATTGAAATGAGCGAGAGAGTGAGTGTTACAAATTAGATTTATAAAAATAGCATGGACTTTTCTAATTAACCTGTCTTTTTATTAGCTGAAATGCAGATTTTGTCAAAAACCAGCCAGAATCCAGTTGTTAAAGACAAAGGAACCTAAGGCCCAGATTTTTAAAGGTGTTACTGCGTTCAGCATTGCAGTGATTTAGCATTGCTTTGATTTAGAAGTATACATTTCATTTTCAAATGGGATTTAGGCACTTAGGACCGTAAATCTCATTTAAAGACTACTGAGGGCCTAAATCACTTTGGAAAATGGGATGTCAATGCTTTTGAACATTTTAGCCACAGTGAGTAATGCTCACTTCAGTTGATCCTTGTCCAAAGCAAAATGAATCCGTCTACATGTGTTACCTGATGTATACAATATTAAATAAAGCGAGTATTCTAAAATATCACAGAATCAATATAATGTACTTTGGAAAAATATGTGCTGAGGCAAAAGCAACAATAGGCAATTATCCTGTGAAAGTACCTAAGTTCTGATAGTATTATTTAAATCAAGCTGACCTTTATTGCTCTTTGAGCTGCAATTAGATACCAAGAGGTGGGATTTCCAAAACCACTGGGTTTGGACCTAATTCGGCACTCCTTGAAGTCAGTGGGAGTTTTATCATTGACTTAAGTAGGACAAAAGTTAAGCCAATGCTTAGCTCTTTTGACAATCCCATCCCAATAATTAAGTTGTTGACTGAAATGTACTTGCAAGTACATGCAACATACATGTAACATATTGTGGTTTAAAAAGTCACCACATGGGCATTCTTTTCCTTTTTACCACTGCTTAAAACCTTCCTTTTGGACAGTGTTTTGCAGCTCAATATGAATTACTATAGTATTAAACAATTGGTAGGCCTTGCAGCATAGAAGTAAACTTAGATCATTCAGTGAATAATTGCCCTTTGATAGATCTTGAAGCAAACTTTGTTATCGTGGGAAAACATGATAGAAATTATTTTGGCTAGTTATGCTTTCCGTATTAGTTATTCATGTATAAAAATGCTTCTTTCATGTCCCCTTTTTTTCTTCCTTCCCCATTTTTTAAATTAAATTAATGGAGATATCCTATCTCCTAGAACTGGAAGGGACCTTGAAAGGTCATCGAGTCCAGCCCCCTGCCTTCACTAGCAGGACCAAGTACTGATTTTGCCTCAGATCCCTAAGTGGCCCCCTCAAGGATTGAACTCACAACCCTGGGTTTAGAGGCCAATGCTCAAACCACTGAGCTATCCCTCCCACCAAGAGAAGCATCGGATCAAAAATCTGTGTACATGTCAAACTTTTATTTCAAAAAGACTTAAAACATGGAAAAAATTGTCATATGAATGTTTTGCATTGCTGCCCATCACACAATATAATGAAATTCAAAAACATTTTTCCATATATGATAATGTATCATATAATGTGTTTTTTAAAAACTTTTATAAAGTTTGACACTAATCTCTTGTTTGTTCTTCTTATACTGGGGTAGTGTTTGTCTTGGCCATAAGAACGCTTCTTCCAGTATGTTTGTATGTAGTTTAAAAAATGCAGTTTTTTATGTTTGACTGTGCACTGTTTTAACTTAGGATCTGTAGCAATGCAAACCTTAGAAACAGTGTTTAAAGCATTTAGCAGGAACAGTAAGATCTACTAAATCTGTAGATTCCGGGCTTGAAAAATCTACTAGCCTATGGCAAGTAGGAAGCTTTCCCAGGCAAGTGCTATCAACTCTCCTGAACTGAAGTTTTTTGTTTGGTTGGTTGGTTTTTTTTAATCTGTCAGTCTCCCCTTAGGAGTGCACACACTCAGCGCACTAAAGCCAGAGAACTTTGCTTAGCAGTACCTGTCAGGGTGATACTCATGCCCTTTGGCCCTTGTAAACCATCATGTAGCTCTTTAAGGGCAGCACGACCCTGACCCCCCCCCCCCCTCAGTTCCTTCTCACCAGCCATGGCTTGAGTCAAAGTGTATCTGTGTGGTATTTTATCTTGCATTTCTCTGTCACCGTGCTTTTCTTGTGTATATAGTTCTAGTAGTACCCTTAGGATTTAGTTAAGTAGTAGAAATTAGACACAGTTTAGTCTAGTGTGATACCTTCATCAAGTTTTGAACACTGCCTGTCATGTGAGATGGCTGTTCTTAATAGTGAACCCAACATTCAGTGTTTGTTGTGCCTTGAGGAATGGCACATTAAAGAAAAGTGCTTCATCTGCAAGTCATTCAAAAGGAGAATGAAGGTGGCTTTAGAGACTTGCACCTGAAACAATATCTTATGGACCAGGCAGCGCTGCTTCAGCACCAGGGACTTCCACAGGTTGGCCCCTCAGGGAGCTTTGGAGCTGGCATGTTCCATGGCCGGTTTCTGATTGCTCCCCCAGGATGAAGAAAGATTGTTCTTCTTCCTCTGGTCCCCCAAGGAAAACGACTCTCAAGATGAACTGGGCTACAGAGCTCAGAGAGATTCTTCCTCTTCTTCCAAGAAGAGCGCAGACCAGCATTGATATTCCTCAGATGCTCAAGATAAGGCTGGGCTCCTACCCGCTCTCTGGAACTGAGACGAGATCAGTTGGACACACTATACCGGTGTCAGCAACCTTTCAGAAGTGGTGTGCCGAGTCTTCATTTATTCACTCTAATTTAAGGTTTTCATGCCAGTAATACATTTTAACGTTTTTAGAAGGTCTCTTTCTATAAGTCTATAATATATTATTAAACTATTGCTGTATGTAAAGTAAATAAGGTTTTTAAAATGTTTAAGAAGCTTCATTTAAAATTAAATTAAAATGCAGACCCCCCCCGGACCTGGGCAGTGTGAGTGCCACTGAAAATCATGCGTGCCATAGATTGCCCACCCATGACTATACCATCAATTCCAGTATTATTCATGGGGCATCCGCTGAGTCCAGTACCGACAACATTGGTGTTGGCATTGACTGTTTCCACGCCATTGGCATACCAGGCAGCATAGGACTTGCTCTGCCTTTCTGTTCCTGACTCTCCATTAATTCAGAAGCATTCAACTGTAGTGGCCTCTTCTGTGTCCTTGGGGCTAACTGGACTGGCTGCAGAATTGTTGTTATTGTCGGCACCATCTTCCGCACTGCTTAATTGATTGAGGTTGGTCTCCTCGGTACCAAGGGGCTCATCAGTACACACATTGGCTTCGGTACCAACAACTGTTTCAATATAGACCACCTCTACAATATTAGTACCAGCCTTGACTTCATTACCAATATCTGTTTTGGTGCGGAGTGTGAATGCAGTGCCCGCACTAGGGCCCAAGGTGCCAGCTATTTATCATTGGTCACACCAATGCGATCTGCATATTGGGCTTCAGATGAGGCTGGATGTTGACTTGCCCCTGCCTGGAGAGGCTCCTCCGTTGCCACTAGACTGCTTGAAGGGTTCAAGATTGAACTCAAGGGCATCTTCTTCCTCTCTCTTGCCGTCAAGGCACTGTCCTCGAAAGTTAGCTAGACATTCTGGGGATCACCATCGGTACTGGGATTGGCACCACTCCTACAATAGCAATAGAGGCTCTTGGACCAGTTCCTATTGGCCACAGTGCCATATTCTCTTCCTCAGTGGCCTCCTTGGAATCATTGGGAAGTTCCTTGATCTGCAAAGTCCTGATCCTTGGCTCAATCCAGAGTGAGTTTGCCAATCCCCTTTGTAGTCTCTCCTCCTGAGCCACCTACACTACAGACACAGACTGAGGTTGTCCCCTTTGAGCTGGTTCAGCCTGAACCATTGTTGCAGGGGCAAGAGTTGCTGCAGGAGATACCATAGGCTCTGTTCCCTTCCTCTTCACCAGATGACTAGATTCCTCCTCTCCTGTGCCTGAAGAGTTTAAATTATATCAGGATCTTCTGAGGCAAATGGCTTCAGCCTTAGGCATTCAGGCAGAGTTTGTTCAGGAAAATACCATAAGTTGGTGGAAACTCTCCAGCCCTCAGCTCCAGGGAGGGTAGCTCTCCCTATAAATGAAGCACTTTTGTGCAAACACTTTGTGGCATACCCCAGCTTCTTTACCGCTTACAGTGAAGCATACTGAATACTGATAAGATATCATAACCCTATGCAGGGTTTTTGAGTGCTTCTACCCACATCCAGCCCCAAATTCTCTTGTTGTGATGGCAGCAAATGAACTACTATGGCAGAGGAGATGCCTGAAGATACTCTAAAAGGTTAGATTTGATGGAAAGAAAAAATTATTTAACATTATCTTTACAAATGCACATTGTGAATCAGTAGGCGCTGTTATCTAAATATGACTTTGTGTATTAGGAAGCTATGTCCAAATTTCCTGATAAGTTGCCAGAATCCTCCAGGGAAGAGTTTAAGGCATTCATTGTAGAAGGCCATCTGGTAGCCAAGATGTCATTGCAATTGGCAGTGGGCATGGTGGACACTTCTTCTAAAATTATGGCCTCAGTTGTAACTATGAGAAGGGCCTTGTGGTTGCAGCATTGCTCCTGTCGTCCAGCAGACCATAGAGGACTTACCTTTCAGTGGTTGGTTTTTATTTTTTCAAAAGGTTGATGAGACACTACATTTTCTAAGGACTCTTGTGCTACTTTGCTTTCATTGAGGGTTCATTCGTAAAGAGACATCATTATGGAGGTTATCAACAACAGGAGCAATAGCACTCTCAGTGATGTTTCTGGTAGTCGTCCTACCTGCTAGGCAACAAGACTTCTCCCGGAAGGGGCACAAGTCACAGATTAGGAGGCCTTTTGGATCCAATTTTAACCTGCCAGCCTGTCCTCCATCAGCTTCAAGCAAGCAGCCATTTTGACTTGCATATTGAGAGCTGCATTCCGTTTTCTATCTCCCCAGCCATATCTCCACCATTTGGGGACAGGCTGTCTCGCTTCTAAAATGCTTGGGAAACAGTAACCAAGGACAAATGGGTCCTAAGCACTGTGGGAGTCGGTTAGACCATCCAATTTCTATTCATTTCCCCTTCCCACCCCACTACCCCATCCTTTTTCAGGGACTCCTCTCATGAGTTACAGCTCCTTCAACAGGTCTAAGTTGCATGCTTCATGTTTCCCCTGCAGCACCAGGGAAAGGAATTCTACTCACGGTATTTCCCGATTCCCCGATCTCTGTGGTCTCAGCAAGTACATCAAATACATGAGATTCCATATGGTTACCCTAACTACTGTTCTCCACACTTTGAATCATGACTGATTTGCTGCACTTGATCTTCAGGATGCTTACTTCCACATAGCAATTTTTCCAAGCCACAGGACGTTTGAGATTTGTAGTGACAGGTCACCATTAACAGTACACAGTGCTTCCCTTTGGCCTGTCCTCAGCTCCACACGTATTTACCAAATCCATGACTGTAGTAGCAGCATATCTCAGAAAAAGAGGAATTCATATCTTTCCTTTACCTGAATGTAAGGGGGAAGTCCAGAGACCAAGTCTTCTGTCTGGTCCAATTTCCGCTACATTTCTTCTATCGTCTGTGAACAAAGGAAAGCCAGCCACCACAATAGCAACACACAAATAGAGTTCACTGGGGCCCTCCTAGACTCTACAAGTTCGAGGGTGTTTCTGTCAAGAGAAGGATTTCATGCAATTCGTTGCCTGTGGCTGTCCCTTGCTCTCATCCTTCAACTCTGATCCTTGAATGCTGGAATTTGTTAGGTCATATGGCTGCATTTACGTACATGGTCCAACATGCAAGATTTCATCTTCATCCTGTTCAGGGATGGTTGAAGTTGGTATATCTCCTGAACTGTCAGTCATTGCCACTGCCCATCCTGGAGTCTCTACAGAGTGGTGGACAGATCAGATCAATATTTGCAAAGGTGTTCCTTTTGCCCATCCTCCTCTAATCAGGACCATAGTTACTGATGCCTTCATAGCAGGTTGGGAAACACATCTGGGGACATTGAAGGTTCATGGTTTATGGACAGACATCATATCAACATCCTGTAGCTTCAAGCCAGGATGCTGGGCACAGATGAAGAGCACAGACATTCATATCCTCATTGACAATACCACCACAATGTTTTATGTGAACAACCAGGGAGGAGCTTGCTCCAACCACCTTTGTCAGGAAGCAATAATGTTTTTTGTCAATTTTGCTTTAGGGAAAACATCTCCACGGCTGCTCACTTACCAGATGCTCAGAATAACTTGGTTGATCACCTTAGCAGGAATTTCTCCCAGAATCACGAGTGGTCTCTGAAGAGCAGCAGGCTGAGGTCCATCTTCAAAGAATGGGGCATTTCAACTGTCGACCTGTTTGCAACCAAAAACAAGTTTTGTTCTCAATTGGGTCTCAGTCCGGGATCCTTAATCAATGTCTTCCATCTGAACTGGGGATCAGCACTGACGTATGCTTTCCCCCCCCGAGCCCACTCATTCCGCAGATTATTTTCAAACTAATGTTGGATCATGCCAAATGGATACTTGTTGCATCAGATTGTATCGTTGCAAGACAATGTTCTGCAATCTTCTCAGTCTGTGTTTGACCTCCCAGATCTCTTCCCCTCTATCCTGACCTACTGACTCAGCACCATGGTCAAATTTGGCATCCAGTGCTGAGCAGTCTGCACCTCACGGTGTGTATGCTGCATGGTTAGATGAGGGGAAGGATGGTGTTCAGAAGCAGTTCTGAGTGTTCTGCTTAATAGTAGAAAACCTTCCACTAAGGTTATCTATTTGGCCAAGTGAAAACATTTTTTTGGTTTGATCGCTAGCCAGGGGAATTCAGCTGAAGCTAGCCAGCATTCAGGATACTTTGGATTATCTGTTACAACTTTTAGTCCGCTGGTTTCTTTTTTTTCCCTCTCTCAGCTCATTGAGGATCCACTTAGCAGCAATCTCTGTATACCGTCCTCTGATCCAAAGGAAGTCTGTTTTCTCAGACTGCATGGTAATGAGATTTCTAAAAGGTGTTGTCTGTCTCCACTTGTGAAGTAAACTGTTCAATTATGGGACCTTAATACTGTATTGGCTACCTTTATGGTGCATCCTGGCAACTTGTTCTGTCTTCTTTGCCAAAAGGTGGCTTTTCTTAATGCCATAACAGCCTCAAGAAGAGTGAGTGAACTGCAGGCCTTAATGGCAGAATGTCCATAAATGCAGTTTGCAAAAATGAAGTGGTCCGAAGACTAGACAAAAATTTTGGATGCAAAGTGGTTTCACAGTTTCACCTTAATGAAATGATATATTTACCTCTGTTCTTTTGTAAGCCACATTCAAATGTGGATGAACAGTGTCTTCACACACTGGATGTGAGACGATGCTTGGTATTCTATCTGAAAAGGATTAAACCAAATAGTTCATCACCTCGACTTCATCTTCTGTGCGGATCGAATGAAGGGTCAAGTGGTCTCTGGACAGATGATTTCCAGATGGATCATTTCCTGCATTACGACAGCATATGGGGTAGCTCAGATCACACCTCCACAGAAACTGATGGCTCATTTGATGATGGCCCAAGAAGTTTCTGTTGCATTTCTCAGTAATGTTTTTATACTGGATATTTGCAGGGCCGGTATGTGGTCTTCTGTGCATATGTTTAGCAGACATTATGCTATTACAACTGCATCTCTGTCAGATGCAGACTTTGGGAAGGCAGTCCTGCAGTCATTGTTCAAGTAGATTCCAAGCCTCACCATCTTTGGTTACTGCTTGTCAGTTGTCTGAATGGAATACATGTCTGCAGCCACTAGAAGAAAGAACTATTACCAACCTATACTGTAATTGTTATGCTTTGAGATGTGGGTGCAGATAGGAATTCTGTGACCCTCCCCCCATCTCCTCTGCAATGGAGTTTCTACTCTTGATGTTAGTTGCAAAGGAATTGAGGGAGGTTGGGGCAGCGCTGCCCTTAAATAGCCAATGGAAGGGGGCTCTGAGGGCCTAATGGTGTGAGTACCACCCCACTGGATACTGCTAAGCAAAGTTACTGGCTTCAGTTCACTGAGTGCACACACACCTGAGTGGAACACATGTCTGCACCCACAACTCAAAAAAACCCAATTACAATACAGGTAGCTAATAACTTTTTGTAGTTGCAAAGATAATTTTCCATATATGAACTGAGTGTAAACCAATATTGTCCTGTCTTCCTAAGTCTGTACACCACTCCACTGCCACTGTTGCTTGTAGCTTTGACAAGTTGCAGCATGGGGTAAGCTGACCAGTCTGGTCAGTCTTTACTATTGCTGTTCCTGCCACTGCAGCAGCCAAGAAGGTGAGGGAGGAGAATAATAGGGGAGTCCACGTACAGTAATAGCAGTCAGGTGATTCTGAGGTGAGAGAATATTCTTTTACTACCAGACACCTACTAAATAGAGCCCAAACAGGATACTATATGGAGAGGGAGAGAGACTTGGAGAAAAATGAGAGAGCAAAATTAATAGGTTGGTTGACAATATTACAGTTAAATGATGTATACAAATAATATACAACTTTAAATCCTTTAAATTGCAAACAGGGCCTGAGAGAACAGTTATTTTTCAGCTTGGCTAGTAGACTTACTCTTCAGGGTGTATATGTTGAGTAAATTTTTAAAGTTTGGATTTATATTGTAGTTTTTAGAATTTTCATGTTGCTTCTAGCTTTCAATTTTTCCCTTTTCCTTCAGCTACACTAAAAGAGCAAAATAGGAGCTCCTTCTCATCAACCATTGATTTTCCTGGGTGCATACTATCTGAATCTTTGCTTGGGCGCCATACAGATTCTTGGTCTAGGAGCCCATCATCACCAGACTTCACCTCTAGCTTTTTGTGCAAACCTTATATTACAACAGAACCAACAGGGAACACAAATACTTTACCTATTATTTCGTGGTCTCAAAATCAGTGGATTTGCTTTACTGGTGATCTTGTTACAGTTGAACAAACAAATGCAAACCACAAGGCGCCCCAGAGTTTGCATTTTAAAACTGAAAATCTCCACACTGCCTCTGCTGCTTTGCTTGGGAGTTCTTCCAACAGCTGTGCCACTGAGGATCAAAGTGACCTTTACAATAATATTACGTACCATGAAAAATTATTCATTGAAGAAACTGACAGTGCTGCTGAAATTTCTTCCACATCTTCATCAGCGCCACTGGACTCTAGTTTAGTCTCTACTTGTGTTCATATAAACAAGGGTATGGCAAGCATGAGTTGTGTATTGGTCTTTGCCTAATAACTGACTCCGAAAAGTAGACTGACTTCTCTCCCTCACTGTTGCTCACCTGATATTAAAATTAATTCATCCTCTCATCTAAAGATACTAAATCTTATCAGCGTTTTTAGCACCAAGTCTCCTAAGTCAGTCAGTCAACATATAAATATGTATCCAACTGAAAAAAACCTTCTTGACTAAGGGCATTGTTTGTTCCTGATCATGTGGAACTTTGCTTTTTTAAAAAGCAGCGAATATACTATTCTGAGGAATGTCAAAGGCAGTGAGCAATCAAAAACTTCTGGAAAATTTAAATATTTAGAACTGCAAAAAGTAATTGTAGTGTTTTCTAAATTTTATATAGCTACCTTATTAGAGTAAAAAATCTAAAATCTGTACTTATCCTTTTGATACTTAAATCAAATTTTAATGTGCAGTTGAGACTACAGTTGTGACACAAACTAACAAATGCAAAGAAAATCAATGTTGAGACAGGTATTCCATCTCCTCTCATTGTGTGCCTCTGATCAGGGTGTTTATCGTGCACTACTTACAGTAGGCATAAAAGGATGAATTTAAAGTGAAGATTGGTAATGTTAGTCTTGAATTGGGTTTGCTTTCGGCATTTGTGGTACAAATTTAGGACGAGTGGGATTTTCAAGTGCTCGGCATTGGCCTAACTCTATTTCCATCGAAGTCATTGATAAAACTACCATTTACTTTAATAGGAACAGAGTTATGCCATATCTGAGTGCTTTTGAAAATCTCACACTAAATATAATTTTTAGTGAATATTCTTTTTGGTTACAAGCACATCTAAAATTATTTTGGACAGATAATTGAATATGCTGTAACTCTTATTTATCATATAATTATGTATTTGCTTTTTTGGGGGGGGGAAAAGCACATTTTTGATTCAGAATACTTACTGGATGACATCTAACAGCTGTTTTGAAGTATAGTTCGTCTCAGAAAAGTGGCTATGTAAAAATAGCACCTTCTTTCACTGACGTGTATTGAGAATTTTATCTGCTCATTTTCGAGGCTAATTTTTTACAATTTTTTAGTTTCTGGTAGTCCTGCTGAAAGAAATGAGAAGTTACATGGTTTCTCACATATCAACACAATTATTTACTAAATTTTAATCATTTATAACACCTGTGAAAACTCACTGAAGGCAGTGTGGTTTCACATATGTCAGCGGCCTGATCTTAAGATAATGGAGCTACACAGCAGTCATCAAAGGCCTAACTGGCCTGTTTTATTACTGTTGATGATACATGAGAAATAAAAGACCAGACTTCACCCTGAGCCCATGCTGAGCATAAAGGGTGAAAGCTAGGTAAAACCATCTTTTTACCTACAAACTGGGTATATTTGATATGGAATCATTAAGGAACTATAATGATGGAACCCACAATGCCATTTGTAGTCATTTTTCAGAGTACCATAGAATCACATTTTAATACCATAGTAGTTTTTGTTTGTTATGAATTCCTGCAAAATAGGGTTTGTAATAAAGTAGAATCTTTAACAGAAATGTAATTTATAATGGTTGCACTCTGACTTTTTTGTATTTTTTGTATTTTCATATGACTTTTATAATACTAATGATTTCTTCACATTATTCTTTTTTTTCAGCTAGGCCCACAACTCCTCTTTCTGTAGGCACTATTGTACCACCTCCAAGGCCTGCTTCCAGACCAAAGATATCAACAGGGAAACTTAGTGGAATTAATGAAATAGTATGTATTTAATTTTAGTTTTTGTTTAATTATATAACTTATTTCTCAAGGAATGGCTCAACTTGAAATAAGGCACTCATTTACCCCATTATAGTTAACGTTTCTTTTTTACATCAAACTCTTCAAGAGTTTATAAATCACCCATTTTAATTGTCATCAACCTAAAATGTGCATGGAAATTGTTCACTGTGAATGTAATTATTGGTGGCATAAATTTGTTAGTACTTTTTATGCAAAGCAGCTTTTGGAGGGCTTAGGTGTGTTTGCTTTTACTTGCTCAAACAAAGAATCAATTTTTAAAAACTGAAGATTGCATATACATAATGCCATATCTTCAGAAAAAACCTTGAGTGAAATCCTGATCCGAGTGAAATCAATCTCAAAACTCCCAGGATTTCACCCCCAATTTCTAAGAGAGAGAACCACATGAGGAAAGAGGAACTCATTCATATTATCAGGCTGATACTGTTTATCTATCTTATGATAAACATTTTGAATTCTTCGGACCTAACATGGCTCACTAGAAGTTGGCAAAAATGGCCTTAACTCTCCTGAAACATTTACTCTGACTAGGTACAGTTTTATTAGTTATGTGCATTTCTGTACTACCCATCACTGTAGTACCTGAGAATTCTTTACAGGTTCTGGGTGCTGTAAAAAAGGAGACTTAAGTAGCAAAACCAATCCACAACCTCCACCATTTCAGATTTGCTCTTCACTGGCTTGTGTTAAATTATTTGACTGGGTGTTACTAACATTTAATCTAATCTGTCCTTGCTTGTTAATCTTGGATGTGAAACCATCCTTGTGTAACACCAGATGAATTTGGGTGAGGGGAGGTCAGGGCAGAGGGGAGGATTAATGTGTGTGGAAAGCCTGAGATCCACTCTTTCACAATGCAGTGGCACTGCACCATCTCCAGGTTAAACAGCGGATGGTTCTTTGAAAGACACCAACCTTTCCTCTCCACTGGTGTGGCCCCTAAAGTTGTCATCCATGGAAAGTGCTCATGTATTCAGGGCTGCAGGTTCAGGCAGCAGCATAAAAGTTTAGCTTCTCTGCCTTTTTTTTTTTTTGGCACTTAGCTCAGCCTGAAATGGGGTTACTTTAGGCTGTTACATAGGCAAAGCATAATGTTAACTCATTAAAGATTGATTATCCGGAAAAATTTCCTAACAATATTCTAAATTATAGAATAACTGCCCAAGGGAAATGGTAGCAGTTCATAAGTTTTTTTTACTTTGAAAATTAGGTTGGATGAAACACTAGAAAAAAAATATTGTAGGGAACAATCTTGCATTAGGCAGGGAATGATCTAGATGAAGACGTCTTTTCTGGTTCTGTCTGATTCTCATAAGATTTCCTTTGTTTCATCCATTTAAAATCATTTATATGTTTGTAATGATATTGACACATTTTGTTTTAAGCCGAGGCCATTCAGCCCACCCTTGACCTCTAACTCCAGTCCACCACCTATAGCTCCTTTGGCACGAGCAGAGAGTATCTCATCAATATCTTCTTCTGCTTCTCTAAGTGCAGCAAATACACCCACAGTAGGTAAGTAATTCAGACTATCTGTGAACAACCATTTTATGTCTCTATAACCTGTAATTTTTATAACTTTTATTTTTTTTAGAAGAGCTATAAATCTTCATTCTTCAGGGCATATATCAACCACTAACTTCTGGATGTTAGGAGGAAATAGCCATATTTGTCCAACTTAGGTTTTCTTGCAGCTTCCTTTGAAGTATCCGGTACTGAATGCTGTCAGAGACGGGATACTGGGCTAGATAGACCACTGGTCTGATCCAGTATGGCAGATCCTTCAGTGAAATTTTTTTTTTTAATTGTTGTAGAAATGCTTATAAATGCTTACTTGCTATGCAGGATATGTATACATTAAGTGCAGGGTGTTATTTATTTGTTTGAGATTTTATTCTACTTGATATTGAAATATTCTTTAGATATAGAGTGAATTTAATCCTTTTTAAAGAAACCATTGCATTTAGGCCGATTATCAGGTTTTGTTTTAATTTTTTCTGTTATAAAACTTAATACTAATAGAATTATTTCCATGAAAATTGTTTTTAAATGATTTATAGTGATTTAAATGTTCCCTTGCCTTGCTTGCAACCCCATAATTGCAGTATTATGCAAATACATAGAAACCAAAATCTGAAACTGATGGTCTTTTCCTTTCTCCAGCTTGGATGAAGTAAAGGAACTAAATAAAGAGCATAAATGGTGAAAAGTAAATTAGGGCCCTAATCGTGCAATATACATGAATAGTGCCATTAACTTTAGAGGGGCCATTCACCTGCATAAAGTTACATGTTCGTGTTTGAAGGATCAGGACCTTGATTTCTTTTAAAATTCTTTCAGTTTTGACAACCTAAGGTGTAACTAGCAAGGAACATTTTTTTTTTTTGTAAAAGTGTATTTTTTTTAACCTGATGTTCCTTTTGCCGGACTGATTATTATTTTTAACTACTGGACACTATTACAACTTTAGTCTTCTAAATTAAACTTAACTCCAGCAAATGTATGTTGTTTCAAGGGAATTTGTGGAAATGTCTAATATTCTTAACTAATTTATTTTATATTTTAACCTCATCTTTAATTAAAATTCTTATTTTTCAAACATCTTTCCATTTAAATAATATAACTTTAAATTAGTGCTTTTTATTATTGCTTGAAATATTTTGTTTTCTTGCAATGTTTTGTTTCATTTAAATGTAATAGATGATGATATAGTCATTGGAAAGCTCCCTACGATTGAAAAACTTTGTGAGACACCTGCAGGTATTGTTCTAGAAGATTTATATGTTAACTAATTATCCTAAAACTGTACCTAATACAATTTTAGTTCTTTGTGACTTAACTTTCTCCAGCAATCTCTAGTATCTTCCAGCCATAAAGTAGCTTCGAAGCTAAACTGCTTAATCGGTTATGTGTTGTATTAATCATTTGAAATTGATATAACCAATAATTTAAAAAATTCCAAAAAAACTCAGGTAAAGCCTGTGGTCTTATTCTCTCTAATCTTCCATCATAGCTTTTCTCAAAAAAAGAAGCGATTATCTTGAACTTTTAAAATGACAATCCTTACTTAACACTTTTAAAGGGCCTGTTTTGTATGTGGCATGCAAATAAGGAGAACACTGAAATATTTGAAAACTTCCACCATAAATAATTGTTACCTTTTTTCCCAGACAGATATTGTCCATTACCCTCCAGCAGACTAATTTAGCAAAATTAAAAGTGCTTCAACCTGTGGGATAGTAGACCCAGGCACCTCTTTGTAACTCTGCTGGAGCTACTCTTCATATAATGACACACTGGAGCTACTTTACTTTTTGCATCCTCAACCTCAAAACCATTTAAGTCTCAAAAGATCTAAAATTTTTGAAACCTATGTTGCAGTCTGGGGTGCCCGTTTCAGTGAAGTCTCAAAGTCCTACTAACTTTTCAAACTGCTGCTGTTTGGCTCAGGAGAGAGGCTACACAACCCCACCAATAGGCTTCTGCCACTGGAAGCTGGTAAGAGAGGAGAGGACATTCCAACTAACTCATCTTTTGCATACCCTGTTCCCCAAGGAATTGCCACCAGAAGAAAAAAGAAGATTGCTTTTCCCGCCATTTCTCTTCCCTTGTTATACAGGACCCTCTCTCTGGGGGGCGGGGAAGATGGGCCCCATCTGAAGTTTCTAATGGCATCAAAGATAGAATGGCCAGACTTTGTTAAGTCTGAGGTGTGTTGGGTGATGGATTCTCAAACTTTTTCATGTTGTGTAACAAGAAGGCTGCCCAACTCATGAAATCAAAATGAAGTCCCTCCCCCACAACCAATTTCCTCTCCAATGCAAATCAATTCAAATACTTCCCCATCTGCATGAAAAATCAGTTCTAACGCTACTGAACATCTGCTTGAAAGTCCCACACACATTCAGAATTGTTTCCCTCCTGTACACACTAAAACTGATCTAGTCCACAGTCCACTGCTCTTCAAGTTGCCTGCAGCCTCTCTAGGGCATAGTTCCTTCATGCCTGCCTCTTTAAAGCCCTTCATCCCCTTCAAAGTTGCTGCCTCTCACTCCTTATTGTTCTTCCATCTCAGCTTGCTTCTTTCCTTCTCCACCTCCACTTTGAGGTCATCAGCTGCAGCCTCCCCTGTCACACCACGGCCCTATTTCTGGAGCTGGAGCTCCAGCTCCAGCCACCTTTCTCACTCCCAACAAGGATTCTCAGCATTTTGTGCCCGGCTGCAGAGCAAACAGGCCAACAGAATGCTGATTTACAATGTTAAATCTATCTTTATAATAAGAAGGACTTAGTTTTGTTTGGGGATGTTTTTTTTTAATGAAAACTTAGCTTTTTGCAGAGCACAGTAAAATCTGAAAAAAGAAACTAAATCTGTTGATTTCTAGTGCCCTGGGTATGACCAAGAAAAAGAGAAATATGTATGTGTGCACTTGCATATAGATTCATATGTCTGTGTCTCCTTAAATATGTGCAAATTGTAATGTATTAAGGAAGATGCAGTTATTTTCAGCAAGGAAGAAATTCCTGTATTTCTTTTACAGAATTGAAAAAATATATGTATACACTAAGTTTAATAGATTTTGCATAATTCTCTCTAATGGATCAGTTTGAATTTATCTATAAGAATATAAAAAGAAAAAAGTTACTATAAATCAACAATTTGTACCTCTGTAAAAGACTATTTATTTAGTAGGAAGTGATCACCTTCCAGCCTGGTTCTGCAGTTGAGCTGTCTAATCATTACTCCCTATTGGTCTAATGAAAAGGGGATAAATTCTCATACAACTGTAGAGCAATATTTATAGCCTAAACACATTTTTAACTGTTTGTTATAGATGACTTTGTATTATTTGCTGTCTCCATAGTTGAGCATTTCACTACAGAGATGGAAATTAATGGGTCCAGTTTTGCCGACTCATGATAAAATCATGGTCCCATTAATTTCCATGAGTCTTGCAATATTTGATGAGTCATGCAATATTTTTTCTTAAAACAAAGTTGTAGGGTTATGTGAAAATCTCAGCTTTCTTTTTAAAAAAGAATAACTTTCTAGCCTTCGTGGTTACAGCAAAAAGCTTGAAGATGTGGCCTAAGTGTGCACTGAAAGGCAAATAAAAAGATGTCAACATATTTTTTGTTAATTTCATGTTTCCAATCAGTCCACTAATATTTCTTTAGTCTGATTCATGATTTTTTTTAATGTCTGGGCTGGCAATACTGTGGGTCGAAGGAAGAGTAGGTATTCTATTAGAGGTTTTTTATGTAAGTGAATTGTATTGGTTCATAGACAAAGTAACTATGGGAAGAATTCAAAACATTAAAGCATCTTGTAAACAGTGCACAAGACTTTAGAGGGGAAGGTAAGGCTTGATAGTATAAGAAGACTAAATATCTGGAATCTGACCATGTTTTTTAAACTCCTCTCCCACTCTCATGCTGCTCCTCCTCCTCCTCCCACCCCTCCTGCCTCTAATTAAACATACAGTTCCCACACCCACATGTACTTACTTCATAGATCAGTACATGTATTAACAAGCTGCTTCCCCATATTAAGGTCCCACCCTCCTCCTACAGCATGTACTGCTGAAAAATCTGAGAAGCACATCACAGTATTTCAAAGTAAATTAGAGGATTAGTTTGAAAGCAGAAACATATGGCTTTCTGCTTTATGGTACCTCAGTAGAAAATATTCATTGGTCTCTTTCTGTCCGCTTATTGAAAAGTGTTAGGCTTCCTTTGTGAACAATATGCTTTGCATGAGACAGTCAGATTTAATAGGAGTACAGGAAAAGAATAATAATAAGCTTTCCACTGTGCTATTGCTTTCAGTAACTGGCAGTATATATTTTAGAATGGTACATTTTAGTCCCTGGTCTTCACATGTGCATGCACAACGTTTTGTTGTTATGCATATGTTCACCCACACTATTCTCATGCAGCCACAGTGTAAGAAGTCTTAATGCTACGTCTCAGTTGGTTTTGTAGGTAAAAATTGAAACACTTCTGTGTATGCAGGTGTTTGCATAACAACTTACGAAGGCTGGACACAGGCCTTTCTGACTATTTTCCCCAGTACATTGAATGACTTTTAAAGTGGTGCATATTTCCTTGTAACTCTGAGGCATACCCTGATTCCTTAATAGGTGGACATAAAAATCTCAGTAAATAAAAATTTTCTGTGATTTTCATGTGAAAAGTGTTTGCCTGCTTGCTAGTGCTCGAGACTTAGTTAAAGATGCCAATACTTAATTTATGTGGAATCAGACTAAACTGCTTGGGGTTTTTATGCAGACCATAATTAGAATCAGGATATGTCCATGATGACTCTCTTCTTTTACTATAAAAAGAACAGGAGTACTTGTGGCACCTTAGAGACTAACAAATTTATTAGAGCATAAGCTTTCGTGGACTACAGCCCACTTCTTCGGATGCATCCGAAGAAGTGGGCTGTAGTCCACGAAAGCTTATGCTCTAATAAATTTGTTAGTCTCTAAGGCCTGGTCTACACTACGACTTTAATTCGGTTTTATCAGCTTTAATTCGAATTTACCCTGCAACCGTCCACACAACGACGCTATTTATTTCGATGTAAAGGGCCCTTTAAATCGATTTCTGTACTCCACCCCGACGAGCGGAGTAGCGCCAAAATCGATTTCAACATTTCGAATTAGGGATAGTGTGGCTGCAATTCGATGGTATTGGCCTCCGGGAGCTATCCCACAGTGCATCATTGTGACCACTCTGGACAGCAATCTAAACTCGGATGCACTGGCCAGGTAGACAGGAAAAGCCCCGCGAACATTTGAATTTCATTTCCTGTTTGCCCAGCGTGGAGAGCACAGGTGACCACAGATAGCTCATCAGTACAGGTAACCATGCAGGCTGATAATCGAAAAAGAGCACCAGCATGGACCGTGAGGGAGGTACTGGATCTGATCGCTGTATGGGGAGAGGATTCAGTGCTTGCAGAACTTCGTTCTAAAAGACGAAATGCAAAAACTTTTGAAAAAATCTCCAAGGGCATGATGGAGAGAGGCCACAATAGGGACTCTGATCAGTGCCGCGTGAAAGTCAAGGAGCTCAGACAAGCCTATCAAAAAACAAAGGAGGCAAACGGTCGCTCCGGGTCAGAGCCGCGGACATGCCGCTTCTACGCCGAGCTGCATGCAATTCTAGGGGGGGCTGCCACCACTACCCCACCTGTGATCGTGGATTCTGGGTCGGGGATAGTCTCATCAGCGACGCCTGAGGATTCTGCCGATGGGGGAGAGGAGGAGGAGGAGGAGGAGGATGAGCTTGCAGAGAGCACACAGCACTCCGTTCTCCCCAACAGCCAGGATCTTTTTCTCACCCTGACTGAAGTACCCTCCCAAGCCTCCCAAGCCAGTACCCAAGACTCTGACCCCATGGAAGGGACCTCAGGTGAGTTTACCTTTTAAAATATAAAACTTGTTTTAAAAGCAAACGGTTTTTAATGATTACTTTGCCCTGAGGACTTGGGATGCATTCGCGGTCAGTTCAGCTACTGGAAAAGTCTGGGGATGGAGCGGAAATCCTCCAGGGACCTCTCCATGAAGCTCTCCTGGAGGTACTCCAAAAGCCTTGCCACAAGGTTTCTGGGCAGTGCATCCTTATTCCGTCCTCCATGGTAGGACACTTGACCACGCCATGCTTGCAGCAAGTAATCTGGTATCATTGCCTGACAAAGCCTGGCAGCGTATGGTCCCGGTGTTTGCTGGCATTCAAGCAACATCCGTTCTTTATCTTGTTGTGTAATCCTCAGGAGAGTGATATCACTCCTGGTAACCTGGTTGAAATACGGGAACTTAATTAAGGGGACAGAGGTGGCCGTTCCTACTGGGCTGTTTGCCTGTGGCGGAAAATAAATCCTTCCCTGCAGTTAGCCAAGCGCAGATGGGAAATTGGCCCTGAGTTTTTTGCGTTTGGCTAGCAGGGATCTTCCCTGTTACCAGCCACGCGGTGGGGGGAGGGGTACCGTGATCATCCCAGAGAATTCATGGCGGGAGGGGGGCGGCGGTGGGGGGGGGGGGTTAGTTTGGAGCCTGCAGGGATCTTCCCTGATACCAGCCACGCGGTGGGGGGGAGGGGTACAGCGATCATCCCAGAGAATTCATGGCGGGAGGAGGGGGGGTGGTTAGTTTGTTTTCTGCTGCTGCTGAATGTTAACAGAAAAACCGCAGCACTCTACAGGCTATGCTTGGTATGTGGGAAAGGAGGGCGCAGAAGCTGTAAGACAATGGCTTACCATGGCCGCATGCAAGCCGAATTCTGTTGCCCAGACCTGTGATCTCTAGCAGCAAAGCCACAGGCACTCAGCATTAAGAGGCAAAATGCGACCTTGCACAGAAATCACATGTGCTATGTAATGTGAATAGTGTTGGTCACCGTGAAAGAGTATAAGCATTGTTCTGCAAAATGTAGCTTTTTAAACAATTCTCTCTTTTTTCCCCTCCCTACAGCAGCTGCAAATTCCTCAAGCCTCCCTCCTCCATCCCGAAGGTTATCACAGATAAGGCGTCGTAAGAAGAGAACGCGAGACTAGATGTTTTCTGAAATTATGGAATCCAGCCGCAGTGACAGAGCTCATCTGAATGAGTGGAAGGAAACAGTTTCAAAGTATAGGAAAGAAGCCAGTGAACGTGAGGACAGGAGGGACCAACGTGAGGACAGGAGGGACCAACGTGAGGAGAGGAGAGACGCTCGAGATGAGAGGTGGCGGCAGGAAGATCAGAGGAGGCAGGATGCAACACTGGGGCTGCTGCGTGAGCAAACAGACATGCTCCGGCGTCTGGTGGAGCTTCAGGAACGGCTGCTGGAAAACAGACTGCCGCTTCAGCCCCTGTTCCACCCTCCCCCCTCCCCATGTTCCGTATCCTCCTCACCCAGACGTGTAAGAACGCCGGGGGGGGGAGGCTCCGTACACCTTCCCATTCCACCCCAGTAGACAGCCCAAGCAAAAGGCTGTCATTTTTTTAACCTTTTCTTAGTGGCTTTTTCCTTCCCAGCAATCCTCCTCCCAAATACCACCCGGGTTCCCTCCCTCTTTTTCTAATCTATTAATAAAGAATAAATGATTTTTAAATGATAGTGACTTTATTTGGTTTGAAAGAAAGCTGGGGGAAGGGGGAGGGTGGGTTCCTTACAGAAAATCAGTCAATAAAGGGGGCGGGTTTTCATGAAGGAGAAACAAACAGATATTTCACACTGTAGCCTGGCCAGTCATGAAACTGGTTTTTAAAGCTTCTCTGATGCACAGCGCTTCCTGGTGTGCTCTTCTAATCGCCCTGGTGTCTGGCTGCGCGTAATCAGCAGCCAGGCGATTTGCCTCAGCCTCCCACCCCGCCATAAAGGTCTCCCCCTTACTTTCACAGAGATTGTGGAGCACACAGCAAGCAGAAATAACAATGGGGAGATTTCTTTGGCTGAGGTCAGAGCGAGTCAATAATGATCGCCAGCGACCTTTTAAACAGCCAAATGCACATTCTACCACCATTCTGCACTTGCTTAGCCTGTAGTTAAACAGCTCCTGACTCCTGTCCAGGCTGCCTGTGTACGGCTTCATGAGCCATGGCATTAAGGGGTAGGCTGGGTCCCCAAGAATAACTATTGGCATTTCAACATCCCCAACGGTTATTTTCTGGTCCGGAAAGTAAGTCCCTTGCTGCAGCCCTTTAAACAGAGTAGTGTTCCTGAAGACGCGAGCGTCATGAACCCTTCCCGCCCAGCCCGCGTTGATGTTGGTGAAACGTCCCTTGTGATCCACAAGTGCTTGCAGCACCATTGAAAAGTACCCCTTGCGGTTTATGTACTCGGTGGCTTGGTGCTCCGGTGCCAAGATAGGGATATGGGTTCCGTCTATCGCCCCACCACAGTTAGGGAATCCCATTGCAGCAAAACCATCCACTATAGCCTGCACATTTCCCAGAGTCACTAACTTTCGTAGCAGCACCTGAGTGATTGCTTTGGCTACTTGCATCACAGCAGCCCCCACAGTAGATTTGCCCACTCCAAATTGATTCCCGACTGACCGGTAGCTGACTGGCGTTGCAAGCTTCCACAGGGCTATCGCCACGCGCTTCTCAACTGTGAGGGCTGCTCTCATCTTGGTATTCTGGCGTTTCAGGGCAGGGGACAGCAAGTCACAAAGTTCCACGAAAGTGCCCTTACGCATGCGAAAGTTCCGTAGCCACTGGGAATCGTCCCACACCTGCAACACTATGCGGTCCCACCAGTCTGTGCTTGTTTCCCTTGCCCAGAATCGGCGTTCCATGGATAGAATCTGCCCCATTAACAACATGATCTCCAAAGCACCGGGGCCCGTGGTTTCACAGAATTCTGTGTCCGTGTCCATGTCAATGTCCTCATCATGCTTGTCGCTGCGCTGCCGCCGCCGCTGCCTCCTCGCCTAGTTTTTCTGGTCCTGGCTGAGCATAAACTCCATGAGAACGCGCGAGGTGTTTACAATGTTCATGACTGCTGTCTTGAGCTCAGCGGGCTCCATGCTTGCCGTGGTATGGAGTCTGCAGTGTTCACCCACCCAGGAAAAAAGGCGCGAAAATGGTTGTCTGCCGTCCGTTGCTTTCATGCAGGGAGGGAAGGGGGGAGGAGGTGAGGCTGTACCCAGAACCACCTGCGACGGTGTTTTTTGTCCCATCAGGCACTGGGATCTTAACCCACAATTCCAATGGGCGCGGGAGACTGCGGGAACTATGGGATAGCTATGGGATAGCTACCCACAGTGCAACGCTGCAGAAATCGACGCTAGCCCCGGTACTTGGACGCACACCACCGAATTAATGTGCTTAGTGTGGCCGCATACATTTCGACTTTATACAACCTGTTTTTCAAATCCGAATTATATAAATTCGGATTAATCCCGTAGTGTAGACATACCCTAAGGTGCCACAAGTACTCCTGTTCTTTTTGCGGCTATAGACTAACACGGCTGCTACTCTGAAACCTTCTTTTACTATACATTTTCTTCATATTATAAGCATACAGTAGAGAGTTTGTTTTATGAGTAGAACCAGCTACATGTTTCATTTCCTTTGTTTGCTGTTGGCTTTAATTAATACAGTGTTACCATTTATGTTGTATCATGTATGATGTGTTCCCTAGTATCTATCTGTTTAAAATGTCATTGTAATAGTCCTGTTTTCTTGTTGCTTAGTGCTTTGATTGTGTTATATTCTGATTTCAAATGTTTTTCAAATACATTTTTCCACACTTTTCAAAAAAAATACTTTGGACTTTGCTGTGAAGCTGATGGTAGTGACTTCTTGTGTCAGTAACCTAGGTAGCCAACCATTTTGAAATCTAGCTGATAAGCTTCTTGAAAATTAATCCTATAAACCATATGTATTCTAGGTGTTTCACGTGGTCCCAGCCCTGTCACCCTTGGAAACCAGGACACCCTGCCTGTTGCAGTAGCCTTTACTGAATCTGTTAACGCCTACTTTAAAGGAGCAGATCCTACAAAGTTAGTTAAATAGTGAATTGTTTTGACTATACTGAGTTACATTTAGAAAACAAATTGGTCTTTTTTCTTTTCTTTTAAATATGGGGGAAAAATGGTGAAACTTTAGAAGAATGTGGTAAATTCGTTGAAATGAATTTCTGATGAAAATGAGATGGTGATTTATCACTGGCCAGGCATAGTTCAGGTAGGTGCTATCTGTAAATTGTCCCACACAGCTCAAAGCACCTCATTTCTACCTGCAGCACCCCTGCTATGCCAGTTGTAGCCATCTCCTACACATAGTTGTGCCTTGTGTTTGTGGTGTGGGAAAAAAAAGTTCACCAACAGACTACTGTATGCTTTATCCACCAAACTCATTTCACTTGCAACCTCATCTAATTTTTAAATCATATCCCAAGAGGTGAAAGAGGTAGTGCAATAAGCCATAGTGCCACCTTATCTTCATTTAGAATCAATTTGTATTTTAAATTTATGACTTAGATACAAATATTCTGAAAACAGTAGATCTTTACTTTAAAATTAATACTGAAATTTGACATGCAGTAAGAACTGGGTATTTTTATTTTTATTCTGTTGTAATAGAATTGCTCTTCTCTCATCTCTCTCCCAGATGTATTGTGAAGATCACTGGTGATATGACAGTGTCATTCCCAAGTGGGATTATTAAAGTCTTCACCAGCAACCCATCTCCAGCTGTACTCTGCTTCAGGGTAAAAAATACAAGCAAACTAGAGCAGATTCTTCCAAATGCACAACTTGTATACAGGTTTTGTATTTTTTTATCTAATAGAAAACGATGTGATTTTAAAATGTGAATTGTTGCATTACTATTTAAAAACAAATTCTCCGTTACCTTATTGTTTAAACTTTGCTGTGAATTTGATTTACGCCAGTAAATTGCCCTGTATTTTTTATGCTTAGTTTCTGTTCAGCACTCTCACTTTAATCCCAATATGAGAATTGCATAGATTACTAGACTTGAAATTTCCATTGATTATAATGGGAACCACATGGCTAAAACTCCAAAAATGGCTTAAAAATCTAGTTGTATGAATCTGTAGATGTCTCTTTACATAGGTTTTGTAAATTAAATGTTTTTAGACAAGCTCTGTTTAAAAATTAAACCAGATTTAATTTATCTAAATACATAAATACATGTTTAAATTATATGAACAATGTACCTGATCACTGACAGAAACAAACTAGAAATTTCAAAATTAAGAAGACTGACACTCCCACCTCAAGGCACATGGCATTTTTTGTACAGGGATCACACTGGAATGATTGATAGATCAAGTGTCAGCCTTCACTTGTAAATCTCTTAGCTTGCAGTTAATACAGAAGTTCTTTTTCTGATATGGCAATTACTATTGTGGGGGGGGGGGTTAAACTACATCTTTTATACAGTAGACCAGAAACTTTGTGTTACTATATAGATGAGGCATGTGCTATCCACAATAAAAGTACTTCTGAAAATTCTTAGAGGGAAAAAAAGCAGTGCCCACCTAGAGTAACTGTTTTGTATATTGCAGCTAGAGCTGCCTGAAAGTCAGGATTTCTGGTTTGTGAGAAATTTCTTGCAAACTAGAAATCCCTCCAAAAAATAATTTTGGAAACACCACATGGAGCTGCAGACTCATATAATCCAGATGGCAGTGCTGCCATGGCCCCTGGAAGCCAGAGATTTCTGACCCCAGGACAGTCCCCATGGCAGGGCTGCCTCAGACCCATGGACTCTGGAAGGTGAAAGCTCAGGGAACTAGGTAGACTATTTGTTGCTGTAGCAGAGCACTCACAGGGACAAGTGCTGTCTGCTCAGAGACTCTCTCGTTGGACCTCCAGCTGTATCATTCTTTGTTACCAGTTGGCCATATCTCCCTTCCCTGGGTGGGGAGAGGGCCCACTCCAGTAGAACACATGCAAATCAATAACACGTCTTTGAGAAGTACCTATACTGGACATTTGTAAGACGGCAACCTGGCATTCCATCGATACCTTCACAAAGGATTATGCCTTATTCCCAGATTCTTTTCCAGGTTCAGAAATACAGACAGCAGTATTACAGACATCTATACTGCCTGCATCCTTGTGCACTCACTTGTTTGAATACTGCTTACCAGTCACTCATGTGTGGAATACACATAGGGACTGCCACACAAAGAAGAAAAGCAGGTTATTTACCTATAACTGAAGGTTCTTCAAGATATGTGGTCCCTATCTCTATGCAACTGCCTGCCCTCCTTCCCCTCTACTTTGGATCATGACTGGATTTGCAGTAAGAGGAGGAACTGGAGAAGTGTTGGTCCACTCTGCCCCTCAAAATCTCAGTATAGAGCATGAGGGAAGCTACTGTACAGGTGTAAACCAATGGAAGCCACCTGCTAGAAATCTCTGATCTCAGGCGCATAGAGCACATGCATACCATGTGTGGTCTAGAGATAGGGACCATACATCTTGAAGAACCTCTAGTTACAGGTAAGTAACCTCCACATTGTGATTGAGGCATTTTATAATCTTAGATTAGATTAAATTTATTTTTAAAGATACTTTTTTGTAGCTTTTTCCCCTCAAGGTGTCACTACAGGGCAGGTTTTTTTAATATTAAAAATATGTCCTCTTGAAGGCACAATCCAGATGCAGCCTTAACTATGGTGCCACTGACATTCAGCTGTAATCCAGGAGTGTGTTTTTGTGTTGAATGCTAGTATTGAATCGGTAACTGATGTGCCTTAACATTCTGAAAGGTGAAATTATGTTACAACCTCTTATTGTGTTTGAAAAAAGTGTAAGAAATAAAGAGAAAGGACTACCACTTAATTTTAAGACAACCAAAATAAGAAAACTGATATTTGTATTCTCATTCCTATCTTCATTTTACATGTAGTGATCAATCACAAAGTGACTCCAGTACAAAAGATTTTTGGATGAACATGCAAGCTGTCACAGTCTACCTCAAGAAGTTATCAGAGCAGAATCCATCTGCTTCCTATTATAATGTTGATGTTTTAAAATATCAGGTAAATATTTTTTTTATTTGGAGTTAAAGAGACTATCAGAATTATTGTTTATGGGGGCATAAAGGAGGATTGTCACTGCTTAGTTGGATGATTCTTAAGCCAGACCTACACTAAACTGTTCCAAACCCATAGGACTTTGCCTGGCTGCTGGATCAATTTGTGCCCTTGGTGCTTTCTTGCTGCTTCTCCTGGCTTGATGACTTTTCTGTTTGCTCATGCTTGCTCTAAGCATGTGACACTTATGCTGGGTTCCCAACATTGCTTCCTTTGACCATTGTTGGCTGAGGGAAGTGAGACCTTATACTCAATTTGATGGTATTTCTCCATCTGTCTATGTGATAACTTTTGAATGCGGCATCCAGTCAATTCCAGATTTTCAAGAAATGTTCTAGGCATAACCCTATTGATTTTGGTGAAACTGGAAAAATCAAAAGGGAGAAATGAGGGATACAAGGAGACCACTGCAGCTGCCATTCAGCAGCTTCATCTACCTCTGTTATTGTCTATAGATCGAAGAACCAGTTGATGGCACCCATGAACCCTTGCCAGGATAGCTGCTCTCCCCATCTTCCAATACAGTTTAAGAACGTTGATGTCCTGAAAAGGAGAGAGTGTGGGAGGGAAAGAAAGGGTCATGGGGGGCATATAGAGCCCCTGGCATGGAGGAAGGGGGCACACAACATCTGGTGAGATGGGAATAGGGGATGCACATGAGCCTCTAGCCTGGGAGGGAGTGTGGAAGACCAGGGAAAAGGGGGGTACCTGAAGCCACTAGCATAGGCTGAGGAAGGAGGCCACTCAGAACCCTTGCCGGGGCTGGGGGGACGGAGGGAATGAGAGACACTGGTATTGGGGGGGAAAGGGAGTATGGGGGGCACAAAGAGCCCCTGGGATGTGGGGGAGGGGGCATACAGAACCCTTGGGAGGATAATGGGGGACCCAGTGAGGGGGCACACAGAGCCCCTGGCTTGGAGGTTGGGGGAGAATGGGGGAATCTGGGGTGCAGGGAGGGATAATGGGGAAGCACAGATTCCCAGACATGAGAAAGCTGTTAGGGACACACAGATCCCCTGGCATGAGGGAGAGAGTAGCAGTGTGTCCCTGAAATAAAAGATGATGGGAGGGTGGTACACAGGGAGCTTGTAAGGGGAATGTGGGGATACAAAGAGCCCCTGGTGTGTGTGATGTGCTCAGCCTACAGAAGCAGCCAAATGTGTGCTTCAACTGGTAGGCAAATGTTGTTTCTAATAGTACTTTTGTGCTAACTGTCCCATGACTGTAAGTTACCCTCTGTCAATTAAATCATTATGGTCCACAAGTGGATGGAAGAAAATAAGACCTCTCCAGGCAGATTTCTTCAGTGCAGTGTAGAATGCAAAAGACAACTTAAAAACTAAACTGACACCAATGTTTTGTATTGGAAGAGACAGAAAGGGAAGGGGATCTTGGGGGTGGAGGGGAGACAGTTAATCCTTTTTCCCTTCCCACGCCCCCTATCCCCCCCAAAAAAAGTCTGACAAAAGCAGTCTGTGGAATTACGAGATAAAAGCTGCTGAGCCCAGTCTGACTTGGATGTTGTTCCCAATTAGCCCGAGAATATCCCATTTAGTTATAAGGCATGATTAGATAGATGGATAATCTCAATTGTGTGTCATTAAGTAATACTTTTTGAATGAGATCTTCCTCCCCCAAAAAGAGCATTAATGATTATTAATTTGCATTTATCTCAAATATAACCAGGATTTATAATGGAGTTAGAAACTTAATTGTGGTGGTGATAACACAGTTCCATAATTCTTACAATAAGTAAATAGACATTTTATTTTAATTTTTTTAAAGGTATCTTCAAATGGTATCCAGTCCACTCCTTTGAATCTTGCAACTTACTGGAAATGTAATGCTAGCACTACTGATGTAAGAGTGGATTACAAGTACAATCCAGAATCTATGACTGTGCCTAGTATGCTGTCTAACATACAGGTTGTCGTACCGGTAGATGGAGGAGTAACAAACATGCAGTCACTTCCCCCTGCAAAATGGTAAATTCAGTGCATTTCTGTTATAGTATCAAATTTCTTTCAGTACGCTTGTTAACGTTATGTGAATCTTGAAAAGAAATTTTACTGAGAGTTTTGCAAATCGCTTTAGTAACTTATTTTAAACCCTTTGATAGTGTGTAATCTTATTAGATAGTACTACTTTTCACTCCAAAACATAGACAATATCCAGTCAATTTACATTAATTCAAATTGAAAACATGCACTCATTCCAACCATAATAGAGTAGCTCAAGCCAATCCAACTATCTGTGTTCTTTTAGACAAATTTTTCACTGGCTGTATTTTGCACTAAACTGAGTGTAACATCTTTTAACCTAATGGCCATTTCATTTGAAATTGCTTCCACGGATCATGTTGGTGAATTTGTATGTCATGTCATGTGGACAGTGTAATCATTGGAAGCAGTTAACCCACCTGCTGCCATGGCTACACAGGTCAGCACCAATACCGACACATTTTTTTTCTTGTGTTCTAGTTTCTCTTGTAGACAAATTAGAGAACTGCTGGTCTGTGGCTTGGTATCAGTTTGCCATCTATTTCTTTAAAATTTGCAGAAAGTTTTCCTGTACCCTTTTCTTGTAATAATTAGTCATTAGTTTTTTCTCTGTGGTGTTTTCAAATAAAAACAACGAGGAGTCCGGTGGCACCTTAAAGGCTAACAGATTTATTTGGGCATAAGCTTTCGTGGGTAAAAAACCCACTTCTTCAGATGCATGGAGTGAAAATTACAGATGCAGGCATTTTTATACTGAGACATGAAGAGAAGGGAGTTACCTACAAGTGGAGAACCAGTGTTGACAGGGTCAATTCAATCAGGGTGGATGTAGTCCACTCCCAATAATTGATGAGGAGGTGTCAATGCCAAGAGAGAGAAAATTGCTTTTGTAGTGAGCCAATTTGCTCCAGTCCCTCAGACAGAGACAAAAATCTACAAGATCTTTACCAAGCATTCTTAAAACTACAATACCCGCCTGGGGAAGTGAGGAAACAGATTGACAGAGTGAGACGGGTACCCAGAAGTCACCTACTATAGGACAGGCCCAACAAGGAAAATAACAGAACACCACGGGCCATCACATACAGCCCCCAGCTAAAACCTCTCTAGCACATCATTAACGATCTACAACCTATCCTGGAAAACTATTCCTCACTCTCACAGACCTTGGGAAGCAAGCTAGTCCTCGCTTACAGACAGCCCCCCAACTTGCAGCAAATACTCACCAGCAACTACACACCACACCACAGAAACACTAACCCAGGAACCAATCCCTGTAACAAACCTCATTGCCTACTCTGTCCCCATATCTACTCTAGCAACACCATCAGAGGACCCAACCGCATCAGCCACACCATCAGGGACTCATTCACGTGCACATCTACTAATGTGATATATGCCGTCATCTGCCAGCAATGCCCCTCTGCCATGTACCTTGGCCAAACCGGACAGTCTCTATGTAAAAGAATAAATGGACAAAAATCGGACATCAGGAATGGTAACATACAAAAGCCAGTAGGAGAAGACGTCAATCTCCCTGGACATTCTATAGCAGATTTAAAAGTAGCCATACTTGACCAAAAAAACTTCAGAGAGAAACTGCAGAACTAAAATCATTTGCAAATTTAACACCATTAAATAGGGCTTGAATAGAGATTGGGAGTGGCTGGCTCACTACAAAATTTTCCCTTTCTTGGCACCTCCTCATTAATTATTGGGAGTGGACTATATCCACCCTGATTGAATTGGCCCTGTCAGCACTGGTTCTCCACTTGTAGGTAATTCCCTTCTCTTCATGTCTCAGTATAATAATGCCTGCATCTGTAATTTTCACTCCATGTATCTGAAGAAGTGGGTTTTTTACCCACGAAAGCTTATGCCAAATAAATCTGTTAGTCTTCAAGGTGCCACCGGACTGCTTGTTGTTTTTTTGGATACAGACTAACACGACTACCCCCTGATACTTTTCAAATAAAGTTTGTTTTCCTCAGGACACCTATAAATGGAGATGAGGCAGAGTTGGGGGGAGGGGCGATTAATATCACGAAGTAAAAACTTGCACGAAGTGAAAACAAAGAACTGTAACAGTTACAATTGCATTCATCAGGGAAAAATAAAGGGAAATGCTAGCATTGCTCAAAAATGGGAATTGAGGGAGGAATTGGGGGAAAAAATTGGAATTTTTTCTTGATTTTTCTAAATAAAGAAAACTAAAGTCAAAATATTTTGACCAGTTCTATAGTCAATAGAAAAACCAGGGTAAATTTTTCACAGTTTTGTTGCAGTTTATCCAAATTGTTTTTAATTCAAATGCTTGAAAAATTTGAACTAGCTTTAGTAAGCATAAAATAAAATCATATTACTCAAATCCTTAAATTTTACATATGTTTGCTGCTTTTAATTGTAGTAAGAAAACTCAGAGAATGGAAGAATTTTTCATAAAGACAAGATTGTTATGCTTCGTGTTTCAAGGTTCTTTCCGAAAGCTGTCTGATTTTTTTTCATCTGAACCTTGCCTTGCTTCACAAACAGATGTAGTGCAAGTGCTGTGGTGTTATCTGGATAGTTTCCAGTCTTTCTGGAATTAATCCATTTTTTAATATTGTGCTTTGAGGAAGTACTATAGAAGAATCATTTTAAGTGAAGAAGCTGACAAGATGAATCTTCCTTGCTGTTCTCAAGGAGGGGTACAATTACCAAATGATTATTAAATTATTCTACTAGGACCATGGCAGCTTTTGCCCTGCCTGAATAATGCTTTAATCTCTGAGATGTGCAGAGTATTTACTAGAGCTGGTCAGAACACTTTGCAAAGATAGAATGTTCCATGGAGATGTATTGGTTTCCACAGAACCTTTGTTGGGAAGATGTTTGGGTAAAGAAAGGAGGAGAGAGACTCTAGCTAGGTAGTTGGGGGCCTGGGATGCGGAAGACCCAGATTCAAGTCCCTGAACTGGGGTTGTAGAAGAGTGGACTCAATGCTGGAGCCACCTGCCTCCACAGTTGGGTGTGGCATATCAGACTCTCCTCCTCTAGCACACCTGCAATCTGCTGATTCTCATGACTCAGCCCTTTGACCAGGTCATGTTTAGTCCCACGCCTCCCAGTGTAACAACATCCAAATAACACAGTTGTCCAATCCCTCTGGCTGGTCTGCCACAACAATTCTGGGCTCAGTAGTCAGTACACCCTTTTCTCATGGCTTCCAGTAGTCCATATCTCCTTCTCCAGGGCTTCACACCACCTCACCACTGGCTGTTTGGGGAGCCCAGGCCTTCCCACTACATTGGGTTCCAGTCCAGGGACCCTAGGACAGGCAATCAAGGTTCACTGTGCCAGACTCCAGGCTGCCATCTTCCTGGACTTCTTCCTACCAAGTGTGTCAGCTGGCCTCTCTAAAGTCAGGACTCCCAGCCCCCACGATTAATCCCACACCAGAAGTGCCACTTAACCCAACTTCTGCCCTCCCCAGGTTTGCCCTTTCACCCTCTTATGTTTTCCTTAGTTACTTAGCTGAACACCTCCCACCTCTGAAAGTCCAGATCCTGCCCTTTTATTAGGGCTCACTGCCAGAGCCTGCACCACCCTGGTGGCTGCTCCGTCTCTCTCCTGGCCTCTTGCCAGCCTTTGCAACTCAGTAGAGGACCCCAGGGCCAACTCATCCCCGAGTTTCCTCCTTGACCTTCCTGGTCTCTCCACTGTCTAGTCCTGGAGTGACTACAGAGTTCCTCTCTCTCCCTGCAGCCCCCCTTCTGCTCCAGACTTCCTCATTTCATACTACCCACCCAGTTCTTCTCACAGCTGGGACTCATCTTTAATTTGATCTGACCCACCCTCCATGTGCAGCCAAGTGGCATAACTGCGCCTCAGTTCTACATTAATCCTTTGTTGCTTGTGTGGGGTATACACTCCCATCACAGGTGATCTGGAATGAAAAACTCCATTCTGAATCAGGCAGGGAAGGGACTTGAATCTGTCTCCTACGTACCAGGCCAGTACCCTAGCCACCAGGATATAATTTCAAAACCTCAAAAGTTGTCACAAAATGGAATTGTCAGCCTTTGGTCAGATCTCGTATCTACATATAGATTAGTATGTGCTTTGGATGCTGAAGCTAGTTCTAATGTCTGCTTTGGGAGAATGGTTCTACGGTCCCTCCTCCACCTTCTTCAGCTAGCTGCTTATCCTCTCTTCAGAGATTATCTGTGGGAAGGTAATTTTATGCATGAGAAAACTAGATAAATTACTGAAAAGTAATCTCAATATACTGCCTCCACAGAGCCACACTTATCCACTTCAACCTGTGCCTCTTTGTAGACTTTTTTCAGACAGCTGAATTTGGGAGAGCGGGGGGCGGTGGGGCGGGATGCCTTTGTATAACCTCTGTCTAAATGGAGCTTAGTACAAGGGTCCCTTAGGGCTAACTTTTTTCCAAGGTCACCAGGTTAATGGATCTAGGACAGGAATATATTCTAAAACTTTCTGTTATTGGTGAGTAACTAGCTTTCTCTTTTAGGAATGCAGAACAGATGAAAGCTTTTTGGAAAATATCTGGTATTTCAGAAAAGTCAGAGAATGGAGGTAAGTTTGAGTGGGTTTTGTCGGTAATTTTATTATATAGAAATAAACTATTTAATTAGAAGAAATACATTTTTATCATTTTCTTTTGTGTTTTACTTTTCCCACTCTGGTGTCTGCACCCTTTTCCGTGCTATCTCTGATTCCTGGATTGCCCTCTCATCTGGTTTACCAAGCTGCCACCACCTCATTCAAATTCACCCTGAAAACTCTGCTTACACAGCCCAAAAGCTGAGTTAGCCAAAATAAAAAAAATAAAAAAAACCACTCTACCTTACTTCTCATGGAAATCCCAGTATGTCATAAGAACTGCCATATTGGGTCAGACCAAAGGTCCATCTAGCCCAGTATCCTCTCTTCCTTCCGTGGCCAATGCCAGGTGCCCCAGAGGGAATGAACAAAATAGGTAATCATCAAGTGATCCATCCCGTCGCCCATTCCCAGCTTCTGGCAAACAATCCTGCTTTGTGTGTGTGTATGTGTCTCTCTCTCTGATTTAAAACTGCTCGGAATAGGAAGTGTTCATTTTTTGTCTTATAAAGCACCAAGAATGTTGTCAGCACTTAACAAATAACACAGAAGAAACTGAAACTGTTCCCAGATGTTACTTCTTAATTCTCCTGAAATTTTTATTTAAAAAATAACACTTACATTCTTCAAGATTATAAATGGGTTGTTTTTGAATAAATCTAATCTTAAAATCTCAGGTTAGATGACTTTTATTGTTAACTGGGAGCACAAATGTAGTTGTTAATGAAGCAGCTATTGGAGAAGAAATGATGAAACTAGTCCAGAGCAGCTAGCAGTTCTAATGACTGATCATTGCTATGGATGAAATGTACAGTATATGCCAGGTTTTGCCTGTTTCAGTACCATATGGAAGTGAATAGCTGTTCAAGGAAAGGTAATTTTTAATGCCATTTTTGCATAGTTTAATTGTTGAGCTAAGCAGAAAGTGTACAATCGTTGGATAAATATTAGTTATTAAGATCACAATCTGCATTTTATCTAACTTACAATTTTATTAACCTGGGACAGGAGCATGAATCAGCAATAGAGAGAGTCAAAAGAATACGCTGAAATTGGTAGTCTAGAAGTTCTCTTTGCTTGCTTGCTCACTTCATCCATTTTTATCTAGATTTTCTCTCCATGAATGACACATTTTGTCCATTTCAAATATTCTTCAAGTGATTGCTCATGTGCGTTCCACAATAGATGTGCATGCTCAACACGTGCACCAGTGCCGGAAGTTTTTCCCTTAGCAATACCCATAGGGGAGCACCCCTAGCAACCCCTGGAGTGGCGCTGCATGCTCCCCCGACCCTCAGTTCCTTCTTGCCGCCTGTGAAGGTGCTTTGGAACTGCTCTGCTCCAGCTCTGCTGTATCTTTCCCTCTTTGGACTTTGTTAGTTCATAGTTAGTAGTACCTGTAGTTACCCAAAAAAAAAAAAAAAGGTAGTTTTAGTTAGAATAGTTAAGTGTGCCTGGGTCGGGGCATGCCCCGTTTCCCAGGCTTTAAGTCGTGCAACACTTGCAAACAGCCTATGCCTGTGAGTGACCCGCATCCGGACAGTTTATGCTGTCTGGGGGAAACCCATCTCAGCGACCGCTGCAAAATTTGCAGATCCTTCAAACCTCGGACCAAGAAGGAGCGGCACATATGGCTCTGAGCCATTTTGATGAAGTCGGCCCTGACCCCGACACCGCTCTGAGTCAGCACCGCGGCATCGGTGCATGGCAACCCAATGCTGTCATCCACCGGTCGGCACTGCTCTCCGTCCCCGGGACACTCTAAAAAGGCGAAGAAGAGGTCTTCTCTGCCAAGGCACTGGAGCAAGGCTAAGGGAGAGACTAGACCCGCGTTGGGCAGCTCTCGATCCCCATCGGCCTCGCGGCCTCCGGCTCAAGTTGAGCGGAGTAGCCCAGCCCACTCCGAGCCAACCTCCCTGGATGCCAGTGGCCACATTCGGGTGCCCTCCATGCCGGAGGCCCTGCAGGCAGCTCAAGACATTGTCTCTACTGGTACCGGTTGCACCACCGTCAACGGCTCCCCGGTCCAGAGACAAGCCACCACTCGGACCCCCACAGTAGCTGCCTGAACGGTACTGCTCACGGTTGAGGGACGGTTCCTGACACCATTCTCCGCACAGTGACCAACCCATGCATGGCCCACAGTGGTCCCCGTTGACCCCCACCAGGTTGTCTGGCTGGGTGCTGAGCAGGAGGGGTTCCAGGCACCGCTCCGCCTTGAGGGAATGCAGACCTTGTGATGAGAGCATGCCCCGCCAAGACCGGGACAGACAGCACTGGAGGTCGTTATCTCCAAGAAGCTATCATAGCCCTTCGTGGTATGGAGGTTGACACCGCTCCCGCTCTCCGTCCCGTTCGAGGTCCCTGCCATGGCACCACTCCCGCAGCCCCAGACGTCGATCGCTGGCACCCCGAAGTCGCAGATCCACCCGTCTGAGCCATTCGCGGAGAGGCCGCTACAGACAGTACTCCCGCTCCTCCTCGCC
This sequence comes from Chrysemys picta bellii, assembly GCF_011386835.1. NCBI lineage: Eukaryota > Metazoa > Chordata > Testudines > Emydidae > Chrysemys > Chrysemys picta. Next base: position 48,549,127 of record NC_088796.1, on the reverse strand, counting down.
GGGATCGAGGTCTCGTGTTCAGCACCACTCCTGACGCCGTCACTTGTCCCAATCCCAGGACAGCGGTAGATCATATGCCAGCCCGGTCTCCCTTCAAAGTTGACAGTTGGTGGACCAGGCGGGGCAGTCCGCTCTGACGGTGCCACAGCAGGTGCAGTGGCATCGGGCTCCCTGGCCAGTGCCATGGTTCCAATGGACCCCGTGGGCCCCGACGCAGCCCCCATGGTGGCTTGCTCGGTGGCCGGAGCCTCGGAAAGACCATCAGTGTCCCTCTCTCAGCCTCCCAGAAAAGGGTCAGCGGAGCACTCATCCCCAGTCCCGCACTTAGAAAGGGACCAAGTGGTGGGACCTGCGGCACAGGTGGGGATGCAGAGCACCGCACCCCCATCCTTATCCTGCCCGATGAGGCGATCACGGCCCCTCCTCCTCCCGTCCCGCAGGAGGACACAAAAGTCCACCAGGAACTGTTGAAAAAGGTGGCATCAGACCTCAACCTACAAGCTGAGGAGGTGGAGGAACCCTCAGATTCCCTCTTCAATGTCCTCTTGGCTTCGGCACTGGCCAGGGTGGCTCTCTCACTGCATGAAGGGGTGGCAAAGATCTCAAACACCCTGTGGCAAACCCCAGCTTCCTTGCCCACCATCTCCAAGAGGGCAGAACGGAAGTATTTCTTGCCCGCCAAGGGGCACGAATATCTGTATACCCACCCCGCCCCCAACTCTCTAGTGGTCGACGCGGTCAACCATAGGGAGCGTCAAGGTCAACCCGCTCCTACTCCTAAGAATAAGGACTCAAGAAGACTAGATTTATTCGGTAGAAAGATTTATTCGTCCTCAAGCTTCCAACTGAGGGTGGCAAACCACCAAAACTGCTGGGCAGATACAACTTTAATTTGTGGGGCTCAATGCCCAAATTTGCAGACTCCCTCCAGGAGCGTGATAAGGAGTTTAAGGCTCTGGTTGAGGAGGGCACGGTTGCCATCAGGGCAGCCCTTCAGGCAGCTAAGATGCTGCGGATATGGCTGCAAGGTCCACGGTCTCCGTGGTGTCCATGAGGAGAGCATCATGGCTCCTGCTGTCTGGATTGTCCAGCAAGGCACAGAACTCCTTGCAGGACCTTCCATTCGACGGCAAGGCCCTGTTTGCGGAACAGACAGACGTGAAGTTACACGGTCTGAAGGACTCCCGCACGACATTAAAGACCCTCAGTCTCTATGTCCAAACCGCAGCAGGCTCTCAGTCAGGCACCCACTCCAGATACAATCCCCCTTATAAAAAAATCAAGGAACTATAAAAAGAGCCCACAAAGGCAGTCCCGGCCTGCACCCCAGCCTGGGCCCTCTAAGGGCAAGCAGGCGGGTAATCACCAGTTTTGATGGGACGCCCGGGGACGACTTACCAGTTTGTACCAGGGATCCACCCAACCTCCCCTTCTCCAACCATCTATGTACTTTCCTCCTGGAGTGGTCACTGCTGACCTCGGACCTCTGGGTCCTCAACACTATCTCTCAGGGCTATACCCTCCAGTTTCTTTTTACCCCCCACCCACCCTCCCTTCTTCCTTCCCCCTCCGTCCCTCTTCAGGGACTCCTCTCACAAGAGCTTACTCAAGCAGGAGGTAAGGCAGCTCCTTTGCTTAGGAGCAGTGGAGGTGGTGTCAGCAGAGTTCAGATACAAAGGGTACTACTCCCGCTATTTCCTTATCCCGAAGGCCAAAGGGGGGCTCAGCCTGAATCAGTACATGGTAAAGCTCAAGTTTCGCATGGTCTTTCTTGTCTCCATCATTCCCTCCCTGGATCCTGGAGACTGGTACGTCGCCCTCAATCTACAGGACACATACTTCCGCATTCATATATTTGAGGGCCACAGGCGTTACCTCCACTTCACGGTAGGGCAGGAGCACTATCAGTTCAATGTCCTCCCATTTGGCCTATCAATGGCTCCCAGAGTCTTCACAAAATGTATGTCTATGGTAGCGGCCTACCTCAGGCTTTGAGGGTTCCAGATCTTTCCCTGCCTCGATGACTGGTTGGTCAAGGGCAGCTCCAGGTCACAGGTACAGGATCACGTAACACTCCTCCTGTCCACGTGCACCACACTGGGGCTCCTGGTAAACAATACCAAGTCCACATTGGTACCAGTGCAACGCATAGAGTTCATTGGGGTGATTCTGGACGCGACAAGGGCCGGAGCCTCCTTTCCACCAGACAGATTCAGAACCCTAAGGGAGCTCATTGGCGTGGTCACGAGGTTTCCTGTGACGACCACCAGAGCGTGCCTCCAACTCCTGGGTCATATGTTGGCATGCACATACGTAGTTCGTCACACCAGACTTAGGATGCGTCCCATTCAGCTCTGGTTGGCCTCGGTATTCTCCCAGTCCAGAGACAGGATGGACAAAGTCCTCACTGTGCCTAAACCTGTGATAGCCTCCCTACGCTGGTGGTCTTCCCCGGGGAACATGCTCCAAGGGGTCCTGTTCAGGGGCTGGTCCCCGACTGCGGAGTTGGTGTCCAATGCATCGGACTTGGGGTAGGGAGCCCATGTGGGAAACCTCCAGACCCAAGGTCTGTGGTCCGCACAGGGCCTAGCCCTGCACATAAATTTCAAGGAGCTCAGGGTGGTCTGTCTAGCCTGCATGGCCTTTGCTAGTGCGTAGCGGGCACAGTGATCAGGGTTCTCACAGACAACACAGCCTCGATATTCTACACAACAGGCAAAGGTGGGGCCCGCTCCTCAGCCCTCTGCCAGGAAGCCCTCAGGCTGTAGGACTTCTGCATAGCCCACAAGATCTCCTTGAAAGCCTACTACTTACTGGGCATCTGAAACTCTCGGGCAGATCGGCTGAGCTCAACATGTATGGTCACTGCACCCAGAGGTGGTGCACAAACGTTGGGCACTCCCCAAGTGGACCTGTTCACGACCTGGGCACGATCTCTGATGCCTTCCTTCTGTTCTGGTCAGGTCAGCTTTGCTATGCCTTTCCCCTGATTCCACTGATGGGCAAGATCTTGGAAAACATAAACTGACAAGGCTTGTGTCCTTTTGATTGCCCTGGCATGACCCAGGCAGCATTGGTACAGGACTCTCATGAGCTTGGCAGTCGCCAACCTGCCTGGACCTGCTCTCCCAGGACCAAGGTAACCTCCTCAACCCCAATCTTGCAGCCTTCCACCTCACGGCCTGGCTGCTCAATGGTTAGGACGGGAAAAGAGGACTTGCTCAGAAAGGAGTTCAATGTGTCCTCCTGGAGAGCAGGAGGCACTCCACGCATCAGGCCTACCTGGCAAAATGGTCTCGGTTTTCCTGGTGGGCCACTGATCAGGGTGTCTCACCAGTGGCTACTCTGATCCAGCTTATGCTAGACTACCTCCTTCATCTTAGAGCCCAGGGCCTAACGCCCTCGTCAGTCAAGGTGCACCTGGCAGCCATATTGGCCTTCCACCCACCAGTGCAGGGCTACACGATATTCTCTCATGCCATGACCAGTCGATTCCTTAAGGGCTTAATCGCCTTTTTCCATATGTTAGACCCCCCTAGTTCCCCAGTAGGACCTGAACCTGGTGCTGGCTAGGCTAACTGGACCTCCATTTGAGCCACTTGCAACATGCTCCCGGTCACACCTCTCATGGAAAGTAGCCTTTCTGGTGGCGATCACGTCTGCTAGACTGGTCTCTGAGCTCTGGGCCCTGACCTCCGAACCCCAGTACACGTTGTTCCATAAGGATAAGGTCCAGCTCTGCCCACACCCTTTGTTCCTCCCAAGGTGGTCTCCGCCTATCATATGGGCCAGGACATTTTCCTGCCAGTACTCTATCCCAAACCCCAGGTGTCCAGTGCAGCGCGCCACCTCCACATGCTGGATGTGAGACGGGGTATGGCTTTTTACCTGGAACATACAAAACCGTTCAGGGAATCTTCCCAACTGTTCATCGCCACAGCTGAACGCATGAAAGGTTGGCCAATGTCCACTCAGCGGCTCTCCAACTGGATCGCCTTCTGTATCCGTACTTGTTATGACCTGGTGGGAGTTTCCCTGCCGCAGATTGTGAGGGCGTACTCAACTAGGGCGCAAGCCTCGTCGGCTGCCTTTCTGGCCCACGTCCCTATTCAGGACATTTGTAGGACTGCCACATGGTCATCGGTTCACACATTTATCTCTCATTATGCGATCATCTCCCAAACCAGGGAGGACTCCGGGTTCGGCAAGGCAGTGCTCCATCTCAAGTGTCTGTGAACGCCTACCCACATCCAACAGATACAGCTTGGAATCGCCTATTGTGGAATGCACATGAGCAATCACTCAAAGAAGAAAAAAGTCACCTTTCCGTAACTGGTATTCTTCGAGATGTGTTGCTCATGTCCATTCCACATCCCACCCTCTTTCCCCTCTGTTGGAGTAGTCTAACAAGAAGGAACTGAGGGTGGGGAGAGCGTGCAGCGCCCCTTATACCGTGCCATAGCAGCGCCACTCCAAGGGTCGCTAGGGGCGCTCCCCTACAGGTACTGCTAAAGGAAGAACTTCCGGTACTGGTGCATGTGGCATGGACATGAGCAACACATCTCAAAGAACACCAGTTATGGAAAGGTAACTATATATTTTTTTTTCTCATTTGTGTCAATGTTTTTTTTTCTCTCTTCTTTCTGTCCACTTACTTTCTAAAGCAGTATCTCCTATGTCATCTAATTCTAAGGTGCCAGTATCTATGGCATATAAGCACCACCACTTAGATCCTAAGGAGGGAGGAAAGATGCCATAGCATGAGTCAATCTACCTCTCATTTTCATTCATATTTACTGCATACTCTGTTCACCTTTTCCTTGCTCTGTCCCATATGCCATTGTCTCAATACCCATTGCTCCTGTTCTGATGTTTCCTCAACTTTGTCATGCTGGCATCTGTATTCCATTGTCTTCCCACATTCTTACCCAACTGTCTTTCTATATCAATAATAATATTCAGCACTTACTACGTAGCAATTGATAAGTGGTGTGATAAACAGTTAATATTTATGAGGTAGGAAAAAATTGTATTATCCCAGTTTTACAGATAGTGGAAACTAAGACATAAAAGTTAAGTAGCTTGACCAAGGCCAGAGAAAGAGAGAGAGATTTCTAATACCAGAATAAAATGCTGGAGTTCTTTGCTCTGTCCAGTGTTTTATATGTTAGAACATGTTGCAGTTTCTTGTGGCCAAACACCATGTTGGCTATGCAGCTGCAAGGATCTGGCCAGTGGTCAGGTGGAAGTTTGTAGCAGTTGAGTCAGGAAACATACACATGAAAAATAGAAAGTTTTTCATCAGTAGATTTAAAAGTACTTTGCAAAGATGGATACTGTTATGGGAAAGTGCATATAAATTGACTTGCCCAGTATGTATCAGCGTCAGTGGCAGAGGTGGGAATTGCTTTTAAGGCCAGAAGAGGTACAGTTGGGATCAGGAAGCATGACCTTCTGTATAACACAGGCCAGTAATACTTGCATCAAGCCCAGTAAGATTTTTAGCAATGTCAAGCACCCACAGCTCCTGTTGACTTCAAAGAGAAAATATGTGGGCTAGGAATAATAAGTTTCCCTTTTGGATGTTAATTTCATTTTGATGGGAATAGTAGAAGTCACTGAGTGCTCCTTTTCCCTCCTATTCTATAATATGAAAACAAGGGAATGCTTCTTTAGAACTAAAAGAAGGAAATAAATCTTTATTCACTGTATATTGAACATGAGAATTCACTGTCCCAGTGGCCTTGTCTACACTAGAAAAATATATAAGCATGTTTCTGAAGTGGCACAGTTCCCTTATATACATTACAGCATTTTCCAATGGAGCTCCACTGGCCCAGAAAATGTTTACAAGTTTTGCCAGTGTAGGTGCACCCAAGCCATTGAGACAAACACTGATTAGATTTAGATACTTACCTCCTTTGTAAAGCGCTTTGAGATCTTCTGATGAAGTGTGCTTTATAAGAACTGTTGTATTAATTTAGAATGAAATAATTGGACCCAGAGGTGTTAACGTGACTCTGGAACTGCTGAACATTGAACAATTTTACACAAGGTTCAGGGTTTTGGTATACAAATTCCTCAGTCTACTTAGTACCATTTAACCAAACACCATTAAAAATCCTTTTAAACCTTTTATTAAAGATACAGAAAAAGAAGGAAAATCAGTTAAAACATTTGAAATGTGGAGTGTTCAGTAAGGTTTTCACTTTCCCTGTAGATTAAGATGGAAAAAAACCCTTGTTTCACAGTCCCTTATATAGCAATAACTGACCTTTTGGGGAGGAAAGAGAAAAGATTAGTTGAGATGAGTTGAAGCTGTTGTTATTGCTGCTGCTGTTAAAGTCCAATCCTGTTTCCTAGAAGACAAAACAAGACAAACACACAAAAGGGGAGAGAAAAGAGCAGCACAGATAGAAAACCTATCTTTTGTCTCTGGTGTTTACTTTTACTTGCAGCCTCATTGCTGGAGAAACACAGGCAGAACACAAGATCTTATCAGCCACTCCAAAACCAGGCAAACTTGTATCAGCATGGGGTTGTTTAGAGCATTGCTTTTAGCTGCGTTTCTGGTTAGAGACTTACAGCAGTGTTGCAAAATATACAGTCTTGAGTGGCTAAGCCAGACTCCTATAAACAGAAGGAAAAACAAGAGAAGAAAGAGAAGCAATAGGATAGGGAAGGAAAAGGATTGTGTGTGGTGAGACTAAGTCTCACATCCTAGGTAGTATTTGGGATTGAGCCAGAGCTTCTGGAGGTGATGATCTCATCTGGGTCCCTCTTGTGACAGTCTGGTCAGGACATCTCTTAGGGCTTATCTACACACACAGCACTGCAGCAGCACCAATGCAGCGCTTAGTGAAGATGCTAGTACACTCACAGGAGAGCTTCTCCCATCAGCGTAGGTACTCCACCTCCCCAAGAGAAACCCTTCTGTCGACATAGCACTGTTTACACCAGGAGTTAATTTGGTATGACTGCACAGTTCAGGGATGTGGATTTTCCACACCCAAGTGACATAGTCATACCAACATAAATCTGTAGTGTAGACCAAGCCTTAGGATTAGGATGATGAAGGCACAGTGGTGTCGCACTGGATTCTGGGGTCAGAGAAGAACGTGGATGGAGGCAGCCATGATGGTAAAGCTTGCTGCAGACAGCTGTTGGCAGACAGCTGTTAGTGAAGTTTTTTTGCTAATTTGCTCAACAACAAAAAATTCCCTCTCTTTAAGAGCCCCAAAAGGGAATGATGAGTGGAATAGCCCATCCTCCCATTATTTTGTCCACTCATTAGGCCTAATTTCTGACACACTAATTTTGGTCGTCTGATGTTTGGAGCCACACTTTTATTTACCAGGCATGATTTTAACACAGTCCTTCAGTTACAAAAGTAGGTCTTTTTGTGTGGACTAATTCTGTTTTTCTATCTCCCTTTTGCACCTTTTCCCATTGACAGTTGTTATTATAGTTTACTGTGATATTTTATGAACTTTTACCCACTTTTCACAGTTGAGTTTACAGCTAGGGTAAATTTGTATACACAATTATTACAATATAATCCCTCCATTGTATTATTGTGTAGTCCTGTCATTGGAGGTTTTTAAGAAGAAGCTGGACAAACACCTGTCATCAATGGTCTTGGTTTACTTGGACCTGATAACCTATCAACGTCCATACCAGCCTGTGTTTCTATGATTCTATATGATGATTAGCAACATTTGCAGATCAACATGCTTAAACAGTTGTTATAGGAGACTCAACTACATTTCGGGTGATTTTCTTCCTGAGCTGCAGGTGATCAATTTTTCTCCACATACAGCTATGTAGATTGTGTGCTGCCTTTCTCTGAAGCATCCTTATATATTGGTCACTGCCTTAATCAGAATACTGGACAAATAGACCAATGATGTGATCTGTTATGGAAATATGTATATATATTCCTACACTCCCAGAAATTAGAGATCTTTATATTAGTGCACACTGCCTATTACTTGTGTTTTGTGAGATGGATTGTTTTATTTTATAATCTCAAGCCATTTAATTTTGTCATTATTTTTATAGGTTCTGGATCCCTGAGGGCAAAGTTTGATCTTTTAGAAGGACCTAGTAAACCAGCTACACTTGCAGTGCAATTCATTAGTGAAGGAAGCACCCTTTCAGGTGTAGATGTAGAGCTAGTAGGCACTGGCTACCGGCTTTCCCTAGTTAAAAAGAGATTTGCCACTGGTAAGAAATTGATATTTTTTTATATTTTTGAACTAACATGATTTACTAATGTAACTCTGCCTTTTCTAATTATCTGTATGGAGCATTTTTATACTTTGTCTACTAATTATCTGGTATATAAGCATGGAGTACTTATGTGATGCATAATGGAAGTAGTTATTGGTGCTTACTACAGATGAAAACAAAAACACAGTTTCCAGAAAAATACTGAAACTTTACTTTATCTAATGTTTTATGGTCTTGTTTATTGTAAAACATAATTACTGTAATTGCAAGAGGCTATTTATATTTTTTCAGGACGATATATGGCAGATTGTTGATAAACCTGTGGAAATCATTGAATCAAAGGAGCAGAAGAAGCTATTTTCTCTACCTTTCAAACACTATTTTAACATGCATTAATTTTTTTAAACTTTGACCTGTTTTACAAAATAAAAAAAATGCACTTTTTTAAAGAAGTCATTTTGGGAAAAAAATGTTATTTTATAATAGCACTGAAGTGAACTTCAACACTGTTTGTAAATGATCAACTACAATCTTTAGGAAACTTGTTTATTCAGATTTTAGTAAATTTATATAAACTAAGTCAAAATACTAATCATTAGCTATATTGAAAATGTATGAAACGATATTAAACTGTAAACATTAAACTTAAAAAAGTAGGAGAGCAAGCACAAAATATTTTAGCTTTGCATAAATATTCATATGTAGGTTTTCTGTTTCCTTAATTGCCATTGTGCAAAGCAAACAGAGGCAAAGATAATCTCTCCACCCACTTATGTTGCATTCATGTGCTATAAAATCAGTTGTTAGAAAGAGATGTATACAAAAAGTATAATGTGATTCCCATGTACCATATATTAAAGTGTAAATTGTTTTATATATAAGATTTAATTTTTTTTCCTAAGTGCAATGTGTTAAAAATTGCAAAAGGCAGCAGAGATATTTACTTCTGCTGTTAGTAAATTTTATGGGAGTTGTGATTGTTTGAATTAATGCTGTAGACTTAATTTATTTTTATATGGATTACATAACATTTGTGCCTTTTTTTAAACTGCCTGTCCAATTTGTTGTTGATGTGCCTCACTTCCTTTTTCAGTCTGGCTCTTCCATACCGTGGTGTATGTAATGCATAGAACTTCATAAAATTCCTTTGAGTGGAATTTAGAAAGTATATTTACAATAACTGGAGGTTGCTTTGTAAAATGTTTAAAATACTGGATTACTTCCTTATGGGGTAATTGCAATAAATGCAGCCATTGTAGAGGGAAATGCATAGCGCAAGACTTTAAATATAATCACAGAAAAACTCTGTCAAAGTTTCAACTTTAATCTCACCAAAGAAGTGTGAATTCTGAAGATGCATAAAGAATGATAAAAACAGGATAATTTTTAAAACAAATGTAGCATTTCCCTTCACTCTGACTACTAAGTTGTTTAAGATTCAAGTGCTTTATGGACTTGTGATATGAATGTAAACGTTGTGCTTTGTGAGGAATAGCATTTTAGAAAGGTATATTTTTGGCAGCAGCAAGAAAAGTGCTGCCATTTGCATTATTAATTTAAGCTTCACTGAAAAACTACCACTTCGTATGTTTGTATTGTCACCTAATCTATTTGCCATATGCAAAATATAGGGAAGTGATCTGAAGTGACACATTGGTAGTATTTCTTAAAACCGGTTAGTAACTTCAAAAATCAGTTATGTATTGTGCTATTGTTAAACAAGTCCTTATTAAGTGCAGAAATCAAATGTTTTGGGGCAGAATAATTTAATAACCTGCAAATGGGAATAGTATATTATAATTCTGAATACCAATGTCTATTCAGATTATATACTGGAAGCAATAATAAATTGTTTTGTGTAATAATTCATGTAAAACCACTAACAAATTGGACTGCTAAGCTTTACACAGATGAATTTTCAGGACCCTTAGACACTTACGTAAGTTCTGATTCATGTTACACACTACAGACAAGAGTCCATTGTTAAACAATATCCAGTACAGTATGTGCTTTTTATATGTATTCCTTGTTATAACAAACCTGAATTAAATTTGACTGGAGCAGTACATATGACTCTTAATTTGCTAAAATATTATTCTTTACTGAATGATGAACATAACTAGAATATCTAATTCTTATTGTAATTGGCATTTTAAATGGTACAGTCTTTTACTGGAATCTTAATTGTAATTTGCTTTGCAATCAAACTGTGTGTTTAACCTGACAGTTATTTTATTATTGAAATCCAAGAATTATTTTACTCTCCATTTTTAATCAAGTATTACTTAACTACTTCATTAATTTAGAAATTTAAGTTTCAACAATTTTAAACTAGCATTCATACCAGGTGATAAAACATACATTTGTAATGGGTACAGGTTACAATTTTGAAGCCATACAAATTTATATAGACTTCTTGTAGAGAAATGGATCAACAGTGTAAAAAAATGAGATATTTGATGAGAAATGTATGTAGCAAGCTGGTTCTTGCCTGTGTATACAGCGATAACCTTTGTAGCTGCCGCCTATTGAGAAAATGAATTTTTAAACAGTTCTAAAGGATCTGAGGTTTGTATGGATTATTAATACTTTGGAGTGTAAATTAGAACAATACAAATTTCTTATAAAAATTGTAAATACTTTTGATTTTTCATAAAATGTAAATTTTCCCAAAAAAATTGCACCCATAATAAACATGTAATATATAATTTACAAGATGATTCATGCTGTTTATACTTACAATAATCAACAATACTCTAAATTCCAAATGCTTAATACAGGGGTAGTCTTGTGCCATAGTGTATCGTTGGTTGGAATATATTACTTGATTTGCTCATTATTTAAAAGAATTAATAAATATCTCTACCATCTGATGTGGAACTGTTCTCTGGACAAAACAAGAAGAAATGTGTTTTGATAGAAAAGGGAATTCAACAAAGAGATATGGTTCTGAGTTTTACTGATACTAGCAATATTGGCTAATCTATTCCTAACAATGAACGTTACAAGAACAATCTGACTTCAGTGGATTTTAAATGCATCTGTGAGTGGACTTCTAAAGAAAATTGCTAAATGCAATGAGCATCTGAGCCTTCAAAGCCAGTCCTAATGAATTTTGAAAGTAAGATGAGAGAAGGATACCAGGGGCAGAAAACAGGGCAAAAGAAAAATGTAGAAGGCTATTGACTTATGCAGTCATAATAATATAAAGCATTTACTAAGCAATTAAAATGTCTCTTTCCCCAAACATTTTCCAAATTAGTGCACACAAAAGCTGGCAAAGAAGATAAAATATTTCATGTTTTCCTTAAAGCAAACAGTTTCATAAATGTGCTTCCTAGACTTCTGAAGATAATTTTTTTGTATAAGCTAATTTTTCATAATCACACAAGGAAACCAATAAGTGGATTTAATTTTTGCTTATTCTGTATAGAAAATATACAAATGGGTGACAATACTCCTTTCTGCACCAACCCCTCCTTTAGTCTTCACCAGTTCTAACTGACTTAGGGAATGTGTATACCAATATATTCAGTCTTCTAGCTCAAAGCCTGAACACAGGAGGGAAGGAGCATTAGCTCTGAGAACATTCCTTCCAGAGACTGTGGCCACAGAAGCAATAGTTGTGCTGAAACAGACTTTCCGTTATCTGTTTATTTCAGCTGAAAATTAGACAAATTGTTGAACTTCTCGGTGACAAGCAAGAAACTAAATTCCAGTTGAAATGAATACTTCCCCTCCAATCCCGCCCTCCTGCAAAAAGTACATATCTAAAGAAATAACAAAGGTTCTTATCTGAAATAATCATATTGTACATGAAACTCTTAAGAGATTTATTTCCTCCTTGAGAGAGAGATTTTTAGAATGGTGGCTTCTGTCCTTCTTGCCCTCTTTCCAGAATCCAAGAGTGGGATAAGGCTGAGTAAAGATTTTCTGTATCCCTCATTGAGTGCTGGTGATTTCCAGCCCTGTTAGGTTGCATCCATTATCTTTGACCAAGACTTGCATGGGATTTCCTTCCAAAACAGTCAACTAAGTTCTGTTATCAATAAATAAGAACACTCCTTCCTTTCCAACCATTGCCCCAAAGCCAAGTGCATCACTTTTAACAATCAGCATTCCTGTTATGCTTGAAAGCAAAAGACTGAAGGCATGATTCTGATGTCAGATGTAAATCAGAAGTAACTCCACTGAAGTAGAACCCTGCATACAAACTATATAACAGATCAGAATCCCTGGGAATCCAGCCCATCTGACCTTTCTCATTAAGTGGACGCCCATGTATTGCTCCAACTACTCTAAACTGGATTTGTACTGTTCTAACATGCTCATTCCTGAAAAGCAAGCTGTTTAATGTATTTAGATAATGACATACTTGATTGCTCACACTAGTGCTAAATAATCATTTAGATTTTGGCAAACAAAGTAGGACACATGAGGTAGATAAGACATTTCTGCTTATCAAGTGGAACACAGGAGGCGTAATAAACCTGATGCTTTGATCTATTAACCAGGAAAACACACACTGAGTCAAATACTATTAAATGAAAAAGCTTGTATGTTTCAAATAGATTTAAGAGATGCATCTGAGTATTTATGAAACTGTTGTTCTTGGAAATGTTAGAAAACAATTGGTTTCCATTTCAATCATCACACGACTGTAGTTTTACTTTACAGCATCCAAGGGAAAAAATATCTGGTATATCAGAATTCCTCCAGGGCAGACTCCTAAACCAGAAACATTTCAAGCAATTTTCTTCTTTAATGCCATGTTAAATCGCAAGTCATGGGATAAAATTGAAGGTCCTCTCTTGACTAGTACCTGATTAAAAGACAGGAGACAACTGGGAGGAATGAATGATCAGTTTTCAGAATGGAGAAAGGTAAATAGTGGTGTCCCCCAAGGACGGGGACCAGTGCTGTTCAACATATTCATAAATGGTCTGGGAAAAGGGGTAAATAGTGAGGTGGCAAAGTTTGCAGATGACACAAAATTACTCAAGCAGACTGCAAGGAGTTACAAAGGGCTCTCACAAAACTGGTTGACTGGGCAACAAAATGACAGATGAAATTCGGTGTTGATAAATGCAAAGTAAGGGCCATTGGCAAACACAATCCCAACTACACATACAAAATGCTAGGCTCTAAATGAACTGTTATGACTCAAAAAAAAGAGATCTTAGAGTCATTGCGGATAGTTCTCCATCCGCTCAAGGTTCAGTGACAGTCATATAAGCTAACAATGTTAGGAACTTCTAGGAAAGGGATAGGAAATAAGACAGTAAATATTATATTGTCACTATATAAATCCATGGTATGCCCACACCTTGAATACTGTGTGCAGTTCTGGTCACCCCATCTCAAAAAAAATATTAGAATTGGGTATGGAACAGGTTCCATATGAGGAGAGATTAAAAAGACTGGGACTTTTCAGCTTGGAAAAGAGACAATTAAGGGGGGATATGATCAAGGTCTATAAAAAGCATAAATGGTGTGGAAAAAGTGAATAAGGAAGTGTTATTTATCCCTTCACGTAACACAAGAACCAGGGGTCACCCAATTAATAGGCACAAGTTTAAAACAAACATAAGGAAGTACTTCACACAACGCAGAGTCAACCTGTGGAACTCCTTACAAGGCGATGTTGTGAAGGCCAAACATATAAAAGGTCAAAAAAGAATTAGGTAAGTTCATGGAGGTTCAGATCCATCATTAGCCAAGATGGTCATGAATGCAAGACCATGCTCTGGGTGTCCCTAGCCTCCAACTACCAGAAGCTGGGAGTGGACAATGGCGTGGAGCACGCAATAATTGCCCTGTTCTGTCCATTCCCTCTGAAGCACTTAGCACTGTCAGAAGACAGTATACTGGAGTGGATGGATCACTGGTCTGACCCAGTATGGCCGTTCTTATGTTCTTAAGTCATGCTTATGAACAAACTGATATGCAGGTCTCTTAATTGAAAATGTAACAATCTTTATCTTCAACTCTTTGTACAGTATTGTTTCTTGAGTGTTTCCTCCCAAAACTTATCTGACCTGCCTCCTTATTGACATGCAGATATTACCTTTCCTCTTAGTTAATTTAATTCATTATCCCTTCACTGTTTCAAAAGCTCTGGAAACCACAAATTGTTTTTAAAGCATGATGGAAGATTAAAAGCAATATGTTTTTTAGACAAACAAATGGTCTTACCTGGGTTACTTATAACCCTTCATTAAAAGAATTGTAAATCTTGGGGCTTGTACACACTACCATGTATGTCGCTCACGGATGTGAATAACCCACCCTTTGAGCGATGTAAGTTGCCCTGACCGGAGCGCTATGCTAGTGGCAGAGCTTCTCCTGCTGCCATAGCTACCGCCTCTTGTGGAGGTGGTTTTATTATGCCGACAGGAGAGTTCTCTCCCATTGGCATAGAGCAATTTCACCAGTAGTGGAACAGTTGCATTGGTGCAGCTGCACCACTGTAGCACTTCAAGTGTAAGCTAGCCCTAATTTACCTTTCACTATTTATGCTGTAAGGTTGGTTTTTTTCTGAATTACTATCAGGCTGGCCAATAGAAAACAGAAGAATCTCTTTTTTTTTAAATCTGTTTTTAGTCATTTTTACTTGCCCTATTATTGAGTTTATTATTTCTTTTGTAGCCCTCAAGCATATACTATTGCCCTTAACAAATTGCTGTAAAAGACACCATCCCTGCCTCTAAAAGCAGCCAATCTAGGACCCATATTCTACAATAAGGTCTTGTGGGCAGATGCTCATTGAAGTTAATGGCACGCCCACATACTTCATTGCAGGATTGGGCCCTAAGGGCCCATCTCCTTTGCCCACATGGAGCCCCATTAATGTCAATGAGACTTCTCACATGCTAAATGCATGTGGGTAAGTGTTAGCAGGATGAGAATCTAATTTTAAATGTGAAGCAACTCATGACTAACAAATAAGGAGGTAGAACACTGATTTATACAAGATCAGGAAATAATTCTGGTTTTGTCTAAGTTCCATTACAAATTAATTTTTTTAGGGTTTTACACATTTCAATAATCTCATGCATAACTGCCACATTTTCCTTGTCCACTTTCACTTTGTTTAAATCAATGCCTATTTGTTCTTTTCTACTTTCTTTTTCAATTTTGTCATCTAGTTTAATGTTTTTATTATAGCCCATTTTGCATGCAACTTTTAACCTTTGCTGATTTTTGTTTTACCTGTCTTATTTCTTTAATTTTCTTTAATCCAACTCTGGGTGTTATGAACCAATACTATTTTTTTATTTTTAAAATGTCATTTCATTTTAACCTGTTATATTCCTTTTAATACTTGCCTGTATCCTTTCTCCTGTATCTTACTCATTAGATGACCCCTGGTCATCATCAAACCTCTATCAGCGCCTCAGTCCCTCTCCAACAAAGACACCATCTATTTCCTAGCACAAAACTAAGTTTTTTGGTCTGTAGGGGCAATGGTGATAACCCAGCCCTTTATTAGTAGTCACATACCCTTAGAATCTCCCAGTAAGTTCCCTCTTGACCATGGTTAATGAAAGAGATCTCCAAAGGAGCAGCACTTCCCCAACTTGCTCTGGCTCTTCATCCATCCAGCTTGTTCTGGTATCCTTTAAATGCCCCTTCCTTTCTTCTGGTCAGACCCACTCCTTCTATTATATGGACTTTCATTTTCAAAACTCCATGGCCTTTTGGTCTCCACCATCTATCCCAGTTCTTATATTGGCACCCATTACTGTAATATCTGAGTCTCCGATGCCCTCTGGATACTGATCTCATCAGACAAGATATGGCCTCCATATAAGAAAAGGTTACAGGAGGTAACAAGATGGCCAGTTGCCCTCTGATGCATGACAACCAAAGCCCCCAAATTACTTTGAGCTTCAAAGGAAGAGGATTTTGATGAGGGAGAACACTAATCAAGACCGAACAATTTACAGATCCTGACCAGCAACCAGATCTCTTTCCTGAAAGCAAATCTCCCCGTTACCTAAGACGGAATCCTTTATTCTATATACCCTGGTAAATCTAGACTTAGGGCTTGTCTACATGAATAATTAGTTTGCTGCAAGCTGGGTGTGTGACTACTAATAAGGGACTGGGTTCTCACTACTGCCCCTACAGACCAAAAAAACTTAGAACTCTAGGAGTTTTGCCAGCTCTTCCTTCAGAGATTTGCTGTCTTCCCTCCACTAGCCTGCCACAGACTCAGGCCATGTCTGAGTCTACCATTTATGTTGCTCAGAGGTATGAAAAAAACCACACCCCTAAACGACGTTAGTTTTGCCAGCATAAGTAGTAGTGTGGACAGCACTATGTCAGCGGGAGAGCTTCACCCGCCAACATAGCTACCACCACTCATTGGGGTGGTTTAATTATTCAATAGAAGAACTCTCTCCCATTGGCATAGAGCAGGTGCATTAGTACAGCTGTACTGCTGTAAGCTCTCTAGTGTAGACACAGCTTAAGTGTCTGTCTATGTGCACCCTGCTGATGTGCATTAACAGTTTGTTAATGTACTTTGATCTAGTTCTCTTTGAAACAGGACTAGCTGAAAGCACTCTAACAAACCATTGCCATGTGTTAGCAGGATGCACACATCCAGCTAGGCCTGGTCTACACTGCATAACTACATTGCTCAGGGGTATGAAAAGTCCACATCCTTGAGCAGCATAATTAAGGTGACCTAAAGGCCACTACAAAATTATGTTGACCTAAGTTACATTGCCATACAGCTGCTGCAGTAATTAAATTGCTTTTGTCTCCACACTATGCTCCTTGTGTTGGCAGTCTATGTCCTCACCAAGAGAGCTTGTACCAACTGTACTGTCAGTGTGGGGCATTGTGGGACAGCTTCTAAAAGTCAGTAACAGTTGATGTAAGCAACGCAGTGTCTACAGTGACACTGCATCGAACTAACTACATCGACATAACTCCACCTCCAAGAAAGGTGCAGAGTCAAAGTCAGCATAGCAGGACAGTTACGGCGGCAGGACAAAATTTTAGTGTAAACACTTACATAGTTGGGTCATCATAAACTGCCTTGCATCAACCTAACTCTGTTGTGTAGACAGGGCTAGGTCCACAGAAGGATTCTTCCATTGACCTAGCTACAGCCTCTCGGAAAGGTGAATTACCTATGCCAATGAGAGAATCCCTCCCAGCTGCGTAGAAAGTGTCTACAATGAAGTCCTACAGCAGCACAGCTGTGCTGCTATAGCGAAGTGTAGACAAGCCCTTAGTGGCAGGCTAGTGCAGGGTAGATTTACACCCCAGCTTGCCACAGTTTAGCTGTTCATGTAGACAAGTCCTTAGAAGCTCCTAAGGTTCAGACCAGGTATAAAGTTCTTGAGGGTTCCTCCTTCAAAAGTGCCTCCCCTGCACCCTGCCATCCTCAGAATCATCACTGGAAGAGTTGGGCCCACATGGAGAAGGTCTATCATAAGAAAGATAGTCCTGCCAGAGAATCTGGATAGGTCATTTTCCATCCCAAATTCTGGTTCACTGAGGCCTATTGCCATTTCCTGAGCTTTGCCATTTCACATCCCTTTCCAGCTTGTTACTCTTCCATCCAGGCTCCTCTTCATCCCCTGAATTTTTACCAAATTATCAACAATTCTCTTGGACAGCCTTTGTTGGCCAAAAAGTTTCCTTTGGCTAGGAAGTCCTTGAAGTGACATTCAGGTAAGACCTCCTATGCTTACTGCTCTCCACATCTGCTGTCTGTCTTGCCTTTCTCCTTGTGTAAGAATCTTCATCTCTACAGGTTTCAGGGTAGCAGCCGTGTTAGTCTGTATCCTCAAAAAGAACAGGAGTACTTGTGGCACCTTAGAGACTAACAAATTTATTAGAGCATAAGCTTTCGTGGGCTACAACCCACTTATGCATCCGAAGAAGTGGGTTGTAGCCCACGAAAGCTTATGCTCTAATAAATTTGTTAGTCTCTAAGGTGCCACAAGTACTCCTGTTCTTTCATCTCTACAGTCCCTCCACTTCACCTCAAGGGGGCTGGGTGCCACTTGTGTCTTTTCACACTTCTCATATCTACTTTTTTCTGGAAGTTGTAGACTACTATACCAAACTTCCTTGAGAGATCTACTGTCTGATCACACTGGCTCTACTGGTAGAATGGAAGAAAAAAGGACTATACCCAAAGAAATGAAAGTAAGAAATTCTCCCGCGTTTGCTTTTGAACCAAAGTTTCCCTTTGCTCAGTTTCATTCCATTACTCCTCTATTTATAGCCCCTTGGACCACTCTACACATTTAGTATTTATACCCTTCACTCTCTTACCTTCGATAAAAGCAATAGAGACAATTATCTTCATTTTACCAGCAATTCTAGTATGGAAAGTTAACTTCTCGGTGTCTCCATTTATTTATAAAATGCGTAAGACACTACTTACCTTGCAGGATGTATGAGGCTTAATTGGTTGATATTTGTAAAGTGCTCTTTGATCCTCAAATGAAAGACATTTTACAAACACGATGTGTTGTTAGTACTAGTCATGTGCTGATTCTACCTGCATTTTACTCCTGAGGGCATTCTGCACCAAAAAAATAAAAATCCTGTGAATTCCTGTGCACAGTATTTTAAAATTCTGCAAATTTTATTTGTCAAATAAATGTGGAGGCTCCAGCATGGCACTGGGGAGCACAGGCCACTGACTGCACAGAGGTGGGAGATCACTGTGCAACGCCCTTCTCCCCGGGACACTGATTCAACCGTGACACAGCACAAGATCTGGGCCTGCCCCAGAAACACCCCTAGAGCCCTGCCCCTCTGTGCCAAGTGCACCAGGTGTGGGCAGACAGGCTCAGCAAGGCAGGATCCAAGTGTGGCGGGGCTTAGCGTAGGGGGGAATCCAGGTGTGGGTTGAGAGGGATCTGTGTGCAGGCGGCTCAGTGGAGGATCCAGGGGCGGAGGGGGTGGAATCTGGATGCACAGGGGCTTGTTGGGGGTTCTGGGTGCAATGGTAATAGAACTCTCGGGGGGGGGGGGGGCAAGTGAAGGTGGTTGGGGCTCAGCACCGGGGGGGGGGCTGGGAGTGGGGGGGATAGAGCTTGGTGGGGAGGCTGGGAGTGGGGGGAGCTCAGTGGGGGGTCTAGATGTTGGGGGAGTGGGGCTCGGTGGGGATCCAGGTGCAGCTAGTTGGGGCTCGGTGGGGTGGTCCAGGTGTAGGGGGAGTGGGGCCCATTGGGGGGGGTGGGGTCTGAGTGCAGGGGGGTGAGGCTTGGTGGGAGGGTCTGAGTATGAGGGGGTCTGGATGCACGGGGGTTGGGCGGATGCAGAATTAGCTCCCTGTACAGGGATCCCTCCCTCTGCAGCTGAGGAGTGATGGGTGCAGAAAGCGAGGGGGGAGGGCAGTTTGCAGAGCAAGATCTCCAGAAGGGTGATGACCTTCAAGAGGAATATTGCAGACCCTTTTGCACCTATGATAATAACTGCATCCTCTCTAGATGGAGTCATTGACCTCTCAGTACTGTTCACTGTTGACAATTTTAAGGCCTTTCAAGACCTACAGAAACAAATGGCAGACACCTTACAGATCCCTGTAGATGTCAGGCAAAACAAGTCACAAACTGTTTGACTACACCCTGTGATTCCAGTCATATTAGTGATGTGCATTAATGAGGGCATCCTTGAGTCAGCCAAGGATCTGTGGAAGAGCCCAGCCACTCTCTCGGCCATTTCTGAAGGAGCAGACTGCTTTTACCAATCCCGCCACAGGGATTTGAGTATTTTTACACCCATCCTATTCTAGTACTGGTTCCAGTACACGAGAAAACAAAACAAAATGGCCCTCCTAGACAGATAGCTAAAGATATAGTTCCAAAGAAACTAGACCTGTTTGGAAAAAAGGTCTACTCGTCTGCTAGCCTCCAAGTTCATGTAGCAAATTACCAAGTTTGCTAATGAAATATGATTACCTCCAATGGGACAAAAATCTCCAAGTCCATGGACAAACTTCTGCAGGACTCAAAAACTGAACTAAAGTCTATTTATACTGAGGATCAGCTGATTACCAACATGGCATTACAACCAGCTCTAGATGCTTCCAACACAGCTGCAAGGACAATGGCTACTTCGGTCACAAACAGCAAAACGTCATGGCCGCAATAACCGGACATAACAGAAGAGGTTCAAATCATTATTGAGTGCATGCTTTTTGAAGGTCATGACCTTTTTAACTCTAAGATAGGGTAACCAGTTGTCCCATTTTTAAAGGGACAGTCTCATTTTTGGGGACTTTTTCTTAGGCGCCTATACCCCCCAGCCCCATCCCGTTTTTTCACAGTTGCTATCTGGTCACCCTAACTCTAAGACAGATGAAGTGCTGTGGAAGGTAAAGCATGCAAGAAGAAAGATCCACTAGTTCTGTTGGTGACTCCAGCTCTGAAACACAAGGACTGTCATCTGCTGGTTCCGTCTAGGAGTGCGGATCTGAACTCGTCACTGGTACCAGCTCTCTCGTCCAAGGAGCACATTGCCTCTGGATACATGACGGAAACATCAATCTTCAACTGTTGGACCCACCCATCCCAAAGACTGGGATGTATGGGGACATATACAAACACTGGAGGATATCTTTCTTATCTGCAGTTTCTCATCCTCTCCAGCCTGGCCTCCTGAGGGACATTACTACACAGGTGGATGATACTACTTCGGTGTGTGAGCAGCCATTTCATCTCCAGCCATCAAGCAGGAGTGCCGCAGTACCAATGGCCCCACCGTTGGAAGAAGAGCAGTTTACGGACTTGGACAAGTCAGACATGCCAGCCACTCCTCCATCTCCTTGGAGAGAGATGAGCCCAGAAAGGCAGTCAAGGAGATCTGGATGCTACCTGTCCAGATATGACTCCCTGATGGACCGCTGGTACCTGATGTCATGGGGTCCTCCACAAATGGCTGACCCCTCTTTCTGGCCTTACTGGTGCCTATGGGATCCCTGTGCAGACGCCTGGGGACCCGTCCAGGAATCACACTTCTGCTTTTCAGCACCTTGGATCCATCAGAATATGAGGGGGAGGATATTGACCTGGATCTGCAGGTTCTGATAGTACTGACATAAATCTCATCCTTGTCTCTGGCTGAGGTACTCACTCCTTCCTCTCCACCTCAGCTGGACCATCATAGCCAGTACCGGCAGCTACTGCAGAGGATTGCCAATGACCTCCTGATACCATTGGAACAGATCCAAGTCCCACAATACCAGCTCCTGCATATTTTGCAACCAGCAGGCCCAAGTAAGGTGGCGCTTCCAGTTAACAAGACCATCATGGAGCCAGCTAGATTGATCTGGCACAATCCAGTACCCAGTGCCCCCACATCTAGAAAAGCCAAGATGCACTATTTCATCCCCACCAAGGAAGCTGAATTTCTTTTCTCCCACCCCAACCCCTACTCTCTGGTGGCACACACAGTTACAGAGAGAGCTAGGTCAAAACATCCAAGGAACAAACCAACTGACAAGGACTCAAAGAGGTTGGATATCCTGGAGAAAAAAATCTTTTCCTCTATGACTTGCAATTCCTTATTGCTAACTATCAAGCCTTGTTAGCAAGATATGATTTTAACAGTTATTGCAGGCTGGTGGACTTTAAGGTGCCAAGCTTCCCCTTGACTACAGAGCCTAATTTCAGTCCTTCATAGAGAAGGGGAAGAAGATCCCTTCAGGCTGCAGTGGATGCTGCAGATACAGCATCCAGAGGCCTTGCCACTGGTATAGCCATGAGGAGGGATTCTTGGCTACAGTCTTTGGGTTTCCCCAGCGAGTTCCAGAATACCACATAGGACCTCCCTTTTGACAAGTTAAATCTCTTCAGCAAGAAAACGGAGGAGTCCCTACCGTTGCTGAAGGACTCAAGATTGACTCTATGCTCCCTGGGGATTTACACTCTGGCTCCAACAAGAAAATACCACCCCTCCTCAAGCATTCCTCCAGTGTCCAGCTGAGCCTACATAGAAATGACAGAGGTTTGAGGCCTTGCTTCTTGTTTCCCTTTACCACCATGCCCTCTACCCATTCCCCACTGCCTACAAAAGGCTACTGTTGACATCTCGGTTGAGACCTGCCTACAACCACTGATGCCACCCACCTCTTCCCCCAGTATTTTGGGGGGCCATCTTGCACTCTTCACCCACAATTGGGATTTGATCACTACAGACAGTTGGGTCTTGGAAATTATCCATCAAGGATACGCCATCGAGTTCCTTTCCCTCCTTCCTCATAAACCCCTTTCCTGGTCCCCTTTCAGGGACCACTATTATGAGGTGATTCTTCATCAAGAGACAGATTCCCTTCTACAACAAGGGGCAATACAGCGTGTCTCACCTCCGTATCAAGGGAGAAGGTTCTGTTCCCCATATTCTGTAGCCCCCACAAAAGATGGAGGGTGGAGATCCTTTCTGGGCTTTCAGCAACGAAACATCTTTATTCGAAAGTCAAAATTCAGGATGGCTACGTTAGTATCAATAGCCCCTACCCCACCAGAAGGATGTGGTTTGAGGCTCTCGACATGAAGGATGCATACTTTCATGTAAACATTCATCCCTCCCACGGAAGGTTCCTGCAGTTTATGGTGGGCCAAGAATATTTCCAGTTCAGAGTCCTTCCCTTTGGGCTAGCAACAGCACCAGAGTGTTTACAAAAGTTCTCTGTAACTCTGATGTCTTATTTGGGCAGCCCACACAGTTTTCCCATATCTGGACAAGGACCTCAGTGAAGGACTGTCTCCAGTTATTGGGCCACATGCACTTTTGTGATTGTTCCATGCCAGACTTTGCTTTTGGCCCCTCAAGGCTGGTTAAATTCAGTTTATCAGCCTGAAAAGCACTGCATGAACTTGCGGGTCGTAATTGCCCCAAAAGTCCTATATTTTCTATTGTGGTGGAAAGTCCTGCAAAAAGTCTGCCAAGGTGTCCCATTTGCTTCGCCATCCACCCACTAGGACACTGATAATGGGAGCACCAGAGGCTGGGGAACATATCTAGACCATCTTCAGACACGAGGCTGGTGGTCCCCAGCAGATTTTCATTTACGCATAAATATGCTAGAACTCAGAGCACGTGTTCAGTAGAACTTTTCAGCCCCTCCTCCAAGGGACCACCATTCAAGTCCTGATAGACAATACTGAAGCAATGCACTATGTTCACAAACAAGGTGAAGTGAGATCATCCCCTCTCAGAAGGCGATTAATTTATGGGACTGGAGCATAAACACCAGATCAATGTCATAACTCTACACTTATCAGCTATTCAGAACAACGTGGCAGACCAACTCAGTCTGAAATGCTTTACCAGTCATGAATGGACTCAGTTCTCAATGGGTCTTTCCACCACAGATCTCTTTGCCACCAATTTGAACAAGAAGTGCCAGACATTTTGCTCCTGAGGTGGCATGAGCCCATGGGTCCTTTTGGATGCATTCCTGATCCAGTGGAATAGAGACTTGATACATGCCTTCTTGTCAATCCTGTTAGTCCCCAGTGTCATCAGAAAAGTAAGATAGGACAAAGACCTAATACTGAGAGCACTAGAGCAGGTATTCAAAACTGATGCTCTGGTATTCAAAACTGATGCATCTATCAATTCAGCCACCCATCACTTTTCCAGATCTTATGGATGTTATTTCACAAAATCAGGGCCTGATCCTATGCCCAGATCACTTGCCTCTATATGACAGCATAGATGCTAGCTCGTTACATGAACTAGATTGGAGCTGTTCCACCAACGTACAATATATTTTGATTCAAAGCAGAAAGACTTCTATGGACTAATACAGAGCCAAATGGAAATATTTTTTGCTCTGAGCTCCTCAGCATGACCTTCAATCCTTATAGCTATCTATTGCTGTTATTCTGGACTATTTATTATTCTTGTAACATTCAATCAACCAAGTTAAGAGTTCCTTTAGCTTTCAGCAGCATCTGCCTGTCAGCCTCCAAGAACATATTACTTTCACACATCCAACTGTGTCCCGGTTCTTGAAAGGTCTGATCCACACATTTCCCCCAGTGATAGACTTTCCCATTCTCTGGGACTTAAATATTGTACTCTTGGGGAATACCCCCCACTGTGCCTTTAGCATTGTACTCCTTATACCATTCCTCTATCAAGACAACATTTTTGACCCCCATTTTTACTCAAAGGGTGAGTGAGCTTCAAGTGCTAATGGCTGGACCATCACACTGAATTTACAAAGATAAGGCAGCTTTTAAACTAGGTTTGACGGGGCAGAAGAGAAGCCCTACAGGTAAGTCAAAAACATGAAGACCTGGGTGAAGGGTCGGAATCTCGGGGGGGTGGGGGGGGAGAGAAAGAGGAGGAAAGCATGTCCGATTAGAGCAGGGACAAAGGAGAGAAGAGAGAACATAGAGGGGAAATTGTCGAGGATCATCTGGCCCGGTGACTAATATCCCATGATACTCATCCATGGAAATGGCAGAAGTTTTCACCAAGAAGGTTGGTAGTGATTGGATGTCTAAATGAGGTAAGATCAGAGGCTAAAATAGGGAAAGAACAATTTAAAAATTACTTAGACAAGTTGGAAGAACAGGAGTACTTGTGGCACCTTAGAGACTAACAAATTTATTAGAGCATAAGCTTTCGTGGACTACAGCCCACTTCTTCGGATGCATATAGACAAGTTGGATGTCTTCAAGTTGGCAGGACCTCATGAAATGCATCCTAGAATACTCAAGGAGGTGACTGAAGAGATATCTTACCCATTAGCGATGATCTTTGAAAAGTAATGGAAGACGGGAGAGATTCCAGAAGACTGGAAAATGGCAAATATAGTGCCAAACAATAACAAGGGAAATAAGGACAACCCGGGGAATTAGACCAGTCAGCTTAATTTCTGTACCTGGAAAGATAATGGAGCAAATAATTAAGCAATCAATTTGCAAACATCTAGAAGATAATAAGGTGATAAGAAACAGCATGGATTTGTCAAGAACAAATAGTGTCAAACCAACCTGATAGCTTTCTTTGACAGGGTAACAAGCCTTGTGGATGGGGGGAAGCGGTAGACATGGTATATCTTGACTTTAGTAAAGCTTTTGATACTGTCTCACATGACCTTCTCATAACCAAACCAGGGAAATGCAATCTCGATGGAGATACTATAAGATGGATGCATAACTGGTTGGAAAACCGTTCCCAGAGAGTAACCATCTCTGATTACTCCACATCGCTGAAGAGTGGTTCACAATTATGCTAAAGGGCATAACGAGTGGGGTCCCACAGGGATCAGTTCAGGGTCTAGTTCTGTTCAATATCTTCATCAATGATTTAGATAACGGCATAGAGAGTACACTTATAAAGTTTGCAGACAATACCAAGCTGGGAGGGGTTGCAAGTGCTTTTAAGGATAGGATAATAATTCAAAATGATCTGGACAAACTGGAGAAATGATCTGAAGTTAATAGGATGAAATTCAATAAAGACAAATGCAAAATACGCCACTTAGGAAGGAACAATCAGTTGCAAAAATACAAAATGGGAAATGACTGCCTAAGAAGAAATATTGCGGAAGGGGATTTGGGGGTCATAGAGGACCACAATCTAAATATGAATCAACAGTGTAACACTATTGCAAAAAAAGCAAACATCATTCTGGGATGCATCAGCAGGAGTATTGTAAGCAAGACAAGAGAGGAAATTCTTCCACTCTACTCCGTGCTGATTAGACCTCAACTGGAGTATTGTGTCCAGTTCTGGGTGCCACATTTCAGGAAAGATGTGGACAAACTGGAGAAAGTCCAGATAAGAGCAACAAAAATGATTAAATGTCTAGAAAACATGGCCTATGAAGTAAGATTGAAAAAAATAGGTTTGTTTAGTCTGGAAAAGAGAAGACCGAGAGGGGACATAATCTTTTATGTACTTGAAAATTGTTACAAGGAGGAGGGAAGAAAGTGTTTTTTTAACCTCCGAGGATAGGACAAGAAGCAATGGGCTTAAATTGTAGCAAGGGAGGTTTGGGTTGGACATTAGGTAAAACTTCCTAACTGTCAGGGTGGTTAAGCAGTGGAATAAATTGCCTAGGGAGGTTATGGAATCTCCATCATTGGAGATTTTTAAGAGCAGTTTAGACAAATATCGCCTGTCAGGGATAGTCTAGATAATACTTAGTCCTGCCATGAGTGCAGGGGATTGAACTAGATGACCTCTTGAGGGTCCTTCCAGTCTTATGATTCTATGTGGGCACTAAAAATACTTCAAGATGTGACCCTGAGCAGACCAGACGTGACTACTGGGGTCTGGGAACAAAGCGGAAGGAGTTGGGGGCATATGATCTTTGATCATTCCAGTAAGAGGTAGGGGTACAGGCAAACAAATTCATTCTGGAGGTCAATGCATGGCTGTGTGGATGATATTGCCAGGAAGGCTTTGGCTTCAGCTTCCTTGACCACTGGATGCTATTCAAGAAGGACTTCTACCTATCAAGGAAGGGGAAAAGCATATTGGATACAGACTTGCTAACCTAGGGAGGAGGGCTTTAAACTAGGTTTGACGGGGCAGGAGACAAAAGCATACAAGTCAGTCAAAAAGATGAAAACCTGGATGAAGGGTCAGAAGCTGGGGGGGAGCGTGGGCAATTATAGTGGGCACAAAGGAGAGAAGAGGGAACATAAAAGGGAAATCAAATCAGTATCTTTTATGTCTGTATACTAATGCAAGTAGTATAGGAAGTAAACAGGAAGAACTAGAAATACTAGTTATTAGATATTAGGAATGGCAATATACAAAAACCTGTAGGCGAACACTTCAATCTTCCTGGCCACACAATAGCAGATTTAAAGGTAGCCATCCTGCAGCAAAAAAACTTCAGGACCAGACTTCAAAGAGAAACTGCTGAGCTTCAGTTCATCTGCAAATTTGACACCATCAGCTCAGGATTAAACAAAGACTATGAATGGCTAGCCAACTACAAAAGCAGTTTCTCCTCGCTTGGTGTTCATACCTCAACTGCTAGAAGAGGGCCTCATCCTCCCCGATTGAACTAACCTCGTTATCTCTAGCCTGACTCACTCTTGCTTGCATATTTATCCCTGCCTCTGGAAATTTCCACTACATGCATCCGACGAAGTGGGTATTCACCCATGAAAGCTCATGCTCCAATACATCTGTTAGTCTATAAGGTGCCACAGGACTCTTTGCTGCTTTTACAGATCCAGACTAACATGGCTACCCCTCTGATACTAGAAATACTAGTGAATAATCACAATTATAACATAGTTGACATCACAGGTGGGATAATTCACATGACTGGAATAGTGGTATAGAAGAGTACAGCTTGCTCAGGAAGGACAGACAGGGAAAAAGGGAGGAGGTGTTGCCTTGTATATCAAAGATGTATACAATTGCACTGAGGTTGAGATGGAAATAGGAGACCGACTTGTTGAAAGTCTCTGTGTAAAGGATAAAGGAGGTAAAAAAACAAGGATGATGTCATTGTAGGGGTCTACTATAGACCACCTAACCAGGAAGAAGAGGTGGATGAGGCTTTTTAAAAACAACTAACAGAATCATCCAAGGCACAGTACTTTATGGTGATGGGGGTATTCAACTACGCAGACATCTGTTGGGAAAATAATACAGCAGGGCACAGATTATCCAATGAGTTCTTGGAATGCATTAGAGAATTTTTTATTTCAGAAGGTGAAGAAAGCAAGTATAGGGGTAAAGCTGTTCTAGATTTGAATTTGACAAATAGGGAGGAGCTGGTTGAGAATTTGAAAGTGGAAGGCAGCTTGAGTGAAAATGATTGAGTTCATGATTCTAAGAAATGGTAGGAGGGAAAACAGCAGAATAAAGATAATGGATTTCAAGAAGGTAAACTTTAGCAAACTCGGGGAATTGGAAGGTGGGAAGCAAGTCTAAGGGGGAAAATAGGGTGAGAGTTGGTAGTTTTTTGAAGAGATATTATTAAGGGCACAAGAGCAAACTATCCCACTGCATAGGAAAGATAGGAAGTATGAAAAGAAGCCACCCTGACTTAACCAGGAGATCATCAGTGAGCTGAAACTCAAAAAAAAAAAAAAAAAAAAAAAAAAGAGTCCTACAGAGAGTGGAAACTGGGTCAAATTACGAAAGATGAATATAAAAAAACAACACAGAAGTGTTCTTGTCTTTAACACTCAGATGCCCAACTCCTAATGGGGTCTAAAACACAAATAAATCCGTTTTACACTGTATAAAGCTTATACAGGGTAAACTCGTAAATTGTTTGCCCTCTATAACACAGATAGAGATATGCACAGCTGTTCCTCCTCCCCTCCTCCCCCCCCCCCAGCATTAACACATACTCTGGGTTAATTAATAAGTAAAAAGTGATTTTATTAAATACAGAAAATAGGATTTAAGTGGTTCCAAATAGTAACAGACAGAACAAAGTGAATTACCAAGTGAAATAAAATAAAACACGTAAATCTAAGCCTAATACAGTAATACAATTGAGTACAGATAAGATCCTCACCAGTTCCAGAATGCTTCCTTTTACAGACTAATCTCCTTTTAGCCTGGGTCCAGCAATCACTCACACCCCTTGCAGTCACTGTCCTTTGTTCCAGTTTCTTTCAGGTACCTTTGGGGGTGGACAGGCCCTCTCTTTAGCCAGCTGAAGACAAAATGGAGGGGTCTCCTACGGTCTTAAATAGACTCTCTGGTGGATGGAGACGCCCTCCTCTCTCCTATGCAAAGTCCAGCTCCAAGATGGGAGTTCTGGAGTCACCTGGGCAAGTCACATGTCCATGCATGACTCTCAGTTTTTACAGGCAGAAGCCATTGCTTCTTGGTATCTTGGTATCTTGAATGTCTCTAGGAAAACTTCTTATGTGGATTGGAGCATTCCAATATGCATTGTTCCTTAAGTGCTTCCTGATTGGTCACTTAACTTTGCGAATTCCTTTCTCCAGGAACTGACCAAATGCTCTACTAAGGTTATTTAGAGTAGCAGCCGTGTTAGTCTGTATCCGCAAAACAAACAGGAGTACTTGTGGCACCTTAGAGGCTAACAAATGTATTAGAGCATAAGCTTTCGTGGACTACAGCCCACTTCTTCGGATGCATATAGAGTGGAACATATATTGTGGAGCTATACATACACACACACACACACACATACAGAGAGCATGAACAGGTGGGAGTTGTCTTACCAACTCTGAGAGGCCAATTAAGAGAAAAAAAACTTTTGAAGTGATAATCAAGATAGCCCAGTACAGACAGTTTGATAAGAAGTGTGAGAATACTTACAAGGGGAGACAGATTCAATGTTTGTAATGGCTCAGCCATTCCCAGTCCTTGTTCAATCCTGAGTTGATTGTATCTAGTTTGCATATCAATTCCAGCTCAGCAGTCTCTCGTTGGAGTCTATTTTTGAAGTTTTTCTGTTGTAAGATAGCCACCCGCAGGTCTGTCATTGAATGGCCAGACAGGTTAAAGTGTTCTCCCACTGGTTTTTGAGTATTATGATTCCTGATGTCAGATTTGTGTCCATTAATTCTTTTGCGTAGAGACTGTCCAGTTTGGCCAATGTACATGGCAGTGGGGCATTGCTGGCACATGATGGCATATATCACATTGGTAGATGTGCAGGTAAACGAGCCCCTGATGGTATGGCTGATGTGATTAGGTCCTATGATGATGTCTCTTGAATAGATATGTGGACAGAGTTGGCATCGGGCTTTGTTACAAGGATAGGTTCCTGGGTCAGTGTTTTTGTTCAATGATGTGTGGTTGCTGGTGAGTATTTGCTTTAGGTTGGGGGGTTGTCTAAGCGAGGACAGGTCTGTCTCCCAAGATCTGTGAGAGTAAAGGATCATCCTTCAGGATAGGTTGTAGATCTCTGATGATGCGCCGGAGAGGTTTTAGTTGGGGGCTGAAGGTGACAGCTAGTGGTGTTCTGTTATTTTCTTTGTTGGGCCGGTCTTGTAGGAGGTGACTTCTGGGTACTCGTCTGGCTCTGTCAATCTGTTTTTTCACTTCACCTGCTGAAGCACCGGACAGTCTCTAGGCAAAAGAAACTGTCTGTACTGGGCTATCTTGATTATCACTTCAAAAGTTTTTTTCTCTTACTTAATTGGCCTCTCAGAGTTGGTAAGACAACTCCCACCTGTTCATGCTCTCTCTATGTGTGTGTGTGTGTGTATATATATATATATATATATATATATATATATATATATATATATGTGTATATATATATATATATATATATATATATATATATATATATATATATCCTCAATATATGTTCCACTCTATATGCATCCGAAGAAGTGGGCTGTAGTCCACGAAAGCTTATGCTCCAATAAATTTGTTAGTCTCTAAGGTGCCACAAGTACTCCTGTTCTTTTAATAGATTCAGTAGATCATAACCTTTACATAGATATGTTACATGGCATATGTCGCACAGAACATATTCCAGTTATGTTATATGTATTCATAAGCATATTTCCATAAAGCCATATGGGGGCGCCGTCACAGTATCTGAAGCTAAAATAGGCAAAGATCAATTTAAAAATTACAGTAGATTCCTGTTTATCAAGCAATCCATTACCCAGCTCTTCGTATTAACCAAATAACCAGTGCACACACAGGATAGTTACTAATCCAGAGAATGGGCAAAGAGCTTTCTAGCCCTTATTTTAAGATGCAGAGTTGTTTTTAAACTAGCTGGCTGCTCCCGGAAAAGAATTAAAACATAACTGCCTTTTTTTATTTACAGCACACATGAACCGTTACTCTTTACTAGAAGAATCAGTTTTTAAAAATGCAGAAATTATAATTTTAAATTGCAACAACAGCAATACTATTCTATTTCTGAGTTCCCTCAGTTTATCATTTCTGCATTTTTAAAAACTGGTACTGTACTCTTTACCAGAAGTAGGCTGTAATCCGGCTCATTGCCGCATTATCCAAATTTTCGATTATCTGATCTGGCCCCAATTAGACCAGATAAACAGGATTCTGCTGTACTTAAATAAGTTGGATGTCTTCAAGTCAGCAGGGTCTGATTAAATACATCCTAGAATACTCAAGGAGCTGACTGAGGAGATATCTGAGCCATTAGCTATTTCATCTCTGAAAATTCATGGAAGATGGGAGAGATTCTACAAGACTGGAAGAGGGCAAATATAGTGCCAATCTCTAAATAAGGACAACCTGAGGAATTACAGACCAGTCAGCTTAACTTCAGCACATGAAAAGATAATGGAGCAAATAATCAAGTAATCCATTTGCAAACAGTTAGATGTTAATAAGGTGCTAAGTAACAATCCATATGGGTTTGTAAAGAACAAATCATGTGAAATCAACCTAATAGCTTTCTTTGACAAGGAAACAAGCCCTGTGGATGGGGGGGAAGCAGTATATGTGGTATATCTTAACTTTAGTAAGGTTTTTAATACTGTCTCACATGAGTTCCTCATAAACGAACTAGGGAAATGTAGCCTATATGGAGCTGTTATAAGATGGGTGCATCACTTGTTGGAAAATCATTCCCAAAGCGTAGTTATCCGTGGTTCACAGTCAAACAAGAAGGACCAATTGAGTGGGTCCACAGGGAATGGTTCTGGGTCTGTTCAATATCTTCTTCAATGATTTAGATAATGTCATAGTACATTATAAAGTTTGCGGATGATACCAAGCTGGGAGGGGTTGCAAGTGTTAGGGAGGATAGGATTAAAATTCAAAATGATCTAGGCAAACGGGAGAAATGGTCTGAAGTAAATAGGATCACATTCAATAGGGACAAATGCAAAGTATTCCACTTAGAAAGTAACAATTAGTTGCACATATACAAAATGGGAAATGACTGGCTAGGAAGGAATACTGTGGAAAGGGATCTGGGGATTACAGTGGCTCACAAGCTAAATATGAGTCAACAGTGTAACAATGTTGCAAATCATTCTGGGATATATCAGCAGGATCATTGTAAGCAAGACACAAGAAGTAATTTTACCACTCTACTCCATGCTGATTAGGCTTCAGCTGGAGTATTGTGTCCAGTTCTGGGCACCACATTTCAGAGAAGATCTGGACAAACTGGAAAAAGTCTGGAGGAGAGCAACAAAAATGATTAAAGGTCTAGAAAACATAACCTATGAGGAAAGACAGAAAAAAATGGTTTAGTCTGGAGAAGATAAGACTGAGGGAGGACATAACAGTTTTCAAGTACATAAAAAGTTGTTACAAGGAGGAAGGTGAAAAATTGTTCTCCTTAACCTCCGAGAATGGGACAAGAAGCAATAAAGCTTAAATTCTAGCAAGGGAGATTTAGGTTGAACATTAGGCAAAGCTTCCTAACTGTCAGGGTAGTTAAGTTCTGGAACAAATTGAGTAGGGAGGTTGTGGAATCTCTGTCCTTGGAGGTGTGATAAATGGGGGGGAGGGCAGCTCCCTTTTATGAGCACCCAGCCAGCCAGTTAGTTATAAAGTCCCTCTTCATAGAATATCAGGGTTGGAAGAGACCTCAGGAGGTCATCTAGTCCAACCCCCTGCTCAAAGCAGGGCCAATTCCCAATTAAATCATCCCAGCCAGGGTTTTGTCAAGCCTGATCTTAAAAACCTCTAAGGAAGGCAATTCCACCACCTCCCTAGGCAACCCATTCCAGTGCTTCACCACCCTCCTAGTGAAAAAGTTTTTCCTAATATCCAACCTAAACCTCCCCCACTGCAACTTGAGACCATTACTCCTTGTTCTGTCATCTGGTACCACTAAGAACAGTCTAGATCCTTCCTCTTTGGAACCCCCTTTCAGGTAGTTGAAAGCAGGGCCGGCCTTAGCAAGAGCGAGGCCCGATTCCTGGGGGCGGGGCTTGCCCCCAGGAATTGGGCCCTGCTCGGGCTGGGGTCGCGGGGTTTGGGTCCGAGCCGGAGCCGCTGGGGCCGGGGCCAGGCCGGAGTCGCTCGGCCCGGGCCCGAGCCAGAGCCGCCGGAGCCCGAGCCAGAGCCGCCGGGGCCGGAGGGGCTCGGGCCGGGGCCGCTCGGGCCAGCGCCCCAGGGCCCGAGCCGGGCCGGGGGTGCTCGGCTGGCACTGCTCGGCTGGGGCCAGGGCCGGCGCCCCGGGGCTAGCGCCCCGGGGCCTGAGCCAGAGCCGCCGGGGCCTGAGGTGTTTGGGCCGGGGCCGGGCCGGCACCCCGGGGCCCGAGCCGGGGCTGCTCGGCCGGGGCCGGAGCCGTGGGGCCGTGCTGGGGGTGCTCGGCCGGAACTGGGGCCGCTGCCCCGGGGCCCGAGCCGGGCCGGAGCCAGAGCCGCTCGGGCCGGGGCCGGGGGTGCTCGGCCGGCGCCAGAACTGGGCCGGAGCCGTGGGGCCGGGCCGGCGCCCTCGGCCAGGGCCGGTGCCCTGGGGCCCGT
This sequence comes from Chrysemys picta bellii, assembly GCF_011386835.1. Lineage (NCBI taxonomy): Eukaryota > Metazoa > Chordata > Testudines > Emydidae > Chrysemys > Chrysemys picta. Next base: position 48,515,521 of record NC_088796.1, on the reverse strand, counting down.
GCTGGGCTGGAGCCGGGGCCGCTCGGCCAGGGCCGGCCTGGGCTGCGCCACGCCACGCCTCCCAGGAGCCCTCCTCACGCCCCCCCCCCCCGCCCCAGCTTACCTATTGCTGCCGCCGCCTGCCCCTTTTCAGACTTCCCGCGAACATCTGATTCGCGGGAAGCAGGGGAGGAGGGGGGAGTGAGCTGGGGGCGGAGTGGACAGCTGCGGGGCCCAATTCAGCCGAATCGGCTGAATCGGCCTAAAGCCGGCCCTGGTTGAAAGCAGCTATCACATCCCCCCTCGTTCTTCTCTTCTGCAGACTAAACAATCCCAGTTCCCTCAGCCTCTCGTCATAAGTCATGTGCTTCAGCCTCCTAATCATTTTTTGTTACCCTCCGCTGGACTCTTTCCAATTTTTCCAAATCCTTCTTGTAGTGTGGGGCCCAAAACTGGACACAGTACTCCAGATAAGGCCTCACCAATGTCAAATAGAGGGGAATGATCACATCCTTCAATCTGCTGGCAATGCCCCTACTTATACAGCCCAAAATGCTGTTAGCCTTCTTGGCAACAAGGGCACACTGTTGACTCATATCCAGCTTCTCATCCACTATAACCCCTAGATCCTTTTCTGCAGAACTGTTGCCTAGCCATTTGGTCCCTAGTCTGTAGCACTGGGTGGGATTCTTCCATCCTAAGTGCAGGACTCTGTACTTGTCCTTGTTGAAATTCATCAGATTGGTTTTGGCCCAATCCTCTAATTTGTCTAGGTCCCTCTGTGTCCTATCCCTACCCTCCAGCATATCTACCACTCCTCCCAGTTTAGTGTCAGCTGCAAACTTGCTTATGGTGCAATCCACGCCATCCTCCAGCTCATTAATGAAGATACTGAACAAAACTGGTCCCAGGACAGCTGTTCTCTGCTTGCTTTACCTGCAAAGAGTTAAAAAGTCCTGACCAAAAGAGCCAATGGGAAGGCTAGAACTTTTTAAAATGGGAGAAAAGCTTTCCCTTTGTCTCTCTGTTGTTCTCTCTGGGCTGAAGAGATGGGGCAGCTGGAATGCTGTGTAAAGTTTGGACCAGGTATGAAAAATCATCGTCCATACCTAGAAGGATTCATTGGGACAGGGAATGTTTAGATAGACATGATTAGGTTTATTTCTTTCATTTTCTGTAAGGCTTGTTGACTTATCTGTGCTAACCCCAGATGCTTTTGTTTTGCTTGTAACTTTTAAGTTGAACCTCAAGAGAGCTATCTTGATGCTTAGTTTTTGTAATTTTTTTTTTTTAAAGATCTAGCAAAAAGCCTAAGTTCTTCTTCGAGCGCTTGCTCATATCGATTCCAGTTAGGTGTGTGTGCGCCGCGTGCACGGTCATCGGAAGATTTTTACCTTCACAACACTCGGTGGGTCGGCTGAGGCGCCCCCTGGAGAGGCACCCTTATGGCGCCGGATATATGCCCCTGCCGACCCAGCGCCCCCTCCGTTCTTTCTTACTGCCCATGACGGTCGTTGGAACTGTGGAGCGCGGCATAGCTGATCTCCGCCTCCCTAGCTCTTTACTCATTGTACTGTAGATAGTTTAGTCTAGTTTTAATAGTTTCAACAGTTACAGTGTAGTTAATAGTAAGTTTTGTAGATAGTGTAGATAGTACTTGGAGGAAACGGGGTTTATCCCCTTCCCTCCTCCCCGGTACCAGGGTCCATGCCTAGGTCTCCGGGTTTCAAGCCTTGCTTAGCCTGTCTCAAGCCAATGCCTATAGGAGACCCCCGCGACTCCTGCTTGAAGTGCCTGGGGGAATCCCATCAACCAGATAAGTGCCGCATTTGTAAGGCTTTCAAGCCTCGGACAAAAAAAAACAGCTCCTAATGGAAGCGGCACTTAGCCCGGTGCCCTCGGCACAGCGCGCAGACCAGATGCCGTTGGTCCAAAGCGCGCCTCCGGCACTGGAACGACCCAGCACCAGCAAAGACTCTTGGCACCAGCTGTCTCCAGCACCAGTACAGACAGGACATCACTCACTGTCTCTGCGGCCCAAGAAGCAGCACAAACCACCTGCTGCTCCTGTGCAGTTGCAGGCGCCGCCTGTGCCCCCACTGGAGCAACGGCCTGCGCCGGACCGCCCCGCAAAGGCTCCAACTCCAGCACCGTCGATTCCGGCGCCGCAAGCACCGTTGAGTCCGGTGCACACAAGCTCCCCGGTGCACACCGTGGTTGAGCTCGGCCTGCCGTCCACTCCGGAGACCTTCTCCACCACTCGCGACTTGATCATGCTGACTGGACCGTCTCACCCTCCGGCACCGCCAGTGCGGACTGTTCCATCCATAGGGAAGCCCACCTTCATGCGAGACAGCTCAGCACCGATCTCGGTCCCAGTCCAGGTCGCGGTCCCGATTCCGCCGATGGTCCCGGTCTCGGCACCGCTCGCAGTCCCGGCACCGATCCCCATCTCGGCACTAGTCGTACTCGCGGCGCTGCTCCGTCTCATGAAGGTCTCCCTCCTAGTATGATCGGTACCGATCCAGCTCCCGCCACTGGTCCCGGCACCGATCGTCTCGCGGCCGATCCCGTCCCCGTCCGGGCCGTAGGTCCTCGTCGAGATCTAGATCGGCCTCCCAGCACCGTTATGACAGTCAGTCCCGATCCCGATTGCAGTACCACTCAAGACCCTGGCACTGGTCTCCAGCTCCCAGGCGCGGGACGGTGCATTGCAGCACGTGCGTTCAGCACTGCCTTGGCCTTCACGACCAAATTCGACGTTGTCCCAAGCGGGGAGTGGCTACCACGTCCAGGGCCAAGACGCGGATGGTGCTAGCCAGGGGCAAGATGAAGGACAGGATCCTGACCAGGGACCCCCGCAATGGTCCTTCTGGACTCCTTGGGCATACCACCAAGCCAAAGGTGTCCCCTCAGGTGCTTCTCGCTCTGCCCATTCGTAGCATCAGGTGCCTGAGGCCACTGTGAGCCGCCCTCCCCCGATAGCCTCGGAGGGGGCTGCCCTGCCATCAGATCAGGCCCATGCCCCTAACATGGTGGGCCTAGGGCAACCGGACCCTCCTCAAACAGACCTTCTCAGGATCCGCTAGTCCCGGGGATGTCGTCCTCATCCTCGCCTAACGAGGCCATGGCGAGCACGTCCTCCTCTGGCCCCACTGCCTATAGATCTTTGTGCACACCAGGAATTGTTACGTAGGGTGGCACAGAACATGAACCTCCAGGTGGAGGTGGTGGAAGTTGAGGATCCGGTGGTGGACATTTTATTGGCCGATGCCCCCACACGTGTAGCCTTACCTTTTATTCGGACCATCCAGGTGAATGCCAATACGATCTGGCAGTCCCCAGTGTCTATTCCTCCCACGGCCAGAGGGGTGGAGAGGAAATGCATGGTGCCCTCTAAGGACTATGAATATTTGTATGTTCACCCCCAACCTTGCTCCCTTGTTGTACGAGGGGGAGAGAGACACTGCCAGCAAGTGCCCGCCCCTAAGTCCAAGGATGCTAGGTGCCTGGATTTATTCGGGCGCAAGATTTATTCAACGGGTGGACTACAGCTTAGGGTAGCTAACCAGCAGGCCCTCCTGAGCCATTATAATTATAACACCTGGAACTCGATGGGGAAGTTCAAGGAGTTGGTTCCCCAGGAGTCCAGGAAGGAGTTTGGGGCCTTGCTAGAAGAAGGCAAGAAAGTGGCAAGGACATCCCTGCAGGCGTCTTTAGACGCGGCGGACTTGGCGGCTAGGACTCTAGCCTCGGGCGTGGCTATAAGTGTCCGGTCTTCCACCAGAGCTGTAGCAGACTATTCAAGACCTGACCTTTGATGGCCGGGGCTATTCTCAGACAAAACGATCCCAGACTTCAGAGTCTGAAGGACAACCGGGCCATCATGCGCTCATTGGGCGTGCATACCCTGGTGACACAACGTAAGCCCTTCTGGCCTCAACCGCAGCGCACCTACCCTAACCCTCGACCGCGGCAAGACTTCGCTAGAAGGCGTGGTCATGGTAATAGGAGGAGACAATCTGGTCCTCAATCAGGCCAGAATCAGGGCCTCCCAAAACCATCGGCGGGGCCCAAGCAAAACTTTTGAAGGTGCGCCCGAGGACGGAGCACCAGTCTCCTTGCCAGGATCCTTTCCCGCCTTTCTTCAACCGCCTCTCCTATTTCCTCCCTGCGTGGTCCTGCATAACGTCAGATCGCTGGGTCCTACGCACGGTGGAAACTGGATACCATCTTCAGTTTGTTTTGCCCCCTCCCCCCTTGCCACCCTCCCTCCCCGTCCCTCTTCAGGGACCCCTCTCATGAGCAACTCCTCTTACAGGAGGTACAGGCGCTCCTGTCTGTCGGAGTGGTGGAAGAGGTCCCAAAGGATTTGAGGGGCAGGAGTTTTTACTCCCATTACTTCCTAATCCCCAAGGCAAAAGGGGGAACTACAGCCCATCCTGGACCTGCGCGAACTCAACAAATTAATGGTAAAGTTGAAGTTCCGCATGGTTTCCCTGGGGACCATTATCCCTTCCCTGGATCCTGGAGACTGGTACGCCGCCCTCGACATGAAGGACGCGTACTTCCACATAGCAGTTTACCCGCCGCACAGGCGATTCCTTTGCTTTTTGGTCAACTAGCAGCATTTCCAATTTACCGTTCTTCCCTTCGGCCTATCCGCAGCACCAAGGGTCTTCACAAAGTGTATGGCTGTTGTAGCGGCCTTGCTCCGCTGACATCGGATCCCGTACCTCGACGACTGGCTCATTCGCGGTCGTTCCGAACTACAGGTGCAGTCTCATGTTCAGTTCGTCATGAGCTTGTTCAGGCAACTGGACTTGCTGCTCAACACCGAAAAGTCCACTTTGGAGCCAACCCAAAGAACAGACTTCATTGGGGCGATCCTGGACTCTAATCTCGCCAGGGCGTGCCTACCACAGGTCCGCTTCTAGTCCACGATGACCATTATTCACGGCCTCCAAAACTTCCCGACTTTGACAGCACGCGCGTGCCTCGGTCTTCTGGGCCACATGGCCTTGTGCGCCTTCGTGACCAGACATGCCAGACTACGCCTCCGTCCACTTCAGATCTGGCTCTCATCAGTGTACTGTCCAGGCCGAGACAGTTTGGACACAGTACTCATGGTGCCGACGGAGATCTTATTGTCTCTGGGTTGGTGGCAAAACCCCAGCTTTGTTTGTGCGGGGATGCCATTCCATGCCCCACAGCCCTCTCTAGTCCTGACCATGGACGTGTCATCTCTGGGCTGGGGCGCTCACCTCGTGGACCTTTGCACACGAGGTCTTTGGTCTGCACAAGAAATAAGCCTGCACATCAACGTCAGGGAACTGAGAGCAGTACGCCTGGCATGTCAGGTATTGCGCAAACACCTTCAGGGCTGTTGTGTCACAATCTTCACAGACAACACAACGGCCATGTTTTACGTCAACAAGCAAGGCGGAGCGCAGTCGTCCCTCCTCTGTCAGGAAGCCATACACCTCTGGGAATTTTGCATAGCCCACTCAATCGACCTAGTGGCATCGTTTCTCCCAGGAGTCCAGAACACCTTGGCAGATCGCCTCAGTAGGTCCTTCCTGGCTCACGAGTAGTTAATACGTCCGGACGTTATCCATTCTGTTTTCTGGAAGTGGGGATTTCCCCACATAGACCTTTTTGCCTGTTGCGAGAATCTGAAGTGCCAGGTGTTCTGCTCTCTCCAGGGACGCTCCCCGGGCTCCCTGTCGGACGCCTTCTTGATACCGTGGAAAGACCACCTGCTCTATGCCTTCCTCCGTTCCCGTTGGTCCAAAAGGTCCTTCTCAAGTTACGCAGAGACAAGGCCTTCTTAATCTTGATCGCTCCAGCGTGGCCCAGACAGCATTGGTACACCACACTTCTCAATCTGTGGGTGACCAAACCAATTCCTCTACCATTGTGGCTGGATCTGATCACTCAAGAACACGGCAGGTTATGTCATCCGGACCTGCAGTCCCTCTATCTCACAGCATGGATGCTGCATAGCTAACTCAATCTGAACTGCGTTGCTCCAGTTCAGTGCAGCAAGTACTCTTGGGTAGCAGAAAGCCCTCCACTAGGTCCACATACCTGGCCTAATGGAAGCGCTTCTCCTGCTGGTGTGCCCTGAGCAATACTGTCCCTCTGGAGGTGCCAGTACCTACCATCCTAGAGTATCTCTGGTCCCTGAAACAGCAAGGCCTAGCTTTCTCATTCATCAGAGTACACCTAGCAGCGATTTCAGCCTTCCACCCTGGCGAAAACGGGTGCTCAGTTTTCTCCAATCCCATGGTCAGCAGGTTCAAGGGTTTGGAACGTCTGTACCCGCAAATTCATCATCTGGCCCCTACGTGGGACCTCAATCTGTTCCTATCTAGACTCATGGGTGCCCCCTTTGAGCCAATGGCCACCCGCTCGCTTTGTACCTTTCCTGGAAAACAGCTTTCCTCATTGCTATCACATCAGCGAGACGAGTGTCAGAACTTTGGGCCCTCACATCGGACCCGCCGTATACGGTGTTCCATAAGGACAAGATACAGCTGCGACCACACCCCACCTTCCTCCCTAAGGTGGTATCTGCCTTCCACGTCTTCCTCCCGGTCTTCTTTCCGAAGCCACATGCTTCGCGACGAGAGCAACAGCTACGTTCCCTAGATGTTCGTAGGGCTCTCATCTTTTACATCGAACGAACAAAACCTTTTAGGAAGATGTCCCAGTTGTTCGTAGCGGTGGCAGACCGGATGAAGGGCCTCCCGGTCTCCTCACAGTGAATCTCGTCTTGGATTACATCATGCATCCGTGCATGCTATAACTTGGCTGGTGTCCCAACTACCCACCTCACTGCCCATTCTATCGGGCTCAAGCTTCATCTTCTACCTTTCTGGCTCATGTGCCCATACAAGAGATCTGTAGGGCAGCAACTTGGTCATCCGTGCATACCTTCGCTTCCCACTATGCAATAGTGCAGCAGTCCAGGGATGATGCGGCATTTGGTTCAGCGGTCCTTCACTCCGCGACCTCTGACTCCAACCCCACCACTTAGGTAAGGCTTGGGAGTCACCTAATTGGAATCTATATGAGCAAGCACTCAAAGAAGAAAAGACGGTTACTCACCTTTAACTGTTGTTCTTCGAGATGTGTTGCTCATATCCATTCCAAACCCACCCTCCTTCCCCACTGTCGGAGTAGCTGGCAAGAAGGAACTGAGGGGGTGCTGGGTCGGCAGGGGCATATATCCGGCGCCATAAGGGCGCCACTCCAGGGGGCGTCTCAGCTGACCCACCGAGTGTTGCTAGGGTAAAAATCTTCCGACGATCGTGCACTCGGCGCACGCACACCTAATTGGAATGGATACGAGCAACACATCTCGAAGAACAACAGTTACAAAGGTGAGTAACTGTCTGTTCCACGCGTATTTCCTTTTGGGGGGGGAGGTTAATAAAATTTACCTTTTTTTAAGAACAGGATTGGAGTTTTGGTGTCCTAAGAGGTTTCTGCACATGTTGTTTAATTAGCTGGGGGCAACAGCTAATTTCCCTTCCCTCCCCCCCTTCTCAGCTCTTCCCCAGAGGGGGTCTGTGAAAGGGCTTGAGGGTACCCCACAGGAAGGAATTCCCAAGTGAGCCTTCCTGGGTCCCAAGGGGTTTTTTTGCATTTGGGTGATGGCAGCATCTACCCATCCAAGGTCAGAGAGAAACTGTCAGAGAGAAACTGTGACCTTGGGAGTTTAATACCAGCCTGGAGTGGCCAGTATTAATTTTTAAAATCCTTGCGGGCCCCCCACCTTCTGCACTCAAAGTGCCAGAATGGGGAATCAGCCTTAACAGGAGGTTTTTAATAACAGGTTAGACAAACACCAGTCAGGGATGGTCTAGATATTACTTAGTCCTGCCTTGAGTGCCGGGGATTGGACTAGATGACCTATTGAGGTCCCTTCCAGTCCCACACTTCTGATTCTCTAACCTCACTCTTAAGTTCTTACCCAGGGTGGTCTGAACTTTCATTTGAATCAATCTACATGCCTTCTAGTGTTCTTCCCCACACCTTATTTGACTTCTGGAGAAACCACACTTCACATGCCGGATGTCTTGAGAGCACTCTCCTACTATCTCCAAAGTACAAAGCCTTTCCACAAGTCATTTAGGCTATTTGTAATGTTTGGAGACAAGTCTAAAAGGCAGGCTATTTCAATCCAAAGACTCTTGAAATGGGTATCAGATTGCATAAAGATAGTCTATAAACTAAATAAATTAGATCCACCTTCTCATATTAAAGAATGCTCTAGTAGGGCCCAAGGAACATTTCTGTATCAGAAAATGTGCAGGGGTGCAGCTTAGAACTCAGTGCATATTTTTATTCAGCACTCCTCACTAGTTGTAGCTACAAGGGTAAACAGTGAGGTGGCAAAATTTGAAGATGATACAAAATTACTAAAAATAAGACCCAGGCAGACTGTGAAGAGCTACAAAAGGATCTCTCAAAACTGGGTGACTGGGCAACAAAATGGCAGATGAAATTTAATGTTGATAAATGCAAAGTGATGCACATTGAAAAGTATAATCCCAACTATACATATAAAATGATGGGGTCTAAATTAGCTGTTACCACTCAAGAAAAAGATCTTGGAGTCATTGTGGATAGTTCTCTGAAAACATCCAGTCAATGTGCAGCGGCAGTCAAAAAAGCTAACAGAATGCTGGGAATAATTAAGAAAGGGATAGATAATAAGACAGAAAATAACATGTTGCCTCTATATGAACCCATGGTACACCCATATCTTGAATACTGTGTGCAGATGTGGTCACCACATCTCAAAAAGATATATTGGAATTGGAAAAGGGCAACAAAAATCATTAGGAGTATGGAATGGCTTCCATATGAGGAGAGATTAAAAAGATTGAGACTTTTCAGCTTGGAAAAGAGACGGCTAAGGGGAGATACGATTGAGGTCTATAAAATCATGACTGGTGTAGAGAAAGATAAGGAAATGTTGTTTACTACTTCTCATAACACAAGAACTAGGAGTCACCCAATGAAATTAACAGGCAACAGGTTTAAAACAAATGAAGTATTTCTTCACAGTGCACAGTCAACTTGTGGAACTCCTTGTCAGAGGATGTTATGAAGGCCAAGACCATAACAGGGTTCAAAAAAAGCACTAGATAAATTCATGGAGGATAGGTCCATCAATGGCTATTAGCCAGGATGGGCAGGAATAGTGGCCCTAGCCTGTTTGCCAGAAGCTGGGAATGAGTGACAGAGGATGGATCACTTGATGATTACCTGTTCTGTTCATTCTCTCTGGGGCACCTGGCACTGGCCACTGTCAGAAGAAAGGATACTGGAATAGATGGACCTTTGGTCGGACCCAGTAGGGCCATTCTTAAGTTCTGAAACCCAGTTTGGGAGGCAGACTTATCCTGTCTTTATTTAAATAGAGCTCCTAACAGCCACTTCCTTAGGGAGAGAACAGCTGCTAACCAATCTCTTAGGGCTTGTCTACGTTACAAAATTAAGTCGACTTAAGTCAACGTACAGCCGTTGCAGCAATTAAAGCAGTGATTCACATCCACACTTGCTCCTTCTGTCAGTGGTGCACATCCTCACCAGGAGCGCTTCCACCAACTGAAGTGGGATACTGACAGCTAGAGCCCAGCAGCCCTGGTGGGGCTCACATCTGTCCCCTATCACTGACAGCTGCCCCAGTGCTGACAACTGCTAACGACAGCCAGATGCGGGCTCATAGCTGGGCCCCCTCTGCCCCGGTGCTCACAACCTGCCCTATTCAGCCAGGTGCGGGGTTCATAGCTGGAGGTAAATGTGGAGTTATGTCAGCGTAGCGGGGGACTTACTTTGGCAGAAGCAGCATTCTAGTGTAGACACTGACATAATTAGGTTGACTTAAACGGTCTTGCGTCAACCTAACTCTGATCCCCCTGGACCCCACACCAAGCAGCCTGCACTCAGACTGCCCCACACAGAACCATCTCACCGACACCTAGATTCCCCCCCCCCAAGCCCCTCCACACTTGGATTCTCTCAGGTTGAGCCTGCCCACTCACACCTGGTGTGCCTGGCATGGAGGGGCATGGCACCGGGGCGTTTCTTGGGTAGCCCCAGCCCATGCACTGTTTCAGGCTTGGGTGCAGCCTCAATGCTGAGTCTGTGTACAGGGGGGCTGCAGGGCAGCCATTGGCCTCTGCTCCCCACTGCCCTGCTGGAGCCTCCACATTTATTTATTGACCAAATAAAATTTGCAGAATTTTAAAATATTGTGTGCAGAATTTTTTTTGGTGCAAAATATTTAATTTTTTTGGTACAGAATTCCCTCAGGAGTAATGAATATCACACAGAGTGCTCTGCATTCTGCACTGACCAATAATTGAATTCATATCCATTTTGAGGTCCTTGAGTTCCTCTTGAAAGCCTTGAAAGAGTTAGGGTCATGTTGAGTCAGGAAATGTCTGTCTCTTTGCTCCCCAGTCTACTTGCTCCCTCAGCAGGGAAACTTCATCTGACCGAGTCCAGACTTCAACTTGTGATTGCCAGGACCCAGAGTGATCTATATGAAAGGCCTTCAATTATGGAACGAAATTCTGCAGCAAACCAGATGTAATAAAGGTGTAACACATAGGAGTACTGGTAAAAGGCTGATCATTTCCTGGTCCCATTCACATGACAGCTCAGGGTTGCAAAAGGCTTTACCACTGTCACATGGCAAGGCTCCAATAAAGCTGTTTACATCATCATCATCATCATCATCTGCCAGGAATCTGTTTGCTCGCTCTTCTGGTGGAATTTATTGTCAGAGAAGACGTGGTCATGTATTACTTCCTTCAGGGCATGAACATTTAGGATGTTTTGAAGGAGAGAGCCTCGTTGGTTTTGTTTAAATATTTTCAGTTTCTCCCGCAGGACTGACTTTTAAGGGTGGCTGTGGAATATAGCCTTGGTGCAAATGTACAGTATCCCTGTGAACTTGGCTTGTTGCCAGCCACTATATTTGCAATCCAACATTCTCTCCTACTTGCACTGTGGGCAATGGTTTCACATTCCTGTTGTAAAAAGAACAGGAGTACTTGTGGCACCTTAGAGACTAACAGATTTATTAGAGCATAAGCTTTTGTGGACTACAGCCCACTTCTTCGGATGCTGTAGTCCACGAAAGCTTATGCTCTAATAAATCTGTTAGTCTCTAAGGTGCCACAAGTACTCCTTTTCTTTTTGCGGATACAGACTAACACGGCTGCTACTCTGATTCCTGTTGTAGTATTTCTTCTGTTCCAACTTCCTGGCACATAGCTCATTTGTAACTACTTCAGGGTTAATTATGTTTGGTTCAAACAGATTGGTGAATGTTGACACTGAAGTTTTTGTCCTGCTCATGAATCTCTGAATTGGTTAGTCTAGTGAAGTATATTTTGATATTCTAGCATTACCAAGTATAGATCTGCAATTTACAGTATGTTGCTACAGTTTTACTTGATGTTTTCTGCACCAGTTCTATTTCAAAGAAATTTGAGTAGTAGTCTACTATTAAAAGACAAAGTTTCCAATTTAATTCAGAAAGATTTGCTCCAATCTCAAGTGGTTTCAGACTTTTCTTTTGAATCCTGTTTTCCTAACAGTATTGCAGATTTCACACTTTGGATAGGTTTTCTTTGATGGCAGCATTCATATCAGGCCAGAATAGAACTGTTGCACTTTCTAACACCCATACAGGCACTATGGATTATTCTTAGCATTTCTAAATTCATGGTGTGTGGTATTATGATATCATGAACTTTGTACAGAATCTCACCATATGCAGTAATTGTACCATTATAGCCCTAGTACATGTTTACGGTTGGAAACATTAGGGCTTTTTCTATTGACCATCAATCTAGAATTGCTTTATCAAGCTGATTGGGTCATTTTGCATTTCTTGTCTGAACTTCTGAAATTTTGTTTGAGAAATGGGTGGTGAATAACATCCTGGGATTGGGGCTGTCTCTTTTTGTTTATACAATGCCTAGCACAGTGGCACCCTGGCCTCTACGTACTATCACAATACAAATAATTTCAAACTTCTCTTTCAACAGGACTTTGTTCTCACTATTTATAAGCACTCTTGTATTTCTAAGAAGCTCCTTTCCAAGTCTGTATCTCACAGTTAATGAGTATCTCTGTAGTTTCATAATTTTATTTTAAGTCTAAGAATTGCTTTGCAGGGCGGTTTCTGCAAATATTGAATTGATGTTCATTAAGTAAACACTGGTCAGTCTGTGCACTGAATGAGGTAGGGTGAATATGTATGTGAACATGTAATTAAATACGCTATAGAATGATGTATATGCACAAGACGACTGAATTATGGTTGCACAGACAACTTGTCCCAGTCCTATCTCTTTCCCCACCCCGGCTCCTTGTCCCAGTCCCATTCTCCTCATCTAGCCATCCCAGTCTCCACCCCTTGGGCTTCTCATCCCAGTTGGAATCTCCCCTTGGGGTTCTCTGTCCCATTCTTCTTGCCCAACCATTCCTAGTTCCCTCCACCTACCTGTTTTCCACAAGCTCCTTGCCCAGACAGTCCCATCCCCACCTTCCAGTTCTTCATCAGATATCTCCCCACAACTGGCCTTCAGTTGCCCCCACCCACAATTCCCTGTCCTAAGTGACTCCTAATACCAGTCTCTCTCCCCAGACTCCTAATCTAATCAGTCCCCCCCCCCCCACACACACACACACACCCTTTCCTGGCTCCTTGTCGCAATCTCTTCACCCAGCCAGTGCCAGTTCCCATCCCATACCCTGGTTCCTCTCTTTCCTCTAACCCCACTGATTCCCAGTCCTAGTCTCCTTGATGTGTCAGCCCCAGTCTCCACACCAAGCTCTTCATCCAATCTCAGTCTCTCCTTCACCTACTGGCTCCCACTCCCCCCATAGCCCTTCCCAGCTGCTAGTCTTCTTACCCACTCACTCTCAGTCCCCTCCCCCACTTCCTTTCTTGGTTCCCAGTCCTCTTACCCAGTCACTCCCAGTGTCTCTTCAGTTGGCTCCCAGTCCCAATCTTCTCACAAGCTCTGTTTCTCACTTCCTCACCCCGGTCGGTCCAGCTCTTGTCCCCACTGTATTGGGATCAAGAAGCTTCCTCTTCTACATTGCCTAGACCCAGAGGCAGAGAGAGCACAGCAGAAAGTCTCCCTGTTCTCATTTCCAGTGCCTGGATCCAAACCCAACACAGCCCAGAGATGCAATTGCAGGGAGAGTTCTGTTTCACCTTGGCTGAAACATGCTTAGCAAAGACAGAATCTTCAAAGATTTTAGCTGTTAAGTTCTAGCAAGTGTCTGATCATGTACAAACTGCAATTTCTCAAAGGCTTATGAACTGGCCAAATTTGGAAGATTATCATAGGCATGTCACTGACACAAAGGCCACCCCCCCTGCAAAACTCCAAGTCCCTGCTCCAAAGCATGGTGGCTCTAACGCGTTTCCAGACAAAGGTCACCAGCATTTTTTAACATGAACAAAATAGATTTAGGCTTGGCAGGATTTGATATAAATTAGAGATGTCTGTAAACATCCATTTTTCAGCCAACATTCCAAAATCTCTCAACAAAAAAAATCTCCATCAGTAACAGCCCCTATACCTTAAACCTACAGGGACTGAGTGTCACTGCAGCATCAGAGAGCCCTCTGCAGCCCTTCTGGCAAGAGAGAGAGGCAGCAGGACCATGACAGCAGAGCTGCAGAGGGCTTCCTGCACACCTGTGGGGCCAATGACACTGGATCCCTGCAGGTGCAAGGAAGGCTATGGTCCTGGCCAGGTAGACAGAAGATTCCTGGGCTAGCACTGCAAGGAGTGAAACTAGTTCTTGGCTGTGGGGGAGGCCACCCTGCTGCTGAATGGCTCCTGATCAGGCTCATCCTTCTCATTGCAGAAGTTTCTGTTCTGCCAGGATGTCCTTCCTACACCTTGTGCTAGCAAGGATCGGGTGCCACCAGCCCTTTGGCACCTGATCCTTGCTAGCACAAGGTGTAGGAAGGACATCCTGGGCTGGGCAGAGAGCCCTGCAGCACCATTGTCAGCACTGCCCTATCCCTAATCCCAACCCTATCCCACTTAGTTTCCCACACCTGTGAAAATAAAAAGCTAAAAATTTATATTAATCATCAAAATTGCAAAACAAAAATAAGAACTAAAGTCTGCTAAACCTAAATATATTTTTCCCTAGCCTCACTCTTGGAAATGGCTGAATACCCCTTTTAGCTTTCCAAAAAAAAAAAAAAATCCACCAGATGGTCAAAGTCTGGCACAATTATAAGGAACTGAAACCAGGGTCTTATAATGAGAAGGGTGGGGTACAATAGTAGGTTATGCTACTCCTCCTGCTGATAATAAATTACTCTCTAGCCATTTTCAGGCACTTTTGTATTTTTCTCCTAGCTGGCTTTAAAATACCCCTGTGTGTTTGCTCCTCAGTTACGCAGCTGGGAAATCTCCCATCTTCCCTGACTAGAAATAGTTTGCTTAGAAGTGTGTTCTAACCAGTTTTAGGGAGTGCAACCAGGAAGAGCTCTTCAGCTCAGCCTCCCCTTCCCTTCAGACAATCACGGAGAACAGGTACTTTGGCTTTAGGCTGTAAAGCACTGCGCAGGTTAGGCAAACAGGCTGGTCTGGGTTTACTGGTTGGTCCTAACCCAGCGCAGGGAGTTGGACTTGAGGACTTATCCAGGTCCCTTCCAGCTGTACTGCCCTGTGTGTATTATTAACTCACTCCCATGGGAGTGTCCATACTCCTGCCCTGCCGTTGCGGGGGGGGGGAGGGGCTCTCGGTCCGGCTCTACATTGCACCTGTGGGGTGGGGGTAGGGAATCTGCCCCCGGGAATTTCGGGTCCCTGCATGCCGGCCTGTGGCTAGGCTGGTCACTGCGCTGGCGCCGCCACGACCTCTGTGACCTGGCCGCCCTGCCTCTGCCCCTGCCCCTCCCGCCATGGGAGCCGCTGGGCCCGGCCCGTCTGCGCTTCCCCTACGCCCCGCGGCTGCCGCCTCTCTCGGGCTGCGAGGAGACGCGGGGCGGGGGTTGGCGCCGGCCGCTGCGCCCAAGGTCGCAGAAGGTGCCAGCCAGAGCCGGCCCAGGCACGTCAGCACCGCCTGGCCCCGAGCCCGCAGCCAGCGCCGCCCATCGCTCCCTGGGCGCTGCCTCAGTTACTTAAATAGCGGCTCCCGCCGCCGGGCCGGCCAGCATGAGCCCGGCGCGCTGCCACACCGCCGTCTCCGCAGGTAAGAGCCGCCGCAGCCCCCCCGGGCTGTGCCAGGGCCGGGAAGCGGGCGGATCACACAACCCCAGAGCAGCGGGAGCCCCGGGATCCGGCGCTGCCGAGACTGGGGGCGGCTGGAGCCGGCGGGGATGGGCGAATTAGAAACAGCGGGGAGCAGGGTCCGTTCCCCCCGAGGGAGGGGCTCAGCCTGAGCAAACCTTCCCCCTCCCCCGGCTGCATTGGGGGTGGGGACAGGCTGAGTGTCTCCCTTCTACGCCGCCTTTTCCAACCAAGTTCTGCTCCTTCGGGGCCCTGCGCTTGGGGCTTGTCGCCATCGGGGTTTTACCTGGCGTCAGTGAAGCGGCGTTAGCAGGTTGGGAAGGGCTGTGTAGCCCCCCTGCAACCTGCCTTCTACGCTGTGTGCGGAGCTTTGCGGGTTAACCTAGGCCGACGTTTCTCAAATGCAGCAACCCCAGCAGCCTGCTTCCACCAGGGGCTTTTCCTGCGGCGGACTGGGCGGGGCAAAGCAGCGGCCCCTCCCCTGGGGCCGCCAGCAGGGGTTGGGCCCTGCCCCCCTCAGGAGCCACAAACCCTGGAGGCAGCAGGGCTTGGGCTTGCACTCAGGTGCGGCAGGCATTGGGCTCTGGCCCCGGCCCCAGGCTCATCATTTGGCCCCTGGGCATGCAGCGGGCTCCTGCTATGGGCTCTGACCACAGGGCTTCCGGGCTCTGACTGTGGGACTTCTGGTTCTGTCCTTGGGCTTTGACTGTGGGGCTTCGGGCTCCATCTCTGGGCTTCAACCACATGGCAGTGGGCTCCAGCGGCACGGTTTTGGTCTCTGGCCATGGGATCCAGCCCCAGTCTCCCATTGCCCCT
Source organism: Chrysemys picta bellii (assembly GCF_011386835.1). Taxonomy (NCBI): domain Eukaryota; kingdom Metazoa; phylum Chordata; order Testudines; family Emydidae; genus Chrysemys; species Chrysemys picta. Next base: position 48,499,424 of record NC_088796.1, on the reverse strand, counting down.
GGCCCCCACTGGGTCCTCCAGCCCCAGGTTTCAGCCACAGGCCCCAATGTTCATTTTTCTGGGAGGGGGGTGCTCTTCCACCTCGAGGCTCAGCCCCCACTCTGCCCCTTCCCTTAAGGCCCCACCTCTTCCTGTCCCCTTCTGCCCCTCCCCCCCAGCAGCTCCCGCCCTCTGCCGAACAGCTGATCAGCAAGTGGCTGGTGGGTGCTGAGCACCCACTATTTTTTTTCTGTAGGTGCTCCAGCCCTGGAGCACCCATGGAGTTGGCACCTATGGTTTCAGCTGCACGCTCCATTCCCCGGCTGCATGGTGGCAGGCACCTGGCTCCAGCCACTGGGCTTCAGGCTCTGGCACCCAGCTGTGTGACGGTGGGAGCCAGCCCCAGGCTACCCCCTGATGTCCCCATTGCACCTGGCCCATGCTGCATCCTCCAGCCCCCATGCCTGACTGTCTGGCTATAGGGTTCCGGTCCCCGGGCTCCCCCCCATCACTTGCCCCCGCGGGCTTCCCCAGTGCCAGAAGGGACCATTATGATCGTCTAGTCCAGGGGTTCTCAAACTGGGGGGTGGGACCCCTCAGGGGGTTGCGAGGTTATTACATGGGGGGTCATGAGCTGTCAGCCTCCACCCCAAACCCCGCTTTGCCTCCAGCATTTATAATGGTGTTAAATATATAAAAAAGTATTTTTTAATTTATAAGGCAGGGGGATTGCACTCAGATGCTTGCTATGTGAAAGGGGTCACCAGTACAAAAGTTTGAGAATCACTGATCTAGTCTGACCTTCTGTATAACGCAAGCCATAGAACTTCCCCAGAATAATTCCTAGAACATATATCTCAGAAAAGCATCCAATCTTGATTTTCAAATTGTCAGTGAAGGCAAATCCATCACAATATTTGCCAAATTGTTTCAATGGTCTGAATTTCCCTAGCTTCAACTTCCAGCCATTGGATTGTTATGCCTTTCTCTGCTAGATTGAAAAGGCCATTATTAAATATTTGAACTGATTGGTTTTGGTCATCATGTAATTCAAGATTTTAGAACTAGAGGATTTCATCTTCTCACACCTTTCCTCCTTTTTTTTTTTTTCAACTCCCAATTGGTTTCTTAACTTTGAATGAACTTGTCATTGAATTGAACTACTTGAATAAACTGAGATAAATAAAATGTTCCCTCTGCTCCTGCAAAAGAGATTACTGCTGTAAAAATGCAATTTAACACTTTTAACAAATTCTGGTTCCAGGTGCTTAGCTAGTAAACTGGATCAGTTGTTTGTAGGGCTGTCAAGTGATTTAAAAAAATTAATCGTGCCATTAAAAAAAATAGAATACCATTTATTTAAATATTTTTGGATGTTTTCTACATTTTCAAATATATTGGTTTCAATTACAACACAGAATATAAAGTGTACAGTGCTCACTTTATATTTATTTTTGATTACAAGTGTTTGCACTGTCAAAAGACAAAAGAAATAGTATTTTTCAATTCACCTAATACAAGTACTGTAGTGCAATATCTCATAAAAGTTGAACTTACAAATATAGAATTATGTACAAAATAACTGCATTCAAAAATAGAACAATGTAAAATTTTAGAGCTTGCAAGTCCAATCACTCCTACTTCTTGTTCAGCCAGTCACTCAGACAAACAAGATTGTTTACATTTGCAGGAGATAATATTGCCCTCTTCTTGTTTACGTCAACTGAAAGTGAGAACAGGTATTCTCATGATACTGTTGTAGCGCAAGATATTTACGTGCCAGATGCACTAAAAATTCATATGTCCCTTCATGCTTCAACCACCATTCCAGGGGATATGTGTCCATGCTGATGATTGGTTCTGCTCGAAAATCATCCAAAGCAGTGCGGACCAACACATGTTCATTTTCATCATCTGAGTCACATGCCACCAGCAGAAGGTTTATTTTCTTTTTTGATGGTTCGGGTTCTGTAGTTTCTGCATTGGAGTGTTGCTCGTTTAAGACTTCTGAAAGCATGCTCCCTACCTTGTCCCTCTCTGATTTTGGAAGGCACTTCAGATTCTTAAATCTTGGGTCGAGTGCTGTAGCTATCTTTACAAATCTCACTGTAACATTATGAGTGTAATATAATATCTCATTGAAAGGTGACAGGGCCAGAAAGAGTTAATTAACTCACAGACTGACCTGACCCATGGCTGAACTTTAGAGACTGGTTAGAAAGATATGTAAATGACTAGAGGTTTGAAATGCAAGTCTGCATTGTTAGCGGTAGAAGGGTAGGTGTTTGCTCAGGTCTTGTGATGTAAGCAAACAAGTCTTGTCTATTGCTATAGCTTTAATTCAAAGATCAAAAAAGAAGTATTAACATTTAGGAAGACAGTTAAGTGAAATAATATTATTGTCTATATGTCTCTTTGAAGGTTGTGGTAACGTGTATTTGAATTGTTTGATGGATAAATTATCCTGTGCTAATTGCCATGTTTGGGAGAAGGGAAGTTGTTAAGCCTATTGTTTTCTCAGGCCAAAAGGCTGCAGGAAAGGTATAAGAACCCTGGGACACGATCCTTCTTCATCTCAGATCTGCTTTGGGTTTCAAGAGGGGGAAACCTTAAGCCATAAGGATTGAGATCCCCAGTCACTGACTGGAGTCACCCTGAATATGGACATTGGATTATAACCTATGGACTATTTCTAAAAGGACTTTTGGAACCACAAACTCATCTCTGCTATGTATCTGAACCTCAAGAATTAAGTTAAAGTCTGTATGTATATTGATCTTTTAACCAGCACTCTTTCTCTTTTCTTTTTTTAATAAACTTTAGCTAAGTTAATAAAAATTGGCTATAAGCGTGTATTTTGGGTAAGATCTAAGTTATAATTGGACGTGGATATGTGGCTGATCCTTTGGGATTGGAGGAACCTTTTCTTTTATATGATAAGATTTTCAGTAATTATCATCATATATTTGACATGTGTGTCTGGATGGAGGCCTGAGGCTGGGCACTTTAAGGGAACTGCATTGCTTGGACTTCTGAGTAATATGTATGATAATATAGAAGTTGTTTTGTGCTGGCTTGGTAAATCTAAGTATTGGACTATCCACCAGCTTTTAGGGTTTGTCTGCCCCGTTTTGTTTGCAGTTCACCCTAATTGAGTAACCTCAGCTGGCTCCCACGGGCAGCACCATCACACTCACATTGGTACTTTCTTTGCGTTTTGTCAGATTTGCAGTGAAAGTGTTCTTAAAATGAAGAACAACATGTGCTGGGTCATCATCTGAGACTGCGATGACATGAACTATATGGCAGAATGTGGGTAAAACAGAGCAGGGGACATACAATTCTTCCCCAAGAAGTTCAGTCACAAATTTAATTAATACATTTTTTTAACAAGCGTCATCAAACATGGAAGCATGTCCTCTGGAATGGTGGCTGAAGCATGAAGGGGCATACGAATGTTTAGCATATCTGGCACGTAAATACCTTGCAATGCTGGCTACAAAAGTGCCATGCGAACGCCTGTTCTCACTTTCTGGTGACATTGTAAATAAGAAGAGGACAGCATTATCTCCTGTAAATGTAAACAAATTTCTTAGTCTTAGTGATTGGCTGAACAAGAAGTAGGACTGAGGTGACTTTGTTTTGTTTTTGAGTGCAGCTATCTAACAAAACAAAAAAATCTACATTTGTAAGTTGCACTTTCAGGACCAAGAGATTGCACTACAGTACTTGTATTAGGTGAATTGAAAAAATACTATTTCTTCTGTTTATCATTTTTACAGTGCAAATATTTGTAATCAAAATGTACACTTTGATTTCAGTTACACACAATATAAGATCTATATGAAAATGTAGAAAAACATTCAAAATATTTAATACATTTCAATTGGTATTCTCTTGATTAACAGTGCAATTAAAACTGTGATTAATCACGATTAATCTTTTGAGTTAATCACATGAGTTAACTGCGATTAATTGACAGCCCTAGTTGTTTGCCTTTCTTTAAAACTTGACAGCAAACATACTGTTTAATATTTTCTGTCTTTTAATTTAAATTAGTTTGTCAGTTTCAAATTTAACTTTTTAAATAGGTTAATTAAAAAAAACTGTATTTAATTTAAATAAAAACATCTGATTTTTTTTTTAATCACTGATTTTTTTTGTTATCCATCTTGCATTGACAAGAATATCCAGAGTTAAAACTGTTAACTTGTACAAATTTTGGAAGAAATGTCAAATGTCATGCTTCAAGGTTTAAACTTATCTAATTACTAGAGATTAGGAACAAACCCAAAATGGGGGGGGGGCGGCACACAGATTATCCCACATCTGCCTAATATGAGGATTCTTCTACCTTTCTCCGAAGCATCTGGTGCTGGCCACTGTCAGAGACAAAATATTGGAATAGATGGACCAGAAGACTGATCCATCATAGCAATTCCTATGTTCTTGTCCCTCTACCCCCAGTCATACTATTATCTGGACAGAGAGAATATTCTGTATTTGTTCATTTGAGTAACACTTATGGTATGACAGTAATCTGTCATCCAAACCTTTACTCTGAAAGTTTTATTCTGCAGTACTTTAAATGACCAGTTACCCCTCCTACTCGCCAAACCCCTCGATCCCAGCCTGGACCACCCTCCTGCACCCCAAACCTCTCATCCCTAGTCCCACCCCAGAGCCCGCACCCCCTCCTGCACCCCAATCCCAATTTTGTGAGAATTCATGGTTAGCCATACAATTTCTATTGCCCGATGTGGTCCTCGGGCCAAAAAGTTTGCCCACCCCTGTAATATAGTGATGAGTACTACAGGAAAGCCCAGGAGAAAATTCATAATTCTGTCTTCAAAGCAGTGCCACATGCTGAATGAGAATAAAACAAAATATTGAATAGCTGCTCATTCAGTGAACCCTATCCTTTCTGGGCAATGGAGAGGCAGGGGTCACTGTGGAGAAAAAATATGTGATCATGTAATTAAAGACTGTGTCATAATGCATACGCCCCAGGAAGCTGAATTAAGGTTGCACAGGCAACCATAATTCTGGTATTTCTAATTTTTAAGTGTTGACTTCGCAACTTTAATAATGTTCTTTTAATTTGTGGGGCTTTTGTGTGCAATATCTTAATTTTTTTTTCAAAAAAGCAAATTGAAAAAACATGTTGCCTCTCTATCGTGTGGTTTCCTATTAACACCTCCATGGTACATCAGCAGGGTTGGAACCTTTAGATCCACTGCACAGACCTCTGCCACTTGAGCTAATGGAATCACTGCTAGCAGTAATAAGTTGTCATCCTCTCTAGGTGGACCAGCACTAGCAGTGGGTGGGACACTTTGCCAGTGTGTTTCACAGGTTTTACTAACAGCAGAGGAATGGCGAGACTCAGGAATCTTGGGTTCCATTTCAGATGTTGGAGAGGAGTGTGCTGTAGTGGGCACAGACACTTCTGCCTCATCCCCAGCAATCTATCCATGTCCTTTCACTGGCTCTCTGTTCCAGTCCCAGTCTCCATTCCTCGGGCTTCTCATCCCAGGCCCAGCCTGTCACAATTCACCACGTCACAGTTCTTGAATTAACTGCACCTCTCACTCACTCCTGGTCTCCATGAGGGTGCCCGACTTAGGGCCAATAGCCATCACCTTTCTCAGGGTGGGATGCCTTAATGCTTTCCCTCTAGCCCAGGGTCTTAAGCTGCCAGTTCTTTCAATTCACTGTGATCACCAGAGCAGATCTGAATTCAGTTTAGCACCTGCGGTTGTACTCTCTGAGGCAATGATAGGGGTAGCCAGTGATCAGCCAGCTCTCATTTAACCAACGTACTATTTATTTAGAAATAAAAATATTACAAAGAAAACACATCTTAAAACAATAACCAGTTAACATGCATGCCTGGCTTACCAGGCAGTCACCCATCTTTCATGTGGAGACTCTGGTAGGTTCTGAACTACTTCGAGCCCTCTCACAGGGTTTGATTCTGTTGGACACAGCTTCATGCCTGTCTGTTTCCAGATGGCATCTGTGTACCAGTCTCTCCCTAGGTTAGAGCCGTCCCTTAAAACAGTACTTTGTATTTAGGCCTCTAGAACCAGGTTGAACCAGTATATGCACTTCACCCTGGCGTGGTGCTGTGAAACTTCAAAAGGTACTTTACCTGCATTGTTGCAGTATTGGGGATTTGCACTGCATTGAGGATCTGCTGTTGTCTTTACTTCCTGCAGGAAGCACCCCTTATTTGCCCGTTTGGCCCTGAATACAATCAGGAAACTGCCCATAAAGAGACATATATTCTAAAGTTAACACAATAATCTTTATGTATTGCCTATTTACATAGAATTGCATCTGTCACACACCACTCCCAGTTCCTTTGTTCAATCTGTGTCCCACCTGCACTCCCAGTCTCCTAGCCCAACCAGTTCCCTCCCTCCTCTGGCTCTTGTCCAGCCAGTCCCTGATCTGTCTTCCCTTGCCCCATGCTGACTTCCATTTGTCTGCCACTTTCTCCCCTTCCTTCCCAGGCTCTTCATCCAATCTCAGTCAGTTTACCTCCTCCTCCTGCCAGATCCTTGTCCCAGTTCTCTCCCTGCACACCAGCTCCTGGACCTTGTCAGATCTGGCCCCCTCCTCTCCACTGATTGCTAGTCCTATATTCTTTGCCCGGCTAGTCCCAGTCTCCCCAGCTCCTCCTTCAATCTCCATCTCCTCTCTGTCCCCCTAACCAATCATTTCCCTCCTTGGCTCCCAGTCCCAATCTCTTTTCCCAGCCTGTCCCACCTGTCTGGCCCTTTGTCTCAATCTACTCTTTCTTCCCTCCCCACAGTCTAGCTCTGGTCTCTGCTGCATTTGAGTCAGACACCTTCCATGCTGCCTGGACCCAAGGTGAAGCCAATCTTCCTCTGCAGCTGCAGTTCCTAGCTCTGCAGAGCAGGGTGGGACCTGGCTCTGGAACTGAGAGCAAGCTGTCACTCTTGTGCTCTCAATGCCCCTGCTGGGCTCAGGCACCAGGAGGCAGAAGGTGACTGACGTTTCAGATGGCACTCAGTCAAAATGGCTTGATTTCCCTATAGTCTTCACATATGGAAATGAAGCTAATCTCCAGTAAAGATAACTGCCATCTCCCTTTGATTTTTATTGGGCTCAACATGCTTTTCTCAGGGAAGATGGATACCTAGACCTCTATGGTTAAAGTATGGGAGTAGAGAGGGAAATTGAGAGGAAAAGGAGGGGAAACACAGAGGTCAGGTGAGACCTATGGGAGATTACAGAAGCAGAATGAGAGTGGGACCAGTGCGGGGATTAGCCACCAGGCCAACAGGGTCTGTGCCCAGGGTCCCTGGCCAATTGAAGGACTCCAGAAAAATGGGTGCCCCCAGCAGGAGTGTGGGGGGATGACTTCAGGCAGAAGGGGTGGAGAGGGCCCCCCACTTGCTCTGGCCCAGGGCCCCACAAAAGTTTAATCCACCTCTGAGTGGGACAGGAAACTCGCTGTGGTAGGGAGGAAAATAGAACAATGATAAGGAAGGAGTATGGAGAGAGTGGCTGGCTAGGATAAAAGGAGTTTCCCCTAGTGTAGGGTTACCATATTTCCACAATCAAAAAAGAGGACACTGGGGGGGGGGAGGAGCCCCGCCTCTGCCCCGCCCCATCCACTCCCTCCCACTTCCCACCCCCTGACTGCCCCCCTCAGAACCCCAACCCTCCCCTGCTTCTTGTCCCCTGACTGCCCCCTGCTGAGAACCCCCACACCCTAACTGCCCCCCCTAGAACCCTACCTGTCCCCTGACTGCCCTGACCTTTATCCACTCGCATGGGTGGCAGGGTTGTAGAAATTTTGGTAGTGCCCGGAACCCACCCACCCACCCCCACCTGCCTAAGGCTCTGGGAGGGGGGTTGGAGGTCTGGGGTGCAGGTCCTGGGCTGGGGATTAGGGTGCAGGAGGGGTGCAGGGTGCAGGTTCTGGGATAGAATTTGGGTGCTGGGTGCAGGCTCTGGGCTGGGGCAGGGGGTGGGTGTGCAGGAGAGGGTGGGGGTGCAGGCTCTGGGATGGAGTTTGGGGGTGGGAGGTGGTGCAAAGGGAGGGGGTGCAGGCTTTGGGAGGGAGTTTGAGGGCAGGAGGGGGAGTGTGGGAAGGGGAGAGGGAGTTTGGGAGGGAGTTTGGGGATAGGAGGGGATGCAGGGGTGAGTGCTGTGAGTCTGAGGAAGAGGGGTTCATGATGCAGGAGGGGGCTCAGGGATGGAGCAGAGGATTAGGGTGTGGGGGGATGAGGGCTGGGGTTGAGGGGTTTGGGGCGTTGGAGAAGCTCGGGGCTAGGATGGAAGGCAGGGTACGGGCAGCCAGTCTTCCCATTAGTGGATGGGGGACGCTAGGACCCGGGGGGCAGCAGACAGCAGTTGCTGCTGGCTCTGGTCTGCTCTACAAGCAGGGAAGGGAGAGGCAGGCAGGGAGGGGGGGGGACACGTGGAGGGGGGGGTGGCAGGTGGAGGCCGGGGACCCATCCAACACTCCCCCGCTCCCTGACTGCCCCCCCCCTGACTCCCCTTACCATTCTGGCTCCACGTGTTTGCAAAACACGCTGCCCGGTGGGTCGGTTTGTGTGTTACACAGGGCTGCAGACAGAGGGAGGGGGGAGCAGGGGAGGGCTCTGACTGCTGGAGGCCAATGGGAGCAGTTCAATCGGCCGAGCCGCCCAATCAGCAGCTGCACTCTGCATGGAAAGGAGGGAGAGAGGCGAGGGAGAAAAAAACCCCGGACATTTTAACCTTGTTACCAATTCCTCCCGGATGGCTATTTAGAGACGCAAAAGCCGGACATGTCCGGGGAAATACGGACGGATGGTAACCCTACTCTAGTGGAAGGCTCACGCTGTGTGCGTTTTTAATGTTAAATTTTGAACCTGGAATAATCAAACACAAATTGGGGGCAGGCAATTTAAAGGTTTAAAAACTCAGGAGGCAGACAAAAAGCAATATCTTTTTTAAATCTTGATTGATTTATTTTTAAATAATTAGAGGTGCCAATTCTGATCACAATTACTAATAAATAATATATTACATTTTGCATTTATATAGCACTTCACATTTTCAAAGTACTGCACAAACTCTAAAGCACTAATACTGCAGTTGGGTCTGCATGCATAGATTTTTGTGCCTGTGCTGATCCCCTAACTTGGGAAGTATTAGCTAATGGGGACAGCAGTATTGTCAATTGGTGAGATCGTTTTTGTTTTTGTTTTTAAAGTCCCAGCTCCCAAAATCATATGATTTAATGAGAATCTCAGCTTTCATGACGGGAGAGGAGGAAGTAAATTTCTAGCCCTTATGGTCATGGAGAAAAGCTTGAGACTGTTAACTTTACAGGTTCAAAAACCACAAGGAAAATAAAAAGTAGCACAGTTTATTATTTTTTAAAATGTTGATTTGGGCTGTGACTCATGATCTTTGAATGCATGGGGTTGGCACTAATGAGGAAGTTGTAATCTGAGTGTGACATGCAGGAGTGAGGTTAAGAGACTGGTCTCTATTTCCTGTCCCCAGTTAACTGACATGGGTCAGGATTAACACCCCTGTCACAGGACAGGAGTCAGTGTTCAGTGACTCTGTTTATTGTGGTGATAACCACACGCAAATAGCTATTAAAGGGAACAGTGTGTGTGTATTTGGTGTGTAGGGGATGCTGCATAGGCAAGTGAAATTCTAGCAGGGTTCTGGTCATAACATCATCTTATCATGATTTACATCACTAGTCAGGAAGACTAGATTTAATCATGGATTTCTATATAAAAGTGCATTCTTGTTGGTTGTTATAACCTTAATACATATTCTTCACAACTCAGAGAGAGATGTAGGTTTCATTTTAGAAGGTACACATTTTTAAAGTGATTTATTTTGAAAACTTTTCAGATTAGTTTTACAGTTATATCAGAAAATGAATGATTGTTTGGTTATTTCATTTACCAAAGGTAATTGAAGCAAATAGTTCACCTCCCAATGACTTAATAAAGCTCTCCAATTCAACAGATTAATCATTAATATTTGGAGGATTTTCTTGCCATGCTATATTAAGAGAACTCACTCAGTTCCTTCCAAATTTCAACAGGGTCAGCAATAAAACAGCTATTTCCCTGCATTTTGTTCAAGGCTACAGAAATAGGCTTCACAGTACTCAGCATGTGTTCAACATTTCCCTTAAGCCCAATGTTGAGAACTTTGGCTGTGACCGTGCCATCTATTTTTTCACAATTTTGTTCACAGACTGTCATCAGATTAGGACACTATATATTACAATATATAGTGCTCAAAACAGTCCACTAGTGAGTTCCATCACATGTCTTGTGAGAGAGTTAGCTTGGTTCCTCCCACTTTTGTGAGAGCAGCCACTGCAAAGTGGTTGTTATGGAAGTATTTTGCAATTTCAACAACATTAGCCTTTATTTCTGGAACACTGAAGTCTTTGGCTAAGAGGTGCATCACATGAGCACTGCAACCATATGTTATTAGCTTGGGACTCTCTTCTAAATAATTTCTTCTCATCTTGGATACATTTGCAGCTATATATTTATTTATTTTAAAACATTTTTGCTGTTAACAAGCATGTTATCTCTGGAGACACAAATCCACAGTTTGAGAACTGCAAAACTAAGCATCTCTGATGGTATCTTCTAGACTGAGCCCCATTGGGTAGATAGAAAGATTAACCTAAATAATCTATACAGAAGCCCCTGGAACCCCATAAGATTGGGTCCCTAATCCATGAACTATTGGAACTCATTTACAAAACTTTTCTTAAACATTACATGACTATATTGTCTCATACTGTAGAATTTATAATCCCTATTCCATGATGAGATATTATAGCTCAAAGATATATCTTAATTCAAACTATCTTTAGATAATTTTTCCCCTCAAAAATCCGATTTAAATTTAAAAAATCTGATTTTGTTTTTGTTTTGTTTAAATCATTGATTTTTATCCAGCCTGCTTTCCCCTGTTACCCAACTACCTCCATCCCACCCTACCAATTTTGTCTTAACAGTTTTTGGCCTGAAAATGTTCATGCTTGCTCTCAAGCCAAAGGAGAATGTTGAGAGCAAACGTTTATGCATACACATGGAGCGGGTGGCATCTGATCTGATGGAAATGCTGTCAGGCACACAGTCAGCTATGGGCATAATTCTTTTTTAAATACTCTTTTGGTGGGACTCTTAAGTAGTAGAGCTTAATCATGCAATGTTTTTACCATTAAAGTTTGGTGGTAGCATAAGTGAAATTAGTCCTCCTTTGGATTTTGCAGCATAGAATCTAGTTCTTTGATCTTCAAAGCCACAACAGACTGTTCTGAATGTTCCTTCTTTTGTGGTTCTGAAACAATTAAGAAAGTATGTACAAACTACCTTTTAAAATGTGTGTGTTTCAACTTAATCATGTAACAGTAAGATTAGTGCAGGAGAAGGAGGCACTGTGTAGGAGTAGTCAAAACAAATGTATGGGCTCTTTAAGAGGTTCTAAATTAGAATTTTTTTTTTTCATTTCAAATTATTTCCTTTTGTCCTAACTTCACTTTATTCATTTCCATCTATTTTTTTTCCACACAAAATAGAAAATAAAGTATTCTTTTATTGAAGGTGTCGGAGAATAATTTTTTTTGCTTCCACAAAGGTTTCTCCCTAATTCCACTGTCCCACTACTATAATTGATAATATAATGTGCTTCAGCAGAAAAATCGTTTGACACAGCGTAGTCTGAAATGCTTGTTAGCCATTTTTGTTATTGGCGAAGCTTGTGAAGCCCTATACTCAACTTGATGGTGCTTCTCTGTTTGGATGTAATACAATTACTTTAGAATACCACAGCCAATCAATTCCAAAATGTCAGGGAATATTTTAGGCATCACTGGGAAGAACTCTATTAATTTTGGGGGGAAATCAGAAAACCAGAAGGTGTGAAATGGGGGACACGTTGAGCCCCTGGCATCTGTTAGCAGAGCCACAGTTCCAAGCACCCATGTAATTGTCTATAGATCAAACTGATTGATGGCACCCACAAACATCTTCCAGCATAACAATATCGCTGTTTCATCTCTGTTCATCCTCCCAATAGGATTTAACATGTTGACACCCTGCATGATTTATCATTCAGACAAAAAAAAGAGAAATAATAATAGAGGCAGTTGTAAGAATTGGACCCACAACTTTACCCTAACAGTGAGCTCAATTGTAAAAAGTAACTGAAAGTTCAGAAGATGTCACAATAAATTATAATAACAAATGTTGGTGGGGGGGTACAAAAGGGAGCCAGACAGTGAATTAGTCAAAATGAAAAGGCATACTGATATAATTCAGACTGTTATGATCATGCTTGGTAAACAAGAAAAGCTTGGAACCAGAAATGAATTAACCAAAATTGATGTGTCACAAACTAGGCCTAATGGGTGGACAAAACAATGAAGGAATGGGCTATTCTGCTCCTTTGCGGATCCTTAAAAAAAGACTTTAGGGAGAAAAATTGGCTAATGGAGCAAGATTCACCATCATGGCTATCACCCCACCATGTCCTGGGACCAGGGCCGGATTAATGCAGACTCTTTAGGGGCTGCAGCCCAGGGCCTCGGGCTAAGGGGGGCCCTGCAGGGTCTCAGGCCGGATGCAGCCCACTGCTTCTTTTCATCCAGCAAGTCTCTGCACCAGGGGCCGGACACCGGTCCCGAAGCCTCAGTGCCTCCCCCACAGGGGGCTAGAGCTGCAAGCATCAGCTTGCCAATGTGCCCTTGCGGCCCCTAGGCAAAGGTCATTCAGGGAATCTCTGTGTGCTGCCCCGCCCCCCCCCCCCCCCAGTGCCAGCTCTGCAGCTCCCATTGGCCGGGTACCACGGCCAATAGGAGCTGCAGGGACAGTGCCTATGGGCATCGACAGCGTGCACCGCGCAGAGTGGCCTGGCCCCTCTGCCTAGGGGCCGATCATGCCAGCCACCTTGGAGCGCAGAGCAGCGCGGAGCCAGGGCAGGCAGGGATCCTGCCGTAGCCCTGCTGCACCGCTGATCAGGAGCCACCCAAGGTAAGTGCCTCCCGGCCAGAGCCTGCACCCCACACCCCTTCCTGCACCCCTACCCCAGCCTGGAGCCCCATTCTGCATCCAAACTCCCTCCCAGACCCTGCACCCCAACTCCCTGTCCCAGCCCTGAGCCCCTTCCTGCACCCAAACTCCCACCTAGAGCCTGCACCCCAAACCCCCTGCTGCACCCCAAACCCCTGGCCCCACCCTAGAGCTCACCCCTCCAGCTGGAGCTGAACCCCCTCCCGCACCTCAATCCCCTGCCCTAGCCTTGAGCCCACTCCTCCACTCCAAACCCCCCGAGGCCCCACAAAATCTAATAGCTCTAGGCCCACAGGAGAGTTAATCTGGTCTTGCCTGGGACCCCAGGCCTTTGTCATCCTGAGCCTGAGAGGTCCTGACCTAACCAGGCCAGAGATGGGGATCCAGATAGGGTTCCCAACCATCTAGGATTGGCCTGGAGTCTCCCAGAATCGGCACAGATCTCCCAGTGACTATTGAAAGCAATCTGGAAGATTTTAATAGGATATTTTAAGAAAATGACATTACATTGGGGCGGGGGGGCGGGTTAGTCTCCAGGAATAGCTTCAGTCAGAGTTGGCAACCCTAGACCCAGTTGACATTGCCACTTCTACCAATTCCAGCTGAGTCCCAAACACAATTTGAGATGGAACAGGATTGGATTTAACAGCAGCAGCTTCAGCCCATCTCTATTAATTTCTTCTCTTTTCCCCAAGAGGACAATTACTACCATCTTTAATACCACCTATGAGACTGTAGGGCAAGTTCATTGCACACACCATTTGCTTGCCTTCCTCTGTCCCCCACCCCCTTGTTTTTCCTTCTAAAAAGTCTCTTCAGGTAAAAAGCAAGGCATGTTGCTAAAATGAAAGCTTTATTTAATACTTTATAGATCAAATGCTTTAACTGTTCTGCCTTCTTTTCTTTATCTTTCGATAAAAGATTAAAAGGATTTTGAATGGTGTGTTTGCCATAGTACTAAGCAGGCTGAGGTCTCTGTATGCCAAACCTGAATTTTTTCTAAAGGAGTTTAATTTTGGACAGTGACTGGATTACGTTAACACTTTTAGCCCATATATTCCATCTAAACTAATATAACAGGGCACACACAGTCCTTGCCATGGGGAATGAGGGAGTGGGAGACCCTGGGAAGGGGGGGGAAGTATGCAAACCCTTGGCCATGAGTCAAGGAGGGAGTGGGAGAGATACAGAGCTCCTATTGTGGTGGGGCGGGGGAGAGTAACAAGAAATCCCTGAAATAAAAGGGGATGGGAGAGTGGCACACAGGGAACATGTAGAGTGGAACAGAGAAATGCAAGCAATGGTGTGTGAAATGAACTCAGCCAACAGAAGCAACACAGTGTGTGACACTACTGACCTCTTCCCCTTCCCCCCAGTATATTTAGTAACATAAGGAAAGGACCTTTAAAGTATGTTTTGCTTGGAGTTCTTTTGGATAAGTTTAGAACATTTCAGTTACTTTAGACTTAGCCAGATCCTTGGCTCTGTTAGGGCCACTTTACGCTTCTCCACTGATGTATAGTCGTATAGCTTATCATGAGACGATCGCCCCGGGATAGGGCTATCCTCAGTGGGCATAAAGCCAACATAAGCTTCTAGGCCACATCTCCCTGCAACAGACTCAGGGACAGCACTGGGCTACTGGCAGGCACGGGTGAAAGTAACTTAAAGGACTGACTGGTATGCTGGAATCCTGAGCAGGGGGCGTGGCCTCAACCAGAAGAGACGGGGTCTTTGAATTCCCAGGCCCTTTAAATCAAGATTTAAAGGACCTGGGGCTGCGGTAGTGGGAGCTGTGAGCCCCGGGCCCTTTTAATCACCCCTGGAGCTACCAGCTGCAGAGGCAGCTGGGAGCCCCGGGACTCGGGGCCGATTTAAAGAGCCTGGGGCTCCAGCTGCCACTACCTCAGCAGAGCCCCGGGCCCTTTAAATCACCAACAGAGCCCCAAATGCTCCCAGCTGCCGCCCTACTCCCAGGGCTCAGGGCTTTGGGTGGAGATTTAAAGGGCCCAGGGCTCCACTGCGGTAGTGGCAGCTGGGAGCCCTTGGACCTTTAAATCACCGCTGGAGCCCCACCGCCACTACCCCAGGGCTCCTGCAGCAGGGCTGGGGCGGTGATTTAAAGAGCCTGAGGCTCCGACCGCCACTACCACCCCGGGCCCTTTAAATCGCTGGCCTGGGGAAGCCAGTCCGGTATGGCATGGTGTACCGGCTCTTGCCAGCTTACTTTCACCTCTGCTGGCAGGCAGGACAATTTGGAGTGGTTATACTGTGGGACCAGTGTGGTTTCATTGCCCACATAAGATGAAAGGAGTGCAAAGGTGGCTTAAAGCCACTTGTTGCAATTCTCTTGGACTTGCACTGTGGGCTTCTCAGTCACCTCTTAAGATTCGGGCCTGAGCCTTATAAAATTATTTCATTTGTAAAGTCTAGATTATTAATTGTGTTTGAGGGAGGGGAGAGAAGAGAGAATTGGTTATTTGGTGGGTTAGTGTGTGTGGGATTTTTATGGAGGAAAGTCATTGTATATTGTAGTTGCATTTGATACTACTTATATGAGTCTGTGGTTTGGTTTGGTTTTAACTAAAATTAGCTGCTCATATTTAAGGCTGACACTTTCAAAAGTGTATCAGAGAATGGATTGCTGGAAATTATTTCTGTGTTGAAACTGCTGGGAGATGTTATTAGTTTTCCTGGACTTCTGTAATGATTTTGATCCCTGTCCTCCTACATTGCCATTCACTAGAATCAATTTCTGGCTTTTTACTTTGCCTGGTAATATCTTTGTGTATTGCTCAACTAGTTCTAATAAAAACAACAAGGAGTCTGGTGGCACCTTAAAGACTAACAGATTTATTTGGGCATAAGCTTTCGTGAGTTAAAACCTCACTTCTTCGGATGCATAGAGTGAAAGTTACAGATTCACCTGCACATCCACTAATGTCATATATGCCATCATGTGCCAGCAATGCCCCTCTGCCATGTACATTGGCCAAACCGGACAGTCCCTCCGCAAAAGAATAAATGGACACAAATCAGACATCAGGAATGGTAACATACACAAGCCAGTAAGTGAACACTTCAATCTCCCTGGTCATTCTATTACAGATTTAAAAGTCACTATCATTGAACAAAAAAACTTCAGAAACAGACTTCAAAGAGAAACAGCACTAAAATTCATTTGCAAATTCAACACCATTAATCTGGGCTTGAATAGGGACTGGGAGTGGCTGGCTCACTACAGAAGCAGCTTTTCCTCTCCTGGAATTGACACCTCCTCATCTATTATTGGGAGTGGACTACATCCACCCTGATTGAATTGGCCCTGTCAACACTGGTTCTCCACTTGTGAAGTAACTCCCTGCTCTCCATGTGTCAGTATATAATGCCTGCATCTGTAACTTTCACTCTATGCATCCGAAGAAGTGAGGTTTTAACTCACGAAAGCTTATGCCCAAATAAATCTGTTAGTCTTTAAGGTGCCACCAGACTCCTTGTTGTTTTTGTAGATACAGACTAACACGGCTACCCCCTGATACTTGACACCATGCAAGGCACTAAATTTAGCCGTATGGAGTGGAAATCCATCAACCTCAACAAAAAACTTGCACAGATACAGACAGACATCATCTTCCTCTCCAAATACAAACAGATGGACATCATACCAAAAGGACTGAAGGTAAAAAATCCATTGCAATCAACATACTACACTGAGTATGGTGAGAGACTGTGCCACACACTCTCAAAGAAACTGAGGAACCACCTGATCAGCATCCTGTACGGCAGACAGGAGAAGATCAAGAATGAGCTCTCAGAACTGGAGACTCTCATACAATACCAGCCTTCTACACAAACTTCCACGTGGCTGGACTTTACAAAAATGAGACAAGCCATTTACAATGCACACTTCACTTCTCTACAGAGGAAAAAGGACTGTAAGCTATCTAAACTAATACCTGCCACTGGGGGCTATAACAATGGTACCCTCAACTCATCTAACAACATTGTCAATCTTTCCAACCACACACTTAGCCCAGCAGAAGAGTCTGTCCTATCTCGGGGACTCTCTTTCTGTCCCACCATCCCCACGAACATGATACAGTTCTGCGGTGATCTGGAAGCCTACTTTCGTCGTCTCCGACTCAAGGAATATTTTCAACGCACCACTGAACAGTGCACTGACCCACAGGAACCCTCCTACCAACACTACAAGAAGAAGAACTCTGCGTGGACTCCTCCTGACGGTCAAAATGACAGACTGGACCTCTACATAGAGTGTTTCCACAGACGTGCACAGGCTGAAATTGTGGACAAACAACATCACTTGTCCCATAACCTCAGCCGTACAGAACGCAATGCCATCCACAGCCTCAGAAACAACTCTGACATTATCATCAAAGGGGCTGACAAAGGAGGTGCTGTAGTCATAATGAACAGGTCAGATTATGAACAGGAGGCTGCCAGGCAACTCTCCAAGACCACATTCTACAGGCCACTATCCTCTGATCCCACTGAGGAATACCAAAAGAAACTACACCATCTGCTCAAGAAACTCCCAGCTACAGTACGGGAACAAATCTACATGGACACACCCCCAGAACCCCGACCAGGGGTATTCTATCTGTTACCCAAGATCCATAAACCCGGAAACCCTGGACGCCCCATCATCTCAGGCATTGGCACTCTGACAGCAGGATTATCTGGCTATTTGGACTCTCTCCTCAGGCCCTATGCTACCAGCACTCCCAGCTATCTTCGAGACACCACCGACTTCCTGAGAAAACTACAATGCATTGATGTTCTTCCTGAAAACACCATCCTGGCCACCATGGATGTAGAAGCACTTTATACCAATATTCCACATGAGGATGGACTACAAGCTGTCAGGAACAATATCCCTGATGAGGCCACAGCAAGCCTGGTGGCTGAGCTTTGTGACTTTGTCCTCACCCACAACCACTTCAGATTTGGGGACAACTTATACCTTCAAGTCAGTGGCACTGCTATGGGTACCCGCATGGCCCCACAGTATGCCAACATTTTTATGGCTGACTTAGAACAACGCTTCCTCAGCTCTCGTCCCCTAGTGCCCCTCCTCTACTTGCGCTACATTGATGACATCTTCATCATATGGACCCACGGAAAGGAGGCCCTTGAAGAATTCCACCTGGACTTCAACAATTTCCACCCCACCATCAACCTCAGCCTGGACCAGTCCACACAAGAGATCCACTTCCTGGACACTACAGTACAAATAAGTGATGGTCACATAAACACCACCCTATACCGGAAATCTACTGACCGCTATACGTACCTACATGCCTCCAGCTTCCATCCAAGACACATCACACGATCCATTGTCTACAGCCAAGCCCTAAGATACAACCGAATTTGCTCCAACCCCTCAGACAGAGACAAACACCTACAAGATCTTTATCAAGCATTCGTAAAACTACAATACCTACCTGGGGAAGTGAGGAAACAGATTGACAGAGCAAGACGGGTACCCAGAAATCACCTACTACAGGACAGGCCCAACAAGGACAATAACAGAACAGCACTGGCCATCACATACAGCCCCCAGCTAAAACCTCTCCAGCGCATTATCCACGATCTACAACCTATCCTGGAAAATGATCCCTCACTCTCACAGACCTTGGGAGGCAGGCCAGTCCTCGCTTACAGACAACCCCCCAACCTGAAGCAAATACTCACCAGCAACTACACACCACACCACAGAAACACCAACCCAGGAACCTATCCCTGTAGCAAACCTCGTTGCCTACTCTGTCCCCATATCTACTCTGGCAACAGCATCAGAGGACCCAACCACATCAGCCACACCATCAGGGGCTCATTCACCTGCACATCCACTAATGTCATATATGCCATCATGTGCCAGCAATGCCCCTCTGCCATGTACATTGGCCAAACCGGACAGTCCCTCCGCAAAAGAATAAATGGACACAAATCAGACATCAGGAATGGTAACATACACAAGCCAGTAAGTGAACACTTCAATCTCCCTGGTCATTCTATTACAGATTTAAAAGTCACTATCATTGAACAAAAAAACTTCAGAAACAGACTTCAAAGAGAAACAGCAGAACTAAAATTCATTTGCAAATTCAACACCATTAATCTGGGCTTGAATAGGGACTGGGAGTGGCTGGCTCACTACAGAAGCAGCTTTTCCTCTCCTGGAATTGACACCTCCTCATCTATTATTGGGAGTGGACTACATCCACCCTGATTGAATTGGCCCTGTCAACACTGGTTCTCCACTTGTGAAGTAACTCCCTGCTCTCCATGTGTCAGTATATAATGCCTGCATCTGTAACTTTCACTCTATGCATCCGAAGAAGTGAGGTTTTAACTCACGAAAGCTTATGCCCAAATAAATCTGTTAGTCTTTAAGGTGCCACCAGACTCCTTGTTGTTTTTGTAGATACAGACTAACACGGCTACCCCCTGATACTAGTTCTAATAACTTATTTCAGTGAGGAAACAACGTTCTTTAGAGTGTTTGCAAAGTGTGTGTAGTGCAGTCTTCTTTCATCATGCCAAAGGTTTGGGGCTTTTTACGTGTGTTCGTTTCTGAAGGTACTATAGTTTTAAGTTACTGAAGGTAGAAAGTTCTTCCCATGACCTAGCAAATCTACACCGAACTTCTCCAATACAAGCCCTGCCATTCTTTGGCTAATTCATACTAAGAAAATGTTTGCAATTAATCTTTCCTTCATAATCTTTCCCTTTTATAATTAACTATTCTTAATAAAATTACATTTTAAGAGTTTCTGAATCTTGATATGTGGAACCAAACCCCTACTATGACCTATAAGAATCTTAGTTCTAAACACCACCATTGTAGGTATGGCAGGACTCTTGGATAATAATTGTGAAACAACATATGGTACAGTTATCAGTAACAGTTTTATTAGGGAAGGACAGATTAGCAGAATCAAGGAAGATTATTAATAAAAATGAATCCAATTTGTATTACTCCAGCAATGTAATGGTCAGCTTCACCAATACTTATGTTGTACTAAAGCTACTCCTAACTAAGGGATCAAGGTCTTCAGTTTATAGTTCTGTCAAAACGCCTTCTAATTTGTCTTCCTATAAAGCTTTTCCCAAGTCCATTGCTATCCATAGGGAAGTCTCAAGCACTCCACATTGCCACCAATAGGATCCTTGGCTAACAGTTGCTCAGACTGTTCTTAATAAAGAGGTAGAGCACACTCAGAGTCATGAAGAAATACTTAACAGACTTCATAACGACTGTTTACAAATTAACTGGCCAGTGTAATTAACAGCGGCTAGCTGAATTTTTCTACTTTATTTGGTATCTCAAGACAAGTGGCCAGCTGCTGAACTTTGTTCCTCCCTGCAATAAGCTACAGACACAGCCCCTTCTCTCTTGAAGTTGCCTTACATCGGAAACATTCAAAGTCTGCAGTCCCTTTGCTTTTCTTTGGTCTTATGCTTATCACGTGTTGTTCATGTCCATTCCAATCAGGTGTGTGCACGTTGCATGCACGCCAGCCGGAAGATTTTTCCCTTAGCAGCGTCCGTAGGGTCGGCCTGGGCACCCCCTGGAGTCGTCCCTTTATGGCATCCAATATAGGGCCCTGCCAACCCCCCACTCTCTCAGTTCCTTCTTGCCCGCTGCTCCAACAGAGGGGTAGGAGGGTGGTTATTGGAATGGACATGAAGAACAACAGTTACGAGAAGGTGAGTAACCGTTTTTTCTTCCTCGAGTGCTTGCTCATGTCCATTCCAATCAGGTGACTCTTAAGCCAAAGTTCAGAAGGTGGGGTCGGAGTCATCCACTGATTGGAGCACAGCTTTTCCGAAGGCTGCGTCGTCTCTGGCCTGTAGTGCATGGTGAAAGTGTGTATAGAGGACCACATTGCTGCCCTGCAGATTGCCTGTGTGGGGACTTGCGCCAGAAATGCTGCTGAAGAGGCCTGCGCTGTGGTGGAGTGCGCAGTGATCGACGGAGTGGGCACCTTCACTAAGTCGTAATACTCCCGAATGCATGATGCAATCCATGATGAGATACATTGCGATGAGACAGGGAGGCCTTTCATTCTATCTCCCACCACTACGAATAACTGGACAGACTTTCGGAACGGCTTCATTCTCTCGATATAGAAGGCTAGTGCCCTGTGAACATCCAATGAATGATGCCTCTGCTCCCTGCCACTGGAGTGCGGCTTAGGGTAGAATACTGGGAGGAAGATGTCCTTGTTGATGTGAAACTAGGAGACAAGGGAGAAAAGCCGGGTGAGATCTGAGCTGAACCTTGTCCTTATGGAATACAGTGTAAGGGGGCTCTGGTGTAAGAGCCCTGAGCTCCAACACTCTCCAGCCTGAGGTTATCACCACCAGAAATGCCACCTTGTATGAGAGAGAAAGCAGGGAGCACATTGCCAGTGGCTCAAATGGTGGATCCGTTAGTCTGGAAAGGACTAGCTTAAGGTCCCAAGCCGGGATAGGCTGTCGTACTTGCAGGTACAGTCTGTTGAGACCTTTAAGGAAATGGCTGACCACTGGATTCACAAAGACTGAGTAGCCATCTGCACCCGGATGGAAGGCAGAGATGGCAGCCAAGTGTACCCTTGTCGACGACAGGGACAGTGCCTGCTGCTTCAGATGGAGGAAGTAGTTCAGTATAAACGTCACCGAGGCGAGCGTTGGAGACTGACGGTGCTGCTCCGACCAGATGGAGAACCAGCTCCACTTGGCAAGGTATGTCACCCTTGTGGAAGGCTTTCAACTGCCAAAAAGAACTTGCCTGAGTTGATCAGAGCAGGACAGCTCCACCGCGTTCAGCCATGGAGCTTCCATGCTGTGAGGTGGAGCAACTTGAGGTTCAGGTGTCAGAAGCAGGCTTGATTTTGCATGATTAGGTCCGGGACAAGTGGTAGGGTGACCGGAGTTGCCACAGACATTTCCAGGAGCGATGTGAGCCAGTGCTGGCGTGGCCAGGCTGGAGCTATCAATATCACTAGTGCTCGGTCCCTGTGGACCTTGAGGAGCACCTTGTGAACGAGAGGAACCGGTGGGAACGCGTAGAGGAGATGGCCTCCCCATGGAAGTAGGAACGGATCCGCGATGGAGCCTAGGCTGTGATTCAGAAAGGAGCAGAATAGCTGACACTTCCTGTTGCATTGTGTGGCAAACAGGTCTATTTGGGGAAAGCCCCAGTGTTGGAAGATTGATTTCACTATGTCTGACTGGAGGGACCACTCGTGGCCATGAAAAGAGTGGCTGAGACTGTCCGCCAGCTCGTTCTGTATCCCAGAGAGATATGATGCTTGCAGGTGTATCGAGTGCTCTACACAGAAGTCCCACAGCATGAGGACTTCCTGGCACAAGGGAGACGAGCGTGCACCCCCGTTTGTTGATATAAAACATTGCCATGGTGTTGTCCGTGAGGACTGATACACATCTCCCTGATATATGGGCTCTGAAAGCCTGGCATGCCAGGCACACCACTCTCAGTTCTCTGACATTGATATGCAGAGCGAGGTCTGCCTGAGACCAGAGGTCTCCCAAATGTGCCCCCCATCCCAGATCTGACGCATCTGTCTCTAGTGAGAAGGTTGGCTGGGGGCCGGTGAAGGGGACTCCTGCACATACTACCTGTGGGTCGAGCCACCACAGGAGGGAGTCTAGTATTGGGTGAGGCAGGGTTACGATGCTGTCCAAAGCGTCCCGAGTTGGTCGATATACTGATGCTAGCCATGACTGGAGTGGGCGAAGCCTGAGTCTGGCATGCTGTACTACGTAGGTACAAGCAACCATGTGCCCCAGAAGTTTCAGGCAATTCCTTGCTGTAGTGGTGGGGAACTGCCTGAGGCCCCATATGTTGTCACCCAGTGACCGAAATCTGGCTTCTGGGAGGTATACCCTGGCTCGAGTTGAGCCTAGCACTGCCCCTATAAACTCTTATCCTCTGCACCAGGGACAGTGTAGATTTGGCCTCATTTAGAAGGAGACCCAGTTCAACGAACATCCTTCTTATGAAGCCGACCTGCTCTTCCACTTGAGGTCTGGAGTGGCCTTTGATCAGCCAGTTGTCGAGGTACAGGAACACCTGTACCTGCAGCTTGTGCAGGAACGCCACGATAACTGCCATGCACTTAGTGAACACCCGAGGTGCTGCTGACAGGCCAGTTGTTTGGACAGTAAACTGATAGTTGCTGTTGTTCACCACAAACCTGAGGTATCTTCTGTGGGGTGGAATTATCGCTATTGAAAGTCCACGTCCTTGAAGTTTAGGGCGGCTTACCAGTCTCCTGGATCTAATGAGGGAATAATGGAGGCCAAAGAGACCACGCAGAACCTGAGTTTCTTGACGAACATGTTGAGTTCCCGCAGGTACAAGATGGGCCCGAGGCCACCCTTGGCTTTTGGTATTAGGAAATACCGAGAGTAGAAGCCCTTGCCCCTTTGCTCCTGAGGAACCTCTTCCACTGCCCCTACCAAGAAGAGCGAGTGCACTTCCTATATAAGAAGTTGCTCGTGAGAGGGGTCCCTGAAGGGGGGTGGAAGGGCACAGAATTGGATAGAATATCCGCTTTCTACTGTGCGGAGTACCCAGCGATCCGAGGTGATATGGGACCATGCACAGTAGAAAGGGGATAGTCGGGACGAAAAAGTAAAAGAGGTTGGATACAGCTGCACTACTGGTGCACCGTCCTTGACCACGCCTTCAAAAGGGTGGTCCAGGGCCAGGCGCTGGCGTGGGCTGACCCAAGCCCTGGCCTGAGGAGGGGTGTTGCCTCCTCCTTCTACTGCTCCTATTCCTCCTACAAGGAGCATCCTGGTGGTTCTGAGGCTGGTAGACCCTAGAGGGAAGTTGTGGCCGGAAGTGCCTACATTGGGTGGCAGGCGTATGGATCCCCAAAGAGCTAAGGGTGGCCTTTGAGTCTTTTAGACTATGGAGTCTTTTATCCGTCTTATCGGAGAAAAGGGACAAACTCTTGAAGGGGAGGTCCTGGATTGTTTGTTGGACCTCATGGGGCAGAACAGAGCCTCATTACAACCCCCGTTGCCATAGTACGTGAGGCTGCATCCGCTGCATCCAATGCCACCTGCAGGGAAGCTCGGGAGACCAGCTTTCCCTCCTCCACCAGCGCCGAGAACTCTATACAGGAGTCCTGAGGCAGTATCTCTGCAAACTTGGCCATCGCAACACAGGTATTGTGTGCGTATCTGCTCACGATGGCCTGTTGATTAGCAATGCGGAGCTGTAGTCTCCCAGTGAAATAGACCTTCCGGCCAAAAAGATCGAGTCATTTTGTCTCCGTTTTTTTTAGGGGAGGGTTCCTGGAAGCCCTGGCGCTCTTGCTGAATGGCCACATCAACCACGAGGGAGTCAGGGGGTGGGTGGGTGTATAAGTGTTCGTATCCCTTAGAAGGGACAAAGTACCGCCTCTCATTCCTCTTGGCTGTAGGGGCCAGAGATGCAGGGGTCTGCCATAGGGTCTTTGTTGTCTCTGAAATCATCCTTATTAAGGGCAAGGCGATGTGAGGGGGACTGGAGGGTGCAAGGATGTCAACGACCGGGTTGGATTTCTCCACGACCTCCTCTGCCTGTATGCCCAGGTTCTGGGCAGCACAACGTAGGAGCTGCTGGAGGACCCTGATATCCTCCAGGGCTGGGGCCGTTGCTGTCCCTGCCACCTTTTCATCTGGGGAGGATGAGGAGGAGAGGCCTGGCAGCGGGCCCTGCTCACTCCCTTCAGCGCCCCGTGGGTCTCGCGGCACGTGGTATTCCGGAGCTCGTGGTGCTGGGCCCGCTGGGGGCGGAAAAATCGGTGCCAAGACAGACGGTGCCGAAGATGTTGGTTCCAGTGGTGCCGATGCAGCGGCCACCTGCGGTGCCGCTGATGGGCGGGTCGGCACTGGACCTGTAGGGGACAATAGCAGTGTCAGTGGCGCCGCTGCCGGTGGAGCTGGTGGTGCCTGCGGGGAGACTAAGGACGCCAAGGACACCAACCTGGACCTTGGGCCCTGGACCTGTTCCTGGCTCTGGTGATACGCCCAGGGTGATACGCCCAGGGACACTGCATGGAAGGTTGCCACTGCGAAGGCCACGGTGCCAGGTAGGGCTGGTGGTCGCGGTGGGATCTGGAGCTCCTGCTCCTGGTCCTATCTGAGTGATAGGATTCCACCTCCAACTCTGAGGCCTCCGAGTAGGAGGCCCCCAGAGGAGCGGTACTCTGGGCCGCTGGAGAGCGGTGCCGAGATGTCAGGGACCGGTGTGGCTCCCCTGCATGGGTGGGCCGTGCCGGGGAGAGTTGTGCTGGAGATAGGGATTGGCGCACCATCATTCCTGGTTTGCTCCTTGATTGGACATGGGGCTGCGCAGTCATCAGTGACTTGTCTCCTCTGCGAGGAAGATGGCGCCGTGAGGCGTATAAGGTTCCTGACTGCCTCGAATGCCTCCGGAGTTGAGGGGAGCTGGAGGTGATCACCTTGGCGTTCCGGGGACGGTTGAGGGTTCGGACGCGACTGAACCCCAGACGGGGCAGGAGTCGACAAGATCCTGGAAGGCTGGAGAGAAGAAGCGGCCTGGCTCGAGATGTGCTTCAATGCTGAAGGTCCCTTGGTCTTTAAAGGGTGAGAGCAACCCCTATCCGGCCTTTTCTTCTTTTGTGGCACTGGGGACTGAGAACGGTGCCAAACCGCAGATAGTTTCTTATGTGTGGAGCCGTGGCGGTGCCGGGAGTCCTTAGAGTCCTTGCTCAGCACCGGCTCACGCACCATCGGAGCCGGAGCACTTTGGACTGACATGAAAGTGCTCGGCATGGGTTCTGTGGACCCTGGGTCAGAATGCGGTCCAAGTGCCGCTTCCATTAGGAGGACCTTGAGTCTTTGGTCCCTGTCTTTAAGGGTGCTAGGGTGAAAAAACCCTTGCAGATCCTGCCCTTGTCCTTTTGGTGGCTCTCCCCGAGGCACCATAGACAAGAAGAGTGTGGGTCACTCTTCGGCATACACTTGCGACAGTCCTCACAGAGTTTGAACCCTGGGGACCAGGGCATACCCCAGAACTGGGGGGAAATGTTGTTGGGGGGGGGGAACCCCCAAGAGACAACAACTACAACTAGGACTAATAGCTAACAAACTATTTACAACTATTTAAGAAAGAAAAGTGAAGAGGACACTGCCGAAAGCACTTGCAAAGCAAGAGCGACAGTTGTTCCAGCTAGCCGTCACCATCAGTAAGAAGGAACTGAGGGGGTGGGGAGTTGGCAGGGCTCTATACTGGGTGCCATAAAGGCGCGACTCCAGGGGGTGCCCAGGCCGACTCTACGGATGCTACTAAGGGAAAAATCTTCCGGCTGGTGTGCACGCACCGCGCACACACCTGATTGGAATGGACATGAACAAGCATTCAAAGAAGAACTATAATTTGTCTGTAGTGTCCTAGCTCTTTCAGTTACACTGGGACAGGAAATACTTTTAGGGAAAAGAGCTGACATGTCTGAAGGAGGAACAACAAATCCACATGCTTTAAGTAGGTAATATACTTGAAGCTTTATTGGTAAATGTCCTCTATCCATCAAAATTCCCTCCAGTCAAGGCTCTCTTCTAGCAAGCAGGGAAGGACCACCTGGGGTGACCAGATGAGATGAAGAAAATATCGGCACACCGGGGGGGGAAAAAAAAAAAGCAGAGTGCTGCCGGACCCTAGGACCACCCCTGCATTCCATCCCAATTCTTTCTCTTCAATGATAGCTCCAATCCTCAGTGTGATGTTCAGCTCCCTAGTTGCCCACAAAGGCAGAACTTTCTCCCAACCCTCCCTTCTCATTATGGCTTCCTTTCTTATACCTATGACTTTCTAAGTGTGTCTCATCAGCCTCTACCTCGGGGCTTCTGCAGGTTGGAGGGAAACTTGGTGATTTTTCCTTTTAAGGGTACATCCCTCATAGAGTGACCTCCTTTTAACTAGAATTGGATAAATATTATTAATTGTTCCCTTAATTATATTATGTTATTTACTGAGCTATTACAATTGATTTTGGTATAAATATTAAGTCAGTGATCTCCCTTTATCTGTCTTATAACCCATGTCCATTTCCATGAAGTTTTTATTCTAAAATGAAGTGGTTTGGGGATATACTGGCTTTAAACCATTGGATAGGCTGAGTAATAAGTGCAAAAGAAAAGTACACAATGTAGTTACCTACATATTCTCTAATTTCAGTTATATATTTGTGTTCACAGGTCTACCTCTCTGAACACTAACAGGAGATGATATCTTTCTCCTTTGCATGAAGAGACATTTTTGTAATGTGTGCAGTTGCTGTTCCCAGACCTGGTGGGGAAGAAAATAATGGACATCATAGGAAGTTTTTTTTCCTTTTTGTTTTTGGAGTTGCATTGCTGTGCACTGGATTTCTGCTTTCAGTCTTTATTTTACAGGCATGCCCATCTGGAACCTTCAATGATTGCAACAGGGCCCTTAAGATTGCTGGGCCTGTGATTGTTGCTGTTGGATTAGTTTGTGGCTTACTGGCACAATCAAGAGCTAGGCTGTACCTAAGTCAGAGGCAGATGCAAGGTGAGCAGGTGTACAGGCTCATTTTTTGTCAAGGGAACTGTCAGTTTGCCCAGTTTCTTATCTTTGGGTTTTTGTTTTTAGCTAGTGGAGTGCTAATTAGTTTCCTGGGCATTTGGGTTCCTGGATGTAGCCCAGGAAGGCACAGCCTACAGTATAATCAAACCAGCACTTCTGATGTTGAACTCCCAGGCTGTGGATTTCTGCCTCTTCAAATCATGGGTCCTTTGATTGTGCTTATTGGATTAAGTTTCTTTGTAATAGCTCATATTAAAAAGAAAACCAATTTAAATCTCAGCCAAGAATCTTCTGAAAATGGAGAACAGCCTCAGAGTCCAGAATCACTTCAAGTTACAGCAGGTAGGTAAATGATTTGCATATACTTTAAATTTGAAAGCTAGTTTTACTAACCTGTACGCTAGTTCCTATTTTGTGTGGTTTAACATACCAAATGAGAAACAAGTTGCCTTACATAGGAAACATTCACAGTGTAGTTAATTCAGTCATCTTTCTTCAGGGGCAAACTGCCTTTTGACTTATAAGAAACCTCCAAAGGCCAGGGCCGGCTCCAGGCACCAGCCTGGCAAGCAGGTGCTTGGGGCGGCCGCTCTGGAGAGGGGTGACACGTCCAGCTTTTCGGCAGCAATTCAGCGGACGGTCCCTCATTCCCGCTCGGAGCGAAGGACCTTCCGCCGAATTGCCGTTGCAGATCGCAATCGCGGCTTTTTTTTTTTTTTTTTGGCTGCTTGGGGCGGCCAAAACCCTGGAGCCAGCCCTGCCAAAGGCAAATGTGGAAGAAATCACACTATCTGACATAAGTAGTTCCAATCCTACTTCCTTTTCCAGAGAATGGAATAGGCATTGTAAATTGTAGGTGCCATGGCTTTTTTTATTACTATACTGAAAATGCAGTTTAGCTTTGAATTCTGGCCTGTCTTCTTGTCCCCTGAAATAGGATTCCAATGATTCAGATGCAGAGGGTACTGCTTGTACTGTTTGTGTCACCATTTTAATTCTAGATGAATACAGTTTGTAGGTTTTAAACTACATTTTTAGTGGTCAGAAGGAATGGGTGACAAATCAACCACCATGCTGCTCAACTACCACCCGATTGGTCGGAACTGAAGTCCATTGCACACAAAATCCTGCCTTTGTCATCCTGACATAAGGACTATTTAACCTGATGCTTAATAGGAAAAGGTGAAGGTTTTGGAGGCTGACACCAGATATCAGGGTATATGGGTGAGAGAGTTGTAGAAGAATAGCAATTTAAGAAAATAGTCTTTGAAGAAGAGAAAGCAAAACTAGTACACACACTCTTATATGTGGAGAGTTCTAAGAGAAGTAAAATATATAAACACTGTAGGATCAGGCCTAGACTTAAAATGTGGATTGCTGTAGAATCATGGGGTCCAAGTCTGTTGGTTCCATCACTTTACCAGAATCATTGTATTTAGGCAATGCATGACCTGCTCAACTTCAGTATTAGTTTGCTATGTGAATTGTCTCTGCAAGATGCTCCTTGTGTGTGTGTTTAGTAAGCCAACAATCACTTCCTCTCCTACAACATATTTGAAAAGATCTAAATTCTGTTGTCTTCCTTAAGCGCACTACTTTCAGAATAGGCTGACTAAACAAACATATAAGGTGCACCCTGTGTGCAAAGCAAGTTCATGGAATAACATCAATATTAATGTTGGGTAGACAGGTATTACCTAAACACTGTGATTTTGGGGGAGGTGATGGATGGATCAAAAGATTGAAACACATTGCAAGAACAGAGGTTGAGTTTTACATAGAAAACTTAAGAGGCAAAGACAAAAAAAGTGGAGTGGGCAGAAGGGAAGTAGTTGTTGCACCTGTTTAATTATGAGAACTAGCTGACTGTTGGCAGTCCATTAAAAAAACTAAAACCCCTGCAAAATGCAAAGTTCTGAATAAGAGAGACCATACTTCATTGTCCAACTTCATAACATTATCACTAATTCGTATTCAGATTAAGCACTGCATAATTGCAGTTTAGTATATAACATGTATTGCTTTCTTATAATATGAATTCTATTAGTATTGTCCCTTCAACCATGAAAATGTTATCTAAAATTTCTTTATTAATTCTGCTACTATAGATACCCTGGTTTGATTATTACAATTTCAGAACAATCAGAAATCACCATTTGTGCTTACAGTTATAAAATCATTTCATGTTCCTTAACAGGCAATCAAGTTGCAAGATATAGTAATGGTATAAGTGCAGTTATTACCTCTTTGTATAAATAAGCATTGAGAACATATAAATCATAGAAAGCAAGGAACTTCCTGATAATTTATTAACAGGGGAAATACTGCACATTTGAAGGAAAAATTAAATCAATATGAATTGTTAAGCAGAGCATTGAATATTTTTATTTATAGCATCATTACAGGTATGCACAGTACTTTATAAAACCCACATTTTAGGCAGGCGGGGAGAACTAGGCACTTGTGTACCATAGTGATAAGCATGGTATAAAATCTCAGATAGAAAGTGTGCTAATAGCTCTTGCTCTGTATTTAGAGAACCCACATGAGCCTGTCTGCTGGTAGGTTCTGCAGCCAACAGTAAAGGGATTTGTGTCCTTTAGCAAGATGGAACCTTTTTTATGGCTGCCTTTTTTTTTTTTTTATAAGATGGATCTCTTGCATTTTAAAAATCCTCCCAGAATGTATACATACCATTGTCCTCTACACCAAGGAATGTCAGAACAGTTAAAGTATGCATGAACATGGTGCCTGTATCTACAAAGATGATAAGTATAAATACTATACTACACCAGTATGAATATCTCTTAGGTTACAATGAGGATCAGGAAATGAGTTGAATTTTCATGTTACTAATTAATTTTTTTCTCTTTAGGTGATGCTGTAATGACATTCCCACCCCTCCCACCACCTTATTTTGCTGACTCTCTATCACCACCTGTAACTCATAAGCCACTTGCCACAGAGCTGCCTATGAGTGAAAATCCTCCTCCATACCACAGTATTGTAAATAATGGGTAAGACAGTCTTCTTGTTTATTTTCTAGAATCTGTGATGTTTTAACCCATGGTTTGAAGTGTAGCTAGGACAACACTCTCTTAATCATCATTGATTTTATGCCTGACATCTATAAAATTTTCTAGTAACTCACTGAATTTCTTCCTTCTGATATTTTACCTTAATTTTAAAATATTCTTACCTTGATTGCACCAGGATATGAGTAGAGCAAGGGACTTGGATGCCTGGGTTCTATTTTTGACTTGCTGACTTGTGTGAACTTGAACAATCCAGAGACCTCTCTCTGCTTCTGTTTCCCTGGCTGTCAAATGAGAATACTACTATTTATTTAACTGCTTCAGAGGCTTTTGGGAAGCTTAATTAAGGTTGTAAGTCACCTTTCATCTGAGGATCTCAGAATATGCAGTATTATCATTTCAGTAATTTGAGTTTTAGAACTCATATCCAAGGCCGGCTCCAGGATTTTGGCCGCCCCAAGCAGCCAAAAAAAAAAAAAAAAGCGTGAGTGAGGGACTGTCCACCGAATTGCCGCCGAATTGCTGGACCAGCCGCCCCTCTCCGGAGTGGCTGCCCCAAGCACCTGCTTGCCAAGCTGGTGCCTGGAGCCGGCCCTGCTCATAACTATTATAAGGAAGGGGAAAGTAGGGCCATGATAGATTATGAAAAGGCAGGGAAGATGGGGCAAAGGAACTAAGGAGAAGAGATGAGAAAATCTCTCCCATTCCCAAGTAGCTATTCTGCTCTATGCAGTGTTGTCAGGGGATATAAAAAGATGTCTTTTATAGGAAATGTGAAAAGGCCACACTGTTATACAGATGGCACTGTTTACTAAACAGATGTGTATTTGCAGTGAACCAATATTTTTTTTTAAAAAAAAGGCAGCTTGAACACACCGGCTTCACCTACACTGTGTGCGCATATGTGAAACTCAAGTATGATTTGGCTTAATGTATAAATGAGATTAGTACATTCCAATGTGTAATGTTTTACAGGGCACAACTTGCACATGTTCAAGGAATGGTTTCTGTTAGAGATTACGAATCACTATATACAATTCCCGGGAGCAGTTCATCTTCAGACATCTTGCCTACTCTGCATCTTTCATCTGAATTACCTCCAAGATATGAAGAAAAAGAAGCAACAGTAAATAGTGAATATTCTTCTGGCTCCTCCGTGGCTTAGCCTCTTCTGAGCCTTCCCACAAAGAACTTTGAACTAAAGTTCATTTTTCTATGGAATTGTACACTACAATTTTAAAGTTTTAAACTTATTTTTATAATAAAAATTGTAATGGTTGCATCTATAACCTTAAAACAACAAAACTTAAATTACCAATTTGGGTTTAGAGAAATATTATGTAACCCTAGGCTTTTTCGGACAACAGTACTCAACAGTTTGGTGAACTGCAACAGCGTTAGATGTTCATTGTGTTTTGTTATGGGTCTAGTGTCTATTTTTAGCTTTCTTTTATATCAGAGAAACTAAGCAGAACACAAACTTTTTTCTGTGTATTTTGATCTACTCAAATCAATTAGTTTCAGAGCTATGGCAAAGAAATAATTAGAAAGTGGCTTTATAAGTATTTGTTACTGTTCTCTAGAAAGTACTTGTAGGATAAGTTTGCAAAATTACCATTTATTTACTTAGCTTAGATACAGTCTGAGCATATTAGTAATACTTCATTTTAGTCTGCCTGATAACAAATGCCATATAGTTTAATTTGGAACATTTATGTTCATAGTGGTAATCCCCACAAAAATCAGTTTTAGCCAGCAATTAAGAGCCCCTAAAGCAAAGCTGAGGATAGTTAATGCTCTAATACTTTAACGGTGGAATGACTGTTTCCATAAGAAATACTGGTACTATAAATCAGTCTCTGATTTATACCAACAGTATCAATTTATTTTTGAGATGGACTCTCTTGTGTGACTGAACGGCATTTAAAAATCAGTATTTTCCAGGAGCAGAGATTTCTCATCTATAATGTATTGTATCTAGATTCTAAGATATGAGATGTACCTTTAACTGGCAAGTTCAGAGAGCAAGCGTGTCACAGCTCTTTAAGACTCCTTTGAGATGCACAGCTCCCTCTCCTCTTATTGACTTCAAAGTACCTTGCAAGAAAGCTCAGTACCTTGCATACAGGAATTTACGTGATAAATCCTGCAGGACTTTTTAATTCTTAGGTTAAAACTTATGCTCCAAATTTTTTTTAAGATTAAGGCCTTATCTAAAAAGCAAGCATCCTAGAATTTTATTTTAACTGCAGCAAGGTGGCTTTTTTAATTTAGCTACATCTCATCCACTTCCTCCTTAATTTGCACACAAATTATGTTCCTGTGATACTAGGCCCTGATTCTGCCACCTTTACACTCAGTACCACCTTGCTCTGAGCGTCGGCTCTCTGAAATCAATGGGACTGATCACAGTTTAAGGATGGCAGAATTAGGCCCCTCCATGGGGTTTTTCTTGCTGAACTCCCAACTCTTCACGCACTGAAGATGAGAGCCTAATTGTATCATACCATAGGCCTCTGGATGAAGTGAGTCAGAGGTATGTGATGTTAGCCATTCTTAAACAATAATATTTTCAGTAGTCCTCTTACACATCACTTTGGTTTTATTTTTTCTATAAGTACTTGCTTTACAGAGGCTTACCTTAGAGCCTCAGGACATAGTCTGTCACTTCCCAAGTAGCAGTCATGCATAGTCCCATTGCTGTAAGTAGCACAAATCACATAAGTGATACTCCATGTGAATAACGATTATAGAATCTGCCCCACAATTAAGTACAGTGCTGGCTGTACAGGTATAGATCTACAAACGTTGTAATGAGTACATAGCTCTTAAATATCAATTAGCATACAGACACAGGTAGTCTGCAAATAACATTACAAGCTCACAAGTGATGCACATATGTACACAAACATTAGAGTGGTGCTGGATATATGTCATGGTAAGTCTGTGCCCATATAAGTAGGTCAGCATGCATAAGTAACAATTCTTCTCCATGTAGTGTCCCTATGGGTGCTCCATTCTAGGTGTGTTCGCAGCCCCTGTGCTTTTGATCAGAAATTTCATAGTGTCTGTTCAGCCCACGCATACGGATTACTCAGTCTTGTGCTCTGCATTGTTGCTATATAGTGTTGCGCAGGCAAAGCGCCCTCAGTTCCTTCTCAACTGCCTTGGCCTGAGATGGAGCCTTCACAGTTGTCTGTGTTGAATTTTATCTCAGCTGTGTCCCCTTAGCTCTTACTGTAGTTTATTATAGTTATTTTAAAAAAATGTTGTTATATAGTTTCTCCTTCCTGGGAGTTCTACATTACTAGAAAGGTATGCCTGGCTCTGCTAGGTTTCAGATGCTGCCTGTTGTTCCAGGAGGTAATCGTGGTGAGTGACTGACACTCCTGGTGCATCCATTGCCTCAGGGAATCTCAAAGTGCAACTTCAGTCTGGCATTAAAATCTAGAGCCAGAAAAAACAGGGAGATCAAACTTTGACTCCTTAGGATAGAGAGCTTGCTGATCCCAGACTCTGATCGAGGCCAGTGTACCCCACAGTTTGCTAGTCTCTGAATAAGTTGGCTACCTCTACTATCTCCAAGCCACACTCCTCAAGGGCATCTAATAAGAAGGCTCAAGATGCCTGTCATAAGACTTCCAAAGATCGTGCCCCAAGTTCTCCAGGCAGGGAATCTACCTCAAAGAAGATGAGGTCAACGGTGACTCCAGCCACTTTGGCTCCCATCAGTCTCTGACATTGTATGCATGAGGCTGCTGGTTCCTGTTAAATCTAGAGACTCCAAAATTTCAGGCTCGGCTAGACCATTGGTACTGTCAGGGGAGCAAGGCAGCAAAAAAAGCTCTACCCCTTCACACTCGCTATTGAAAAAGACCACTTCAGCTCCACTCCCCTTGGACCATTCAAGATTCACAGTACCATCAACTCCGTCAGTTACCATTATTTCAGCTCAGGTCATGGATACAGTACTGACAACACACTCGGTACTGCGGGAGTTTCATTTTCCTCAAGACCTGGCTGTGTCCAAAACACCTGACTCACTGGTCAGCGCCAACTGTTCTTGGTACTGAGGCCCTCCAGATTCCCAGACATGCATCTGGTGCTGAGAATTGTACCTCTCAGTTTCTTCTGCTGCTCCACCACTTCAGAGTGACTTGGGAGAGGAGGATTCTGATGAAGATCTTGCCTTGGGCTCTCAAATATCTGGCCATAGCACTCCAATCCATTCCCATAGAGGCACTTTTCCTTTATTGAGCATCTGCCAGAAGAATACAGAGGGCAATTAGTGCAGAACGCCAGCTGTTCACCAGAACATCTCTGCAGGCCTCTCTCAAAGCTGCTGATACTGCCGCTCATTTGATTTCTACAGCAATAGTTATGAAGAGGGCCTCCTGGCTTCAGCTCTCAGGATTTCCAAAGGAGATCCAGAATACAATTGAAGACCTTCCTATTGAGGGCACTAAACTGTTCGCTGACACCATAGACAAATCTGTGCACATCTAAGCAGTCGAGGGCCACTTTACGTTCTCTGGGGATCTATATACACACCCAAAAGAGAAAACTTAGTAGGTCCCAGACATCAGAGAGCCCACCCAATTCTCAAGTTCCCAAAGATCAAATTAACCTCAATTCAAGAGACAGAGGTTCCAGAGGGAAAAGAACACCCACTTCCCAACCTCACAACCCTCTGTTTCAAAGCACCACTTTTGATGGAGGGGTGGAGGTCCTGAGCTGCCATCCCTTTTCTTTCCAACTGCAGCATTTCACCTGCCTTCCTCCTTTCAGCAACTCTTTACCACTTCCAGCATGCTTGCGAATCAGTCACTACAGACAAGTGGGTTTTGGAGATCATCTCCACAGGGTACTCCATCCACTTCACTTTTGCCTGCCAACTCCCCTTCCCTGTCCCTCTTCAGGGACTTCTCTCATGAGCACCTTTTAAAACAGGAAATAGACTCTCTCCTACTCTTGGGTGCTATAGAACCGGTTCCTATGCAGCACAGAGGGAAAGGGTTTTATTCCAGGTACTTCCTGGTTCCAAAAAAAGAATGACTGTTGGACCCATCCTAGATTTAAGGCTACTCAACACACTTGTGAAAGCACAAAGATTCAAAATGGTCACACCTTGAAGCAATAATTCCATCTCTGGACCAAGGGGATTAGTTCTCAGCCCTCAATCATCAAAACACATTTCCATACTAATCCACCCATCTCACGAAAGGTTCTTATGTTTTACTGTCAGTCGAGATCATTTGCAGTATAAGGTGCTTCCTTTTTGGCCTCTCATCTGCTCCAAGGATCTTTTCAAAGGTCACGTCTTTAGTAGAGGCACATCTCCGCAGAAAAGGAATTCTGGTGTTCCCGCACCTGGACGATTGGCTTCTAAAAGGTTGCTTCCAGGATGAAACTGCAAGGGCAACTTGCAAAGCCATACACCTCTTCCTCGCACTGGACCTACAACTGAACATTCTTCTGCTCTACTCTGCTCTGATTAGGCCTCAGCTGGAGTATTGTGTCCAGTTCTGGGCGCCGCATTTTAAAAAAGATGTGGAGAAATTGGAAAGGGTCCAGAGAAGAGCAACAAGAATGATTAAAGGTCTTGAGAACATGACCTATGAAGGAAGGCTGAAAGAATTGGGTTTGTTTAGTTTGGAAAAGAGAAGACTGAGAGGGGACATGATAGCAGTTTTCAGGTATCTAAAAGGGTGTCATAAGGAGGAGGGAGAAAACTTGTTCACCTTAGCCTCTAAGGATAGAACCAGAAGCAATGGGTTTAAACTGCAGCAAGGGAGGTCTAGGTTGGACATTAGGAAAAAGTTCCTAACTGTCAGGGTGGTTAAACACTGGAATAAATTGCCTAGGGAGGTTGTGGAATCTCCATCTCTGGAGATATTTAAGAGTAGGTTAGATAAATGTCTATCAGGGATGGTCTAGACAGTATTTGGTCCTGCCATGCGGGCAGGGGACTGGACTCGATGACCTCTCGAGGTCCCTTCCAGTCCTAGAATCTATGAATCTATGAACATTCAAAAATCCACCTTGATCCCTTACAAAGGTTAGAATTCATAGGAGCTTATCTCCTGATGCAAGATTTGCGACCCTTTCCAATGTAGTCAAGCTATCCAAGAGTAGCCCTCAGAATGGAGTAACCTGTCAAGAATTGTCTTTGGTGGTTGAGACCTATGGCAGCTGATACTTTCATTATAGACCATGCAAGAGTACAGGTGCTTTGCTTCCAAGGATGGCCCAGGACTGTTTTATTCACTGAGCAGACACAGTCTAGCCACACTATTGTCCATATCCACCTTTGTAAAGGAATCTCTCAATTGGTGGAAATACCCCCCCAATGTCTGCGCAGGAGTCCCTTTCACCTGCCCTTCCCTTGACATTTGTTATAACAACAGATACATGCCTCCTAAGTTGGGGAGCGCATCTGGACATCCCTACAAAACAGAGCAAATAGACATATCCAGAGGTGACTGTGCACATCAACCTCCTAGAACTCAGGACGGTCAGATATGCTTGTCTCCAATCTCTACCATTGATCAGGGGCAAACATATAAAGGTCATTATGGACAACATGTCATGCATGTTCTGTAGCAACCGACGAGGAGGGGCAAGCTCCCCCTCCCTTTGCTACAAAGCTGTCAAGCTTTGGAATTGGTGCATACACAATCAGAGCATCGTCACAGCAGCTTACCTTCCAGGAATGCAGAATGTGACTGCGGATACACTCAGCAAGCACTTCTCTCAAGACAATGAATGGGAGACAGATTCCATCATAGTTTACCACATGTTTCAGCAATGGGGTACCTCACAGATAAATATGTTTGCCATGGCCATGAACAAGAAATGCGTCCAATTCTGCTCCAGAGGCAGGCTGGGTCACCAGTCCATGAGGGATGCCTTTTACCTTCAGTGGTTGTTGGGTCTAATGTTTGCACTCCCCCCGACACCTCTAATATTAAAAGTTCTACTCAAAATAAAAAAGGACAAAGCCAGAGTTAATAGTTCTGACCTGGCCCAGACAGACATGGTTTCTCTACCTGATACAGCTGGTCATGTACTCACCAATCATTCTCCAGGTCACCCCTCATTTTCTCTTCCAGAATGATGGGAAGATCCTTCACCCCCATCTCTGAGTTCTTTGCCTCAAAGCATGGCTAGTTGATGGTTCACAGAATTAGAAACAGCCTATTCAGAGGAAGTAAAAAGTTAACATACTTAGTTTGTTATGGGGTTAGTAATGACACCTGGTCTGTGCTTCTAAATGGGGCTGTGGGAGGCAAGAGGTAAGGCAACCTGAAAAACACTAAGTGCCACTCAGTCATATCCCTCAGAACGTGCCAATATAAAGCATCAAGCATATCCAAAAGAAATACTAAAAACAGCTAAGCCGTCAAAATACTAGCTAGCCTCATAGCAAAATTACCAGGTTACTCTAAAAGAGTTTTAAGTGCACAATAACATCAATGTGGATAAAATGAGACCCTCGCTATGCTCTTGAATGAACTCATACAAAAAAATGATAAAAGACAAATTTATCCAACAGTCACAGGTGAACACTTTTCACAAAGTAATCACTCCACATCTGCCCGCTGAGTCTTTTTCATCCTCAAAGGAAACCTGTACAGCACCATGAAAACAAGAGTTTGAGAGCTTAAATTCATAACTTTGCTAGACACTAAAAATCATGAATATAATAAAGACACTGGATTTTTTGGTTTATTACAACAATCTGCAATCCACTATCTCCTCCCCCTTTTCGTCCCATGAGTACAGCAGTGTTATGTGGCCACTTCACCTTGAATGGTCTCTTACAATATATGTTAACTACTTGTACTAAACAATCTATTCCACCTTGTATTTAGTTATGACACTCTGAGTACCTTTCCCAGACCTGAAAAAGAGCTCTGTGTAAGTTCATCTCTTTCACCAACAGAAGTTGATCCAATAAAAGATATTACCTCATTCACCTTGTCTCTAAAATCCTGGGACCAACACAGCTACATCAGTACTGCAAATAACAGTGTCTGCTAGTCAGAAAATGCAGACTTGGAAACTTCCAGTATTGTAGGCAGAACTGGACTTCGTTACCAAGGTGACACGCTTAGAAAGAGAACCAGTATTCATTTGCAGCAAACAACCCTACACTTTTTCAAATGTAGTCAACATCAGTTGTGCTGATACGTCATAGTCTGACAGTCTATAACTGTGGTCTTACTCCAGCACCTGGGGACAAAGTCCACAGCATAAAATTAAATTAAAATCTTAGATTCAGCCAACAGGCCCAAAGCTTGAATGCTGCTAGAGACTAAGGGTATGTCTACACTTAAAACGCTACAGCAGCACAGCAGCAGCACTTCAGTGTAGCTACCTACACCGATGGGAGGAGTTCTTGCATCAGTATAGGTAATCCACTTCAGTGAAAGGTGGTAGCTAGGTCAGTGAATGAATTCTTCCATTGCCCTAGCACTAGATATACCGAGGGCGTGGTTGGCTTCGTTACATCGCTCAGAGATGTGGATTTTTTTAAACCCAGAGAAACATAGCTATACCAATGTCAGTTCCTAGCGTAGACCAGCCCTAAGCTACCCTATCATCCCCAGATGCAGCTTGTCCATAATATGTGAGAACTAATTTGGTGGACTAGTATTGAGCCACTTGCCCTTCTGCAACATGTTCTACCTGGTCTGAGGCTGAACAGAGGGATGTACAGCTTGCATCTTTGGCCTAGTCAGACTACGACTGAGGCAGGAAATGGGCAGGGGCCAAAGGTACTTTAACCTGGTTTTTGCACCTCCCACTATTCTTGTCCAGTGCGAAGCTTGAGGTAAGGTGGAGCAGCTTCAGGGCTGCTCTAAATTTATGCTACATTTCAGCAGACCCCCAGTTTTGGCAGAAGAAAGCAACCAGCACCCAGCCCGCCTCTGCCATACCTTCCACAGTGGGAGAGGCACGGTGGGACTCTTATGCTAGATCATTTTCCTTAGGGAACATTGTTATAACAGGGAACAGTATATGCTTTGCCAGTGGTCCAGAGCAATGTAAAGGGGCTGCAACATAGTATAACACTGATCCCTGCCCATTGACGAGTGTCCACTTTTTAAAAAAAGTCTCTTCAATATGAGCAAGATAATCATGAATTAATCAAGACAAGTAGCTTTTTATTCTTCTATAATGTCACTATATTTCCATGTTTTACAGCAAAAATTAGCATGACTTATTTGCTAAAGCATTGCTAAACCTTTTGCCTCCAGTGTGGTCCTCTATGCTGCTTAACCTAAAAACAACCTGGTTGCAAGCACACTTTTAAAAGAAGTCATAGGCCAGATTTCGTTCAGAGGGACTGAGCACTTGGGACTGAGGCATTGCAACACTCACTGCTGTGTTGCCTAACTTCTAAGCACCTAGAACACTGCTATCCACAAAGCCTGCGTTAGGTGCCTAGGTTCCCTATATGGATGGGTCTGAGTTAGACACCTTATAATATATGATCCACAAAAGCCAGCACACTAGGCAAGGAGCCACCTAAGCTAGCCAATGAGAGCGGCTGATTGGGGGAGGAGAGTGTGCATAAAGCCCCACCCCTTTCTCAGAGATATGTGTCTGTGTACCGATCCATGAACGGGAATCCCTCTCCTGGTGTTAGCAGAGGTGGATTAAGATTTATTGGGGTCCTGGGCACAAAGAACTTTTGGATCCCTCATGCCCCTCCTCCACTGGGGCCATGCCCCCTGCTGGTCCTCCTCTCCCCCACCCCTTAGCCAGGCCACAAACCGAAGTTGGGCTGTAATAAGAGCCGCACCAGCCACCCAGGGAGATGGATCGCTGTGGGGAGGCCAAGACCAAAGTGGCGGAGGAATCCTCCCACATCGCCCTGGGCCCCACTGCCTCCCTCTGTTGTCCTGAGCTCCCTTCCATGGCCTTGCATCACAGGCCCACCCCACTCCTTGCCTCTTGAACACACATGCATGCACACACACCCCTCACCCATAAGGCCAGCCCTCGTTTCACCTTATTTCCAAACTCCACTGCCTTCATGGATTATTGGCATCAGGATACCCTTGCCAAAATTAAAACGCCCAGACTCAGAGTGGCGTAAGCGCTAAACACCAGGCTACTAGCATTAAGATTTACACCCCTCCTCTAGTGGCCAAGAGTCATGCGCTCCGTATATTAGGATGCATCCAACAGGGCCACAATGACAGGAGTCACATTAGCGAGACAAGGTGGATGATGTAATAGCTTTTATTAGACCAGCTTCTGTTGGTGAGTGAGATAAGCTTACAGCCCTGAAGAAGAGCTCTGTGTAAGCTCGGACACTTGTCTCTCACCAA
The DNA here is from genome assembly GCF_011386835.1 of Chrysemys picta bellii. Classification (NCBI taxonomy): domain Eukaryota; kingdom Metazoa; phylum Chordata; order Testudines; family Emydidae; genus Chrysemys; species Chrysemys picta. Next base: position 48,458,380 of record NC_088796.1, on the reverse strand, counting down.
CAGAAGTTGCTCCAGTAAAAGCTATGACCTCGCCCATTTTGGCTCTAATAGCCTGGGCCCAACATGGCTTCAACAACACTGCATACAAAAATGGAGGATTCACATTAATAGCCCAGCGTGACCATTACACCAGGGCACTATTTTTAGGATTCATATTTCTAGCATAATGTTGTCATTGCACCAAGGCACTAGTACTACCAGCATAATAAGATCCATATAGTAGGGTGTGAGTGCCAAAAATACACAGTATAAGCCCATTGGGACCCACACAGCAGGATAGTAATGTCAGAATGCATGCTCACAATATAGTGGGGATGCACCCCCATCCCTGAGTGAAAGGTTCAGCTAAACAAAACGGCACCTGCAAACAGCTGCACTAACAGCAGGATCTACACTATTGGCCCAGTAGGCGTTGCATGGCAGGGCACTAATTCACAATCCCAATGCAATGGGATCCAGGCACCAGGTCTTTAGCACCAGAATTTGTACTTCCAGACTAGTGGGCTGGAATTATAAAAGTTAGAGGAGAAAAAGCCCTCTGTGATCATCCCATCTTGGTCTAGCTCCCTGCCTTCGCAGGGCTTCGCCTTAACTCATGTTTTGTCCAGTCTCCCCTTGGGGCTTGTCTACACTGCTGCTTACGTTGCTGTAACGTCGCTCAAGGGTGTGAAAAAGCCAACCCCCCCCCCCCCCGAGCGACGTAAGTTACATCGACTTAAAGAGCTGTCTACACCGCTCCCACTGACAGAGCTGCCAACTCTCATTGAGGTGGAGTAATTACATCGATGGGAGAACGCTCTTCCATTGATGGATCACGTCTTCACTAGACACACTACATCAGTGCAGCTGCATCGATACAGCTGTGCTGATGTAGCATGGTAGTGAAGACAAGCCCTTGAGGTTTCCAGTCCTTCCGTGGGGAGACTGTGCCACAGCCTAAGACAGAGATTGCACTGCCAGGAAGGTTCCCCCTGATAGATTTGAGTTTCCCCCTCTTAATTTTGTCCTGTTACTTGGAATATTGGTTTGTGCAGAGCAGGGTAACAGTCTCAGGAGTCACCTTCCTGGTAGCGTGAGAGCTGCATGAGAGCTGCATATCCCCAGCCAATGGGGCTCCTCACCTCCACGGTCTTGGGGCGGGGAGGAGGGAGGAGGGGGAAGTGGCGTCTGTTTCACCAGAGGGTGGAGGGAGAAGGATGCTGCACCCTGGGCTCTGGAGAGAGGATGTAAATGGGGAGGGGTGCAGAGATGCTTGGCTTCTTGCAGGCAATTTAAACCACAACAAGGCGGTGTCCCAGGAAGGGAGGAGACACAAGTGAGTGGGGGACTCTGGGTGTGTCCCGGGGGGAACCCCAGATTGGGAACGGGATGTATCCAGGCTATCCTGGTCTGTAGAGGCTATATCATCTGGGGCAGGAGGATCCCAGGCTCTGGGAGCAGATGTCCTGGGGGATACTGGGCTCTGTGCAGTGATGCACCATGAGGGGTGTGTACAGGGGGAGGCAAGGCAGAGGCTACCGGAGCCCCCAGCATCGACTCGCTGCACTCCAGCCCCTGCATTCAGCACTGCAGCTGCTGCAATCTGTGGCCAAAAGTGGTAAAGTCCCATCCCAGCTGCCGCAGGGAGAAGCGCCCAGGGGAGCTGCTGCCCCAGCCGTGCCTGGAGCAGATCAAGAGAGCAGGTACCTGGGAGCACCCTGGGGGTGCCAGAGTCTACTGGGATGGGACTTTACCACTTTTGGCCACAGATTGCAGCAGCTGCCGTGCTGAATGCAGGGGCTGGAGTGCAGCGAGTCGATGAGCCACAGATTTAAACACAGCCTAAAGGGCTGCGAGAGCAGACATGGGCCCCGGGGGGCAGGTGTGCCCCTCCATAAGCATAGTTTGACAGCTATATTTGCGGGAGGAGGGGGGAAAGGGGGGCGGCATATGCATACTGAAGCCAGTTCCACTGGCTCTCCCCCCCGGCCTGGAGTGGTACTCGGGCTGCCGGTGCTTGGGAGACAGCTTAATTGGGGTGGTGGAGGGGGAAGGGGGGGTTGGATGCTGCAGCCACTCAGGAAATTCAGATGCACAGTGCCTCTCCCCACCCCATTCCCCCTTCCTTTCCCAACTGTCCTTTGCCTCTAATCCCCCCACAACCCCCTTCCCCACCGCCTCTTCCTCCATCCTACCCCACCCTCCTTCCCCCATTCTTTCCCCACTCCCTCATTCTCCCCCCCACTCCCCTTCTCTTCCCCCCACGCCCTTTCTCCACTGCCTCTTCCCCCATTCTGCCCCCCCTCCCATTTCCATACCCCAACTCCCTACTCCCCTTCTCTTTCCCCCATCCCACCTCCCTTGCCCACTGCCTCTCCCCCCACACCTTCCTTCCCCACTGCCTCTCCCAGCCACACCTCTCTTCCCCCACTTCCTTCCCCCTGCCCCATTCTAACCCTCCCTCCCAAACAGGCTGAGCAGAGCTGCTTTGCCAGTGGCAGATTAAGATTTGTTGGGGCCCTGGGCAAAAAGAAGATTTGGGCCCCCACATCCTCCCTCCCTGCCATTGGGCCCTGCCCCCTACTCCTCCTCAAGGTCATGACCTCGGCCTGGCCAAAAGCCAGGCCATGGTAAGAGCTACCCTGGGCTGCTGTGGGGAGCCCTGGACTCTCCATCTGCCCTGGGTGGTGCACCCTAGGGGGCAGGGACATAGGCCGTGGGCTGCTCTCAGCCCAGGACTCCCCACAGCTGCTTGGGCTCCTTGGGTGACTCGTATCATAGCCTAAGGCAGTGGTCCCCAAACTGTGGTGGGACACAGTAGGGCCTGGGGCAGCCCCCACGGGGGGTGGGCAGGGAGCGCCACCCACCCCTGCTGTGCCCCCAGCTCCGATTTGGCCCCGCCCCAACACCACCCATGGCTATGCTCCTGCCCCAAGCTCTGCTCCTGGCCACGGCCCAGCCACACCTCCAGCCCCGCTCCCGACCACGGCCTCTGGGCCCACAGCAGCCCACAGCTCCCTCCCTTCTCTGGCCCCCAGCTCCCGGCGGGGCACAAACTGGGTAAGGTGGGACACAACTGGGGACCCCAGCCTAGGGTGACCATACATCCCATTTTGGCCCCGGACAACCTGACTTTTTTGGCAAAACTGGGCATTTGTCCCCTTTGCTTTTGCCAACTGATCACAAATGCCTAGTTTTGCAAAAAAAGGGGCTCAGGGGGTGAGTGGCTTGGTCTAGCTCTGCATGGGGCAAGGAAGAGACTTGTGCCAGTTCCAGGCCAGGGGGGTGAGGGAGGAGAGAAGGGAGAGGGGGGCTCGGGCCAGCTCTGTGCAGGGCGGCGGGAGAAGGGGCTCAGGCAAGCAGCTCGCCTACCTCTGCCCAGGGGTAGGGTGGAGACAATACACCTTCCCACAGCTCCGTCTTCCGGCCTGGCCAGGGGCAGGGCCTGAGGAGGAAGAGGAGGAACGGAGCAGAGCGGAGAGGAGTAGCGGGGGCAGGGCTAGATTGCTGGCGCTCCTGCAGGGGCCCCCAAATTGGCTGGGGCAGCTAGGCATGGGCCTCATCAGCCAATACAGTAATCCACCACTGTGCTCTCAGTCCTCACAGAAATGGCGGGGGGAATGGCAGTGGCACGTGCCCCCATGCCTTTCCCCTGTTTTTTGGGGGGGACAGTGCCCTCCCCTCCCCATCTCCTGACACAGCAACACCCTCCCTTCCTCCCTCCCCTGAGCCGGGTTCCTTCTGCCTGGAATGGGACTGACTTGCGAGCAGGGGCTGGGAGCTGCAGCCACACATGGACCCTGCTGGCCCGGCTGAGCAGGGACTTGGGGCTGGCGCTCATGATGTGGTGCTCCCTGCTCTCGACTGCTCCTAAAGCAGGTTTCTTTTGCTAAAAAGTGGGAGGGCATAGCCGTCTCTCATTTTTAAAAGTGGACGGCCCCTGGACTCCCCCCGGTTCCAGGGCCCTGGGCCCCCAGAGTCTTCACTTGCCCCAGGGGGCAGGGACACAGGGCAGGGGCTGCTCTCAGGTACCCCAGCCCCCCACCCAGTGCATGTGGAAGGTCCTGGGCCCCCCACAGTGAGCCAAGCTTTCTGATGGCTCCGGCCCAGCTCCAGCTTCCAGCCTGGCTAGGGGACAGGGCTTCAGGGGGAAGAGGAGGAGTAGGGTGGAAAGGCTCCGAGGGGAGGAGAGGAGAAGCAAGGGGTGGGGGCCACAGTTCCGGTGCTCCTGGGGGCCGCCCAAATTGGCCGGGGCCCTTAGGCACAGGCCCGTGCGGTAATCTGCCACTGAGCGCTAGGTGCCTACATCGTTTCATATGAACTTGAGTTCGTCTCCTGCCTCATTTCCCACAAAATGGCTAGAGGCAAAGCCCATCTTATAATTTTTAGCTCAGTGGTTAGAGCACTCACCTGGGTTGTTGGCGACCCAGGTTCAATTTCCGCTCCCTCTGCCTGAGGGAAGAAAGGATTTGAATGGGGTGGGAGTCTCCCAACTCTCAGAAGAGTGCCCTATCCCGTATGTCAGTGGTTCATCTGATGTGGGGCTCCCTCAATCTCTCCTCTTGAAGCTGTCCCACTGCAATAAATAATGAGTGTCATTGGAGCAGGGGGACTAGACCCTGTGTCTCCCACTGCCCCAGGGGTGGGACGGTGCCCTAACCAAAAGGCTCCTGTTATAGGCATCCAGACAGCTAGATGGAGGCAGCAGTGTATACGCCCAGAGACAGAAACATAAGCACCAAGGGACCTTTTATCCTAAAAACTTAAGTGCTGAGCAAGTTTAGGTGCCTACGGTGTTTGGGGGGATAGGGTGGCCCATAGTGGAGACTAAAACTGGGATTTAGATACCTAATTATCTCTGTGACTCCCACCCTTATAACTCTCCAAGTGAAGCCAATGGGCCGTCTAGGTGTTCAGTGCCTCTGAAAATCAGGCCTGTATAGTTTGGCTTTGTACAACATTGATTACAGGGCTGCAGTAATCACTAACCCTATTTTTGGGTGCTTAAGTTTGTAATGACTTTCAAGGTCATGTCTACACTAGACTTTTCCTAAAATTGCTCACGTGTTGCCATTAGTATAGCTCCATCAGTGGCAGCAATGGTGGGCATGCTAGTGTAGACGGGCCCTTGGTGTTTAATCCCCATACCATGTTGTCTAACACTGTTTTGAATAGAGTTAGACAATGTGGTGACTAAAATGCTGGCAGGCTAGATCCACCAGAGCTCCTGGCACTGGTAAATTAGCAACAGCAGGGGCGCCAGAACGGGGGAGGGGGTCGAGGGGCCATGGCCCCATCACTTTTAAAAGTGGGAGGGCTATTAGGGTGAGTGATGAGGGTAGGGGCGGAGAGGAGCAAGTGGTGGGCGGAGTCTATGGGGAAAGAGGCGGCATGGGTCCAGGACCTTGGAGGAAGGGGCGGCATGGGGATGGAGTCTTAGGGGGAAGGGACGGCATGGGGGGCAGGCCACAGTTCGGGCACACTTTTAGGGAGCTTCCGCCGCTCTTGAGGAACAGTGGGATATATTAGAGATATATTAGGCTAGATACCAGACGAGACACAACACCTTTTAAAAGCCACAGCTAACAATAATAGTGAATAGCATTTTAATGGGAGAGAGCAAGAGAGAGAGCACGTAATCCACTTACTATCACTCTAATGGTGGCTATAACTCCCTTTCCACCACAAGCTTAGCTGAAGTGCCTAACTAGCCATGCAAGCTTTAAGGAGTCAATTGAAGTTCTTGCAGAATCCCCATTTACCTGCTACGTTGTCTGTTAAGCAGTGCTTAGCTTATTTAAGGAAGGTATGCCTTGGTTTCTAATCAGATTGACAGTGGTTTTCAGCAATGATTTGAAAAATTACAATCTTTAGAATTTAAAAGAGCCATCATAAATATATAAATTAATGTTCCCTTCCCAGGCCATCTTTCCCTCTGCACTAGCAGCAGCCAGAACACAGAAAAATTAGCTCTTGTCTGAAAGACTGAACTTGAGGTCTCTAATATGTAGGACCCTACCAAAGTCATGGCCATGAAAAACATGTCACGGACCGTGAAATCTGGTCTCCCTCCGTGAAATCTGTTTTTTTTTTTGTGCTTTTACCCTATACTATACAGATTTCCTGGGGGAGACCAACATTTCTCAATTTGGGGGTTCTGCCCAAAAGGGAGTTGTAGGGGGGTCACAAGGCAATACTTCTGCACTGCCTTCAGAACTCAGTGGCCAGAGCGCAGCAACTGTTGGCTGAGCACCTAGCTCTGAAGGCAGTGCCCCAAGAGCAGCAGTGCAGAAGTAAGGGTGGCAATACTATACCATGCCACCCTTACTTCTGTGCTGCTACCTTCAAAGCTGGGCGGCTGGAGAGTGGTGGATGCTGACTGAGATCCCAGCTCTGCAGGCAGCAGCACAGAAGTAAGGTTGGCAATACCATACCAGGCCACCCTTACTTCTATGCTGCTGCTGGCAGTGGCTCAGCCTTCAGAACTGGGCTCCCGGACAGCAGCTGCCGCTCTTCAGCTGCCCAGCTCTGAAGGCAGCGCTGCTGCCAGCAGCAGCACAGAAGTAAGGGCAGAAGTACAGCAACCCCCTCCCCCCCCACACACACAATAACCTTGCGACTCCCCCACAACTCCTTTTTGGAATAGGACCCCTACAATTATAACACCATGAAATTTCAGATTTAAATAGCTGAAATCATGAAATTTACTATTTTTAAAATCCTATGACTGTGAAATTGACCAAAATGGACCTTGAATTTGGTAGGGCCCTAGTTATAAGGAACAACCAGAATGGATTTGTCAAGAACAAATCATGCCAAACCAACCACATTTCTTTCTTTACTGGGGTTATTGGCCTAGTGAAGGGGTGGGAAGGGGGAAATCAGTAGACATGATATAGCTTTTGTCAAGGCTGAATCCCCACTCTGGCACTTGGAGTGCAGAAGGTGGGGGCCCACAAGGATTTTAAAAATTAATACTGGCCACTCCAGGCTTGTATTAAGCTCCCAAGGTTACAGCTTTTCTCTGACCTAGGCTTGGTAAATGCTGCCACCACCCAAATGCAACAAAACAAAACAAAAACACCCCACCCTGGGACCCAGGAAGGAACACTTGGGAATTCCTCCCTGTGGGGTACCCTCAAGCCCTTTGACCCTCTCCCTCTCCCCCCGAGGAAGAGCTGAGAAAGAAAACAAAGGAAATTAGCTGTGCTACCAGCTAATCAAACAATATGCACAAACCTCTTAGGACACCAAAAATCCAATCCTGTTCTTGAAAAAGGTAAATTTTATTAAAAACAAAAAGGAAAAAATACATCTGGAGCTTAGGCTTTTGCTAGATTTTAAAAGAACAATTCCAAAAATTAAGCACCCAAACTAGCTTTCTTGGGGGTTCAGCTTAAAGCTTACAAGTAAACAAAAGCATCTGGGATTAGCACAGAGGAGATCCACAAGCCAAATAAAGAAATAAACTGATTGCCTCTAGCTAAACATTCCTAATTTACTTACATATTTGGGGGGTTTCAAATAAGTAATTCTAGGTATGATCTGATGAATTTTCACACCTGGTTCAAGCCTTACACAGCATTCCTGCTTATAGCATTGCTGCTCCGTGTCTCAGAGCAGGGCCGTTTCTAACTTTTTTGCTGGCCCAGGCAAAAAAAAAGAGTGCCGCCCCGCCATAACACTCCCCCCTCAGTGCCGTGCCACCAAAAACCCCGCCCCCCCCCCAAGCCGTGCCAGGCCGGGCCACCCAAACCCCTACCTCCCCCGAGCGGCGCACCGCGCCATGCCATGCCGCCCAAACCCCCACCCTCCCTGAGCGCCGGGCTGTGCCAGGCCGCCCAAACCTTCCCCCCCCCCCCCCCGAGTGCCGTGCCAGGGTGGGCCGCCCAAACCCCCGCCCCCGAGCGCCGGGCCGGGCCGCCCAAACCCTGAGTGCCACTCCGGGCCGCCCAAATCCCTGCCCCCCCCAAGCGCCGTGCTGCGCTGAGCCACCCAAACCCCGACCCCCCACCCCGAGCGCCGGGCCGGGGTGGGCTGCCCAAACCCCCGCCCCCCGCCGAGCACCATGCCGGGCCGCCCAAACCCGGAGCACCACACCGTGCCAACCTCTGCCCCCCCGCGCCGCCGAAGCCCCCGCCCCCACGAGCGCCACACCAGCCCCCATCTCCCCCAGTGCCGCGCTGCTGAAACAAAAACAAACAAACAAAAAACGCCAAGCGCCCCCACCACCACCCCAAGATTGGCCGCCCCTTCCAAGGTGCCGCCCCAAGCACGTGCTTGGTCAGCTGGTGCCTGGAGCAGGCCCTGTCTCAGAGAACAACAGACAAAGGGAAAGTTTCTTTCCCAATTTAAAAAGTTCTACCTTCCCATTGGCTCTTTTGGTCAGGTGCCCACTCCTTTTCTTTTACCTGTGGGCTTGTTAACTGGGTTTACAGGTAAAGCAAGCAGAGAACAGACACCAAGAGCGATTTTACAGCTAACTGTCTGGCTGGGTGTCCATAAGGGAGCTACCCACCCCCCCTTCAGTTATCACAGATTTTATAGTAAGGTTTTTGATACAGTCCCACATGACATTCTCATAAGCAAATGCAGTCTAAATTAAATTACTAAAAGGCAGGTGAAAAACTGGTTCAAGGACTGTACTCAAAGAGTACTTATCAATGGTTCACTGTCAAACTGGGAGGGCATATCTAGTAGTGTCCCACAGGGGTCAGTCCTGGGTCTGGGACTATTCAATATTTTCATTAATGATTTGGCTGCTGGAGCAGAGAGCATGCTTATAAAATTTGTTGAGGACACCAAACTGGGAGGGGTTGCAAGCACTTTGGAGGACAGGATTAGAATTCAAAATGGCCTTGACAAATTGGAGAATTGGTCTGAATTCAACAAGATGAAATGCAATAAAGACAAGTGCAAAGTACTTCACTTTGGAAGGGAAAAATCAAAGGCACAGCTACAAAAGGGGGAATGACTGGCAGAAGTGCTGTAGTACTCTGGGGGTTACAGTAGAGTACAAACTGAATATGAGTCAACAATGTGATGTAGTTGTGACAAAGGATAGTATCATTGCAAGGTGCAGTAACTAGAGTGTTGTATGTAAGATGGGGAGGTAATTGTCCTGCTTTATTTGGCACTGGTGAAGCCTCAGCTGAAGCTAGGGCAGCACAGTTTTGGAAAGATGTGGCGGGAGTCCAGAGGACAGCAACAAAAAGTTTAGAAAACGTGACCCAGGAGAAAAGATTAAAAAAAACTGGGCATGTTTAGTCTTGGGGAAACAAACAAACAAACAACCCACCCCAAAACTGAATCTTCAACTTGATAACAGTCTTCAAATATGTTAAAGGGCTATTATAAAGAGGGCTGTGATCTATTGTTCTCCATGTCTACTGAAGGTAGGACAAAAAGTAATGGGCTTAGACTGCAGCAAGGGAGCTTTAGGCCAGATATTAGGAAAAACTTTCTAACTCTAAGTGTAGTTAAACTCTGCAATAGCCTTCCAAGAGAGGGAGTGGAATACGCATCACTGGAGGATTTTAAGAACAGATTGGACAATACCTGTCAGGAATTGTCTAGGTTTACTTGGTCCTGCCTCAGTGCAGGGAACTGGACTTGCTGACTTCTTGCTGTCCCTTCCAACTCTACATCTCTATGGTTCTATGATGCTGCACTTATATATTAGTTAAATTTCAACCTAGAAGCAGAAAAGGGGGTTTAGTTTAGGGAGGATAATTGGGAGTTTTAACTTAAATACTTCAAATTCTACCATCCACGCCAAGCAGCAGAACACTGCTCTAGCTCATTTTAAGAAACTCAAACTATCAATGGCCTAGGAAGAAGTAAATTGTACTCTTCAGTTCCACCTCTTGTGTAGCTGTTAATAAGATGGGTCATAGAATATAGGTGATACTTACAGGATGGTAGACTGTGTATCCTGGAACGCAGAAACTAAAATAAATGTAGGGTCATTGTAAATAACTAAGTGAAGAAGCACTCACAGCAAAAAGGGTTTACCTGATCCTTGAATGTATAAATGGGAATATCAGCTAGGAATAGAGAGGTGACATTACATCTGTCTACACCAGTGGTAATAATGTATCTAATTCTAGCATCTACATTTTAAAAGGAATGTTGGAAAAATTGGAGAGAGTTCAGAGATGATCTGCAAGAATGGTTTATGGTCTGGAAAACATAAGAGATTTAAAGAATTTACTCCATTTAGTTTATTGAAGATAAAGTTAAAAGCTGACAATCTCAATCTATAATTACCTACACAGGAAGAAGAAATCTGATACTTCAGGGCTCTTTAATCTTTGAGAAAGCTCCAGTGGTAGGATGTTGTGTAGTCACATTGCTTAATGTACTACTGGCAGGTGCTCATATATAACAGTGCTGAGTACAGTAGAGCAGTATTTCTCAATGACTGGTCTGTGGAGTGGCACCGATCCCTGAGATCTCCCTGACACAGTTTAGGAAGGCAACAAGCCAGTCCCTGGTATCAAAAAGGTTGAGAAACTCTGCTGTAGAGACTCTACGTAGATTAGAAATGGTCAGAGCTCAAACTAGGAAAAAATACATGTTTTTTCCACAGACAGAGATTGAATATTGGAACAGCTTCCTGAGGGCTGTGGTAGATTCCTCATCACTTTGAGTCTCTAAGATAATGCTCTTGGTCAACAACAAATTTAATAGGATTAAAACAGAAATAAATGAGTGAACTCCTATGGCCTGTGTTATGCAGGAGGTCAGCTTAGGTCAGATCGTCATGGCCCTTTGGGCCTTAAAAATCAAACATTTTTAATAGTTTTTTTTTAATCATGAAAGTTCTGGACTCCAGGCAGAGCTGTAATAGAAGTCCAGCCTTAGCTATAAGTATCACACTACTGAGTGTTGTGAAGCATTCAGACTAATGATGTTCTACTTGTGGTGTATTTTTCTGATATATGACCCTGCAGATTTTGGTTGTGGGAGTGATTGTCCCCAGGAGAGTAAGTGAGTCATCACAGTGATGGTGACTAAATATATGTATGTTGGATGCATCAACTGCAGTTGAGATATGGCAGCTATATGTCTTTCCCAGTAAGCACTGGCGCTATAAGGAACAGCCAAAAAATAGGATAAATAGAGGGACAAACAGCCATGAAATATTAAAGCAGTTTCCAGGAGCAAGCACCATAGCAATAGATAATTGAAGACATTTTAAGTGAACCACTTCAGGCTTCACTTCCCAGACCTTTATTCTTCCAAGCAAAGTTTATTCCTTCACATGATGCACTCTGTTAACCATACACATGCAAAGTTCTTCTATACCTAATCTGACCCTTTGACTTCAAATGCTACCTAAGATCTCTTACAAATTTCATCTCACTTGAGACCAAAGAGAATTGGTGTGTAGCAATGAAGCAGAACAACAACAGTGTAGAAGATTTCTCTTTCAATGTATTTTCTGTCACTCCATATCAGCCCAATAGATCAGATGTCCTGGTGTCAGATGATGACAAAGCTGGTGCCACTTTACTCTTTTCAGGTGTTTTTTTAGGGCTGGTGGGGATCACTTTCACAGTGATGGGATGGATCAAATATGCTGGCATTATTCACTTTGAGAGGACTCAGTTATTAGGGCCTATTCTGCTCTCTGTTGGTGTGACTTTTGTTCTGATTGCCATTTGCAAATTTAAAATTCTGACATGTAAATCTTGCAAAAAACGTGATGAAAGTGCATCAGCTACAGACTAGTCTCCAAGTGGACAATCCTTTGTTTTCACTAGAATTAACCAACCTATAACTTTTCATGGTGCTACAGTGGTACAGTACATCCCTCCTCCTTATCCAGCCCAGGAAGGCATTGCTGTGAATCCAGCCTATCTGCATCCAGTGCTCAGTTATTGTGGTGTTGCTTCATCCAGTGGATTAACAATTCCTTCCCCAACCTCTCCTCTGTACTCAAACTCTCATACTGTCCACTCTCTGCATAACCCAGCTTTTACTGAAGATGAAAACTACCCTGCTTATCTGGTAGCAGACACAAGAGACGAGAGGTTAAGTCTACTGAAATGTTTATTAGTTAATATGGATATAGTCATTTGAAACTTTAAAGCACTTCATGAGTGCTAAGTAGTATTGTTATTACTAGTGCTAAGTAGTATTGTTATCCAGTCAAATGCTATCGAACCCCAGTGTTGTAGTGCTTCCTGTGTACAGCATTATTCATGTATTTATATTTTAATATGCATGCTTTGATTTATGTCTATGTGGTATCTTGTATTATTTACCTGGGAAATGGTAATGTCAAAAATTTGTTACAATCACCATCTTGAATGGTGTCTAGTTGTTTGGCAGCCATGTTGGCTACCCTTCTCTTTGGAACTTTGGCACCCTTTTGTTTGAGTTTGGCGCTCTTTTGTGGAAAGGCAGGAAAAGGACTGGTCAGGTGGTCACTAATCTGCCTAGAGACAAGAGGCTATAAAAACCACATACATGGGCTCTAGGGTGCTGTCCTCCCTAGAACCACTGGAAAATCTCTGAGAGAAACCACCACAGCTACTTATCTGAGAAGTAATCCTGATCCTAATCCTGGTTCAGCAGTCATCAAAGGTCCAAATCCCTCCTGCGCCGCCCGTCATCCCCAAGCACAGTGATAGGTCTGGATCCAACATATCGAGGCTGAGGCAGACAAACTTTGATCTATAAAGTATAAATACCTTTGTCTGTCATTTGTAGAGGGAAAGGGTTCTGGGCTTCATGCCCATGCATGCCACTGAGATATTTTGTCCATATACTTACCTTATGTTAAATAAAGCACTTTTTAGTTTACCTTTTCTGGTCCCTTATCCTTATTTGCAATGAGATCAATTAGGTGATAGATCCTAATTCAGGGACAGTTGTACCTGTGACTTCTTAGCAGGGGTCCATAACATCCTTAATTTCTTCCCCCACATCGATACATGGTAACAATTGGAGACGCTGGCAGGACTCCTGATTTTGGTCGCAGTGTTAATTAATTATAATTTCCTCAGTTAAGTCTTGCTAAAGGTCCATTGACCTTGTGGGAGGTAAGCTGCTCTCCCAGCAGCAACGGGAAGGCAATTCCGGCTCAGACCGAGGGGTCCGTGGAAGCCGTGAGATTTGGGCCTTAGGTTGTAAGACCTGTGGAAGCCACCAATTGGATTTTGGGGTCTCTGGCCAATAGGGCCCAAAGAGCTGCTGCTTTTTGCTCAGGCTGTAAAAGCCCGTGGAAGCAATCCACGGACTCTGACCCTGCAGTTAGGAGCCAAGATTTCTGCTCCGACACAGCGGTCCAGCGAGTTCAGTGTAAGGCTCTGGTATAGTCAACCCAGTGAGCCATAGCATGTTCTGGTCAATAGGACCCAGAGAACACGCCATTTATTGTTCCAGGCCTTTGCCCATGGAGAACTAATATAGAATCAGCTTGGACCCCACGTCTGGTAGCCATACCTTCTGCTCCAGCATTCTGGGAAGCTGCATTCTGCTCTGGTCTTTAGTAAGACCCAGTGAGCAACATATTCACTCTATTGCTAGCTCTGACTCCACAGTCCAGTAGTTAAGCAGCAACTCTCTGACCTTCACGGTCCATAGAACACATCTTGCCAAAGACAGGCACACACGTTGTTTTATTCTACTGTAACATCATAAGCAGAATCATGAACACCACCAAGAAGTATGGATCCCATGGATGGAAAAAGCAGTGCAATAAAATCTCGCTGGAATACAGTGTAAATTTGTTTGGAAAAGGGAAGAACCCATGGGATGAGGATTTGTTTGCTGGAGATAATGCTCTAAAAAGATTAATCATTAATTGGGAAGCCTTTGTGACAACCATGCCGAAACCTAGCAAGAAGCTAAGAAAAGGGGGTTAATATATGGGTTTGCAATGGTAGCGAAGGAGCTGGACAAATATATCAAGTCTCAGCAGGGTGCCATTTCAGAGGTTAAACAACAAATGACATCAAAAAACTCTGAAATGGAGAAATTAACAGTACATGCCAATACACTGTCTGCTCAGGTCTGTAACCAGACCATGCAAATTAATCAACTGGAGCAACAGGTGAAAGATCTTAAATGTGTTTAGCAAGAAAAGACAAAGATAATTTTGTGCTAGCAATCGAATTGGCAGATTCACAGGCAGCCTTGAGAGAAATGGTTAAAGAGGTTAAGATTGCCAAAGAAAGCTCCAGTAATCATGCCTTCTGTAATTTTAAAATCAATTTATTAAAAGAGAGGCTGAGGAAAACCCAGGCACTGCTGAGTGCCATCCAGATGGATCCCTTGAGGGGATCTGAGTCCCAAAACACCAGTGATATGGACTCAGATGGGGCAGCGTCCTTTAGCAGCATGGATGCTTGGGAGGAAGATAGAAGACTGGTGAAATCAGTATAGCCTTCTGCTCCCCCTCAGCAAGATCTAGAAATGGTTCTGTATGGGGAAAAGGAGGAGGGGAAATTATATCCTCCATTGGTCCCCAATAACAACTACGGTTGTATAATGCGGTACAAACAACCCCCCGGAAAACCATTTGGGCCGGAACAGGTCTGGGTCATGGATAAAATTTGGGAGCTCTCAACAAGGAGTCTTCTCTCGACTGGATCAGCAGTATGCCAGCTCTGAGCAAGGAGGGGACAGCCTCCTTAATACGAGAGTACATAAATGGTGACGACTTTGAGGCATTGCCAGGAAATGTGCAAATGCCAGGGACATTGGGGGGGGGGTTCCATCTATATTATCTACATGAAAATATTATTGGCAAGTTCTATTCTAAGAAACAAAGACTGGGGCGAGATCAGAAAAATATCTGAGGGAGGTCCACCGGTCCCGCGCCTTCGGCATACCTGCCGCCAAATTGCCCACGAAACCGCGGGACCAGCGGACCTCCTGCAGGCATGCCGCCAAAGGCTGCCTTACTGCCACCCTCACAGCGACCGGCAGGCCGCCCCTCGCAGCTTGCCGCCCCAGGCACGCACTTGGTGCGCTGGTGCCTGGAGCCGCCCCTGCTGTCACTGCACAATGACCTTTTTAAACCACCAGCTGCACGTTTGCCGTCATGTCACCCATTATGGTCTTATCCGCCATGCCAGGATGTTAGGGTGGAAACACTCTGGTGAGAGGAATGGATATCTATTATCATCCCCAACCAGTCCCTCGTCACTGATCTCACAATCTGCCTGCCTAGTTTTGACCTGCCCTGTCGCCAATGGTCCCTGTTGAACAGGTTTCAGACTGGGCAAGATCTCTGTGCAGCCAACCAGTACCGCCAGGTCCTTCGTGACAGCCCTTTGTGCAGCTGTGGTGCAACACAGACAATGACGCACATTGTCGATGAATGCCTGCTGACTAGGTTCAGGGGTGGCCTAGAAGAACTGCATCATGCCGCTGAAGATGCCATCGCTTGGCTAGACGACTATGCACACACTAAATAAAATAATAAAGAATCACGGGGCATGTTGGTCTTAGGAACAGCGGGCCTGGTATTAGCAGGCTAGCACCTGTGGCTGCAGAGAGCCAGGCATCTTCCCATTCAGTTAATTGGAATGATATCAATTGAGTTATGGGGAGTGAGGGGAGTGGGGGTGGGAAGAGCCAGGCTAGAAATAAGCAGAAGACTCTTATGAAATATTTGTCTCCTCATCCAGAGTTTACATAGCAGTTGGTTTGTCATTCACAGCAGGATGTTGAATGGTCCCATAGATGTAATTGGATCCACACGGGTGGACCCAGCACCACTGACTCAAGAGGACTTAATGTGAGCTGAGCACAAAGGTTAAACGGCACAGATCCAGTTGCAGTATCAGGACCAAAATTTCTATATCTCACACAGGAAGTGTCTTCAGTCAGAGGATCTGCAGAAGAGTGGATCGGCTTCTGCAAAAACCCACCTGTTTCTGGAACACGGACTTTCAGAAACTGGTGTAAAATGAATGCAGAGATGATTGTGAAAAAGGAAAGGTTTAAGGGAATATTTTGAAAGAGTTGGGAATAGGAAATAGAAATCATTGCCCCCAGTATCTGAAAAATTCTGCAACTATACTTAGATAGAGAGGTGTCTTTTTGTTCTGTGTTTGGATAGTAACTAGCACAAGGGGCCCTGGTCCGTAACTGGGGTTCCTGGGCACTGCGATAATACAAATAATAACAATAATAGTAATAAAATGCCACCATTCTGAAAAGTAAGGGAATGTCAGAAGTAAAAAGAAAAATACAACCTAGCAGAGACCATCATCATTTGATCTAAATTATCAAAACTGAATTCTTTTGAAACATGAAGGTAAGAATGAAACAAAATATAGCTTGTGCTCACTGAGTGGGTCATACCTAATTTTGCCCATACATGGGAATAAAGCTGCAGGTCATACGGTCAGCCTGAAAATTTGTATTAACATAGCAGTGATTTGTAGGTGTACTGAGTAAATTCCTTGTATATAATTTATTTGCATAATAGTAATGAGGAAATGTTTTCTTTGGCTAAATTGTTTATCATGTGATATGGGTGAATTTAAGTGGATTCCTGTCTAGCAACATATCAGCAGCCAACACCAGTCTGTTTTATTCCTGAAGCAACAACCAACAGTCAGAGACAGCTGATACATCCCATCTCACACACTCAAGTAAGTCTTTCCTTTTCAATTCTTTCCTTTGTCATATTCTAGTGTCATGTCATACTTTTATATAAAATAGTAGAGCTGGATACATTTTTCAAACAATAAACGTTTGTGCTGAAAAATGGCCTTCTTTCAAAACAGAAAATGTTCATAAAAAATGAAATATGTTTTTTTCAATGAAATCAGAAAATGAAAAAGTTAGCTGGTTTATTCTTTTCTTCCTCCCCCTCCTCCCCATTGTATCTAGCTCTATTAAATAGGAACAAATAAATAAAATAATAGGTGGGGGTATATTATGTATGCACACATACACACACAATTTGTATAAAATAACAGCTGAAAAGGTCTGCTGCAGGGAGGTGCTGTCAGTGGGAACTGAAAGTATTCATCACCTCACTGGAGGGTATCAGCCCTGTGCAGGATTAGGCCTAACATAAGACAAGAGGGCAAATACCGGGGAAGGTACAAAAATTCCTTCTTACTTAATGTGAGAAATGTCTCTTTCAAATGCCTCCATCTTCTCAGCATCCGGTCTATATACTGTACTTAACTGTTACAGCAATTAGAATTTGTTTAAATAGTAAACATTCCTGATTAATCTTATCATACTTGCATATTTACAAGGACAGAACATAGCCTTTCAGGAAATAAATGATGTAATGACCAACAGGGTAACATCTCTAAGGTGTTATTGTTTTACTTTGCACCTTGGTTATATCTATTTTTATAAAAAGCAACAGAGGGTCCTGTGGCACCTTTAAGACTAACAGAAGTATTGGGAGCATAAGCTTTCGTGGGTAAGAACCTCACTTCTTCAGATGCAGCATCTGAAGGAGTGAGGTTCTTACCCACGAAAGCTTATGCTCCCAATACTTCTGTTAGTCTTAAAGGTGCCACAGGACCCTCTGTTGCTTTTTACAGATTCAGACTAACACGGCTACCCCTCTGATCTATTTTTATGTTGTCTTTCCTTTATTTTCATGAAAAACAAGAACATCTGCTTCTGTCTGGTGAAACAGAACAAAATGAATATACTGAAAAATTGTGTTCCTCACTTTGAAACAAATGACACTTTATTTTTAATAAACATATCTTCATAATCAGAGCCAGGCCTATGATCTAATTTGATGATACCTCACTTCTAATCTCTTCAACTCAAAATGAATATGTGTCTTCATGGTTGTTGATGCAGGTGTAACTTAATGAATTCAGACTAGATTTATCTGACATTAGTTGCTCAAACTGGTGTCAGAAGCATAATATCCTCCAATTTTTTGTACCAGGCAATACCAGTAAACTGCTACAGAGCAATGTAAATCAGAACTTTATCTTCAAGTCCATAAAACACCTGATGTGAATTTTTTATGAAGCTGTCCTAAATAAATGGTTGCCAGAATATATAGCATTCTCTTAAAAATCTAGCAAATGGATGGTGATTGAACTGAGGAGACATGATGTCACATAATAACAGTCAAAATTTGCTATGTATTATTATTTCAACAACATATAAAAGTGTACTAGGCAAATATAAAAGAGAAACCCTGTGCCCTAAAGAGCTTACAGTCTAAGAAGCATGCATCCTGAAAAGGATTTGTTGAATGACCAGGTTCTTGAAGTTTGCAGGTCTGAAGCCAGGGCCAGCTCCAGCGTTTTTGCCGCCCCAAGCGGTGGGAAAAAAAAAAAAAAAAAAGCCGCGATTGGCAGCAACTTTACCGAGAGGGACCAAGGGACCCGCCACTGAAGACCCAGATGTGCCACCCCTTTGCGCTGTCCTCCCCAAGCACCTGCTGCGCTGGTGCCTGGAGCCAGCCCTGTCTGAGGCCTATATTTTAGATAAAATATACTGTAATGAGTGTGCACAACAGAAGAGTGGAAGGGAGAATAGGGTTTCAAAGTAAGGTATGTTATGTACCCATCTTGAATGTTTTGATGTGTGTGAGTGCATATATTTATACAGACACTGAAGTATATAATATACATAAAATTCCCACAAGTTATTTTAACCTTATTTGTTAATTTCTATATTAAATGGCAGTAAGCGGGAAACAAAAACACATATTTAATAGGCCAAATCTATCCATTATGTATTTTCACTCAAGTCAGTATTATGTATTATTTTTGTGTGCTGAGTTACACCAGGGGTCAATACGATCCACTATGATAATATTTCAAAATCTGCACGAGAGTAAATGTCTACAATATAAAATATAGATCTTCCACGTATTAAAGTGTCACTTAACTCCAGTGTAAAAATTTTCAACATAATAGTCTTATAACCAAGAATAATTTTGCTTAACCTGGCACACTGGATTAGGAGAAATCTGGGCATAGTTTAGTGGAGGATTCCAATTATCTTTTGCTTCTGAAGTCCCAGTATGGATACGTTTTTCTGAACCTCTATCAAAACTCCTTAGATATTTGTTACCTGAAATACTGGAACAAATTCAGCTCTAGTGTCAGACATTGAGTTCAACTATTTACATTAATGGGAGTTGCACTCAATTACGTCAGGGCTGAATCGGTCCAATGTGCCTGAGTTACCTTTATGTCAGGTGTTTCCTGCCAGATAATAACTGCTTGGAGGAGCTAAGGGCCTGAAGTGACGTTTTTTAGGCCAGATAATCAATAGCTTCCAGAAAATGCCCAACCCAGACCATCATTGTTGCCTTTACAACCACTTTAAATTAGCTGGAGAAAAGTATACATCACCCCTACCCCACAAAGTCAGAGTTAAAAGTTGAATGGAATGTTGCTGTGGAATGTGCATTTTGTTTACAGCACTAGTCTTTTCTAGCAGTTAAGATCTGGCAAGTCTTCAAACTCAGCACTACATTAAGTTTGTAATTGTAGCTTTATGATCTTGGTTATACCACACTTACATGCAACCAAACCCAAGCAACCACTTGGCGCTCTGCCTTTATGCAGCCCTTACCCTATACCATGTAAGGTGTGCGATTCCTACACTTCTCCTGCATTATTAATAGTTGTTAAGTGTTGACACCATGCTTGGCACTGTATGACACAGAAAAAATTATGGTTGTGGTTAAAAGCTGCCTTCAGGAAGTCATTTGCAATGTATAACAACAACTTTATTGAACCTACTAATTTATAAACAATGGTACAAATTCTGTGCCAGTAGGTGGCGCTGTTTGTATGTAGTATCTGTATATATGCATATCTGCACCTATAACTTTTATATCATACTCTCATAACAGTCTCCATATTGAGGAGGTTGTAGTCTAAACAGACAGAACATGTCAAGGGAGCTAGAGAACTGTACTAGTTTAGAGTCTTTTATTTCCCAATAATGAGTGGGTGACCATAGGTTAGCTGAAGTGAACTATCTTCTGAGAATTTCATAAAAGAAGTGTGTTTTCAGGAAAGGATGGGTGCTTGGGACAATAGGATGGAGAGGGGGCTCGGACGAAGGCACAGAAATGGGAAACAGAAGAAGAGGTGAGGAGGGATTTATTGGTGAAATGAAAGGGGTGGGCACAATAGGAATGGCAAGAAATGAGAGCAGAGGTGTTGAAGGGAGCAGACCTGTGTTGAGCCTTGAAGATATGGGTGGCTTGGGCTTGATACAGGAGCCAGTGGAGGCATTCAGAGAGATGACTTACATGGTGTGAGCAGCAGGTGAGGAAAATGATTTTAGCTTCTACAGAACTGGAGAGAGGTGGCACAGGAATTGTGAAGGCCAGTGCATTTTAGCAGTAGGCAGACAGGAAGAGTCAGATTCATGAGAGGAGGTTGAAAAAGAACCAGCAGGATTCAGTGACTGCTTGGATGTCTGGTGAGATGACAAGAGAAGAGCTGGGGAAAAAAACCGCACAGGGAGGCTGAGGGGGTGCGGATTGATCAGTATCAAGTGCTATAAACAAGCTAAGTGTTGTAATCATTTCTCTCTTGGCAGCAGGCCCAGATGTGGGAGGAATCTACATTCCCCCGGCCACCCATCCCGCCACCAGAGGGAGACACTTAGAACTAGAGCTGGGTGCCATTTTTCATTGCCAAAATGAAACGTTTTGATTTCTTGTTTCTGAACGGCCTCCTTTGGAAAGTCGCTTCCATTTTATTTGTAAGCGATTTAAAAATATTCACAACAGGAAGTGTTTGGGGATAGAACGAAACATTTTGCTCCCTCACAATAAAATCGTTTTTCTTTTCCCTTTTGTCGTTTGTACTTTTTAATTTGCAGAAATCTTCCTTTTCAGGTCGACTTGAAACCATTTTTTTAACTTGCCGCCCGCCGGGAAACTGAAGGATCAAAGTTATTCGCCCAACTCGCCTTGGAACACGAGTCCCTCCCCCATCCTGGCAACGTCTCGGGTCTCCCCTCTGATACTGCCCAAGCTGTAAATGCGCCTCGTGCTTTTCCCCTAGGGGGAGCTCGAGCCTGCATTCCCCCCGCACCACCCGGGAGCCGGGTGGTGCCCAGTTTCTGATCCCTGGGGACCGGGCACGCAGTCCTGGGCGGGTCAGACCGTGGGCTGCGCTGCCTTATCGTGGTTCCCTCTCCCGCGGGGCAGCTGCGCCCAGGCGCTAGAGCAGCTGCGGCTTCTGCGGGGCCACAGCTCGAGGTGCTGCCCCGGATCAAGCCCTTGCTCGAGTTCAGCCCTGGCCGTGGATGCTGCTACACCCGCTGCTTCCCTCTTCCCCCGCCCCGGGCCACCGCCCCGCTGCCCAGCAGACAGCTTTGTTGCCCTTCCACAGCAGAGCTACTCAGGGGTGAGCTTGGCGGCGAACCCCCGCAGGGCTTTCATCCCAGCCCCCCAACCCAGCGGCTCTGCTCGGCGCTGGGGGCAGGAGGTAGCGGGACCAAGCGTCCCAGGTGGTCACACCGAAGCAGCACCGTGGGGCTGGCCGGTCTTCGCTGCTGGTCTCCTTCTTGCCCTCCCCCCTCGCATTTCCAGTCCTGCAATCCCTTAGCCACTCACGTGTCTCCTCCCCAGTGACTCGGGCATGCCCTGGGGAACACTAGCGCTCCAAGCCAGGCTGGATTGGCTGAGCCCACGTCAGGAGGGGCGGGCCCCAGCACTAGTTCATCTTTAAGGCAGAGTGGGGATAAGCAAGCGAGGAGGCACAGGAGCCGGATACTGGAGATCTCATAGTCAGGTTACAACCGAGGGCAATTGCATGGTTTATGGGCGGGCTATGGATGGTGTCAGACCGTGTTTTACTGATGACACTGCAAAAACAGCCCTGTCAGGGAACCTGGTTACATCATCCCCTCTCTCCCCCGCCCCTTAATGGTTTGTACTACAGTAATAACACTTCTGACCTGAAAGTGCTTTACATCTTCAAAGTGCTGTATCAGTCATGACACCACACGTATGTAAGCAAGTATTATTAGTCCCATTTTACAGAGGTGAAATTTAGGCCTTGTCTAAACTGGGGATTACACCTTTTATGTAGCTGCAGTGATTCAACCCCTATGTGTAAACAAGTAGAATGAGTTACTATAATCCACTCTTTACATCAGTGCTCTTTATCCTGGTGTCCAACTAGGGGTAAACTGCACCTGTGCAATACTATGGATTACAGGGGCTCTGTGTCTATCAGTGGTTGTAACTAGGACTGATTTCCAGTGTAGATAAGGGCAAAAAGGCCAATTTTTCAAAAGTGTCCACTAATTTTGGGTGCCTCTGGGAAGATCACAAGTAACAGGGTAGTTCAATTTCCACCCTCATTCACCCTCTGGTCTCTCTGCTTAGACTATCATCAGTGTGTGAATTACAGCCAGTTGGGAAGATGGATTTTAGCGTGTGGGCACCTGTCCCCTGGGAACTGCACTGGAGAGACTTTACTAGGGAAAACAACAACAACAGGCCTCTACATCTACAACTTCAACGGTCGCGCCGTGATTTTAGGTGCCTCAGCTTTAGGCACTTCATCTTGAGACACCTTAAAGGGGCCAGATTTTCAGCAAGTGCTGAGCACCTATCCTCTGAAACCTGAGGTGTCCAAAATTAAGTCACCTTTGGAAAAGTAGGCGATGAAAAGAAATTATCTGATACCTAGGAAGTTCATCTGTTTTACCTCCTCTAACATACAGTGTATTTGATATATTTAATCTCCACTTTTTTATAAATCCATCTCATTCCACCTGCAGCATTAAGACTTTTAGAGAGTGGATTTGAAGGGCTGTTCTGTTTACAGACAGTGTCTAAAAGCATTATTCCCTACCATGATCACTTGTGCTTCTACTTTAGGAGGGAGTGTCGCATGCATTCCCATTTGCTGGAGCTGCACCTCGGCCATACATATTGAGCTAGGTTACACTGCAGCCTTGCCCTAAGCATGTACACGACTGCCTCACGATAGACATCCAGTCACCTATCTCCCACCTAAGCCCAAAGTGATTCACTGTTTAGGAAAGATAGACATTCAAATGCCCAAGTCATGTACGGGAGCCTGATCCGATAACCATCTTCCCCTGCACCCCCTTGGGGCTGTTTTGTTTCGGCTCCCACATGCAACTTAGGCAGCTGAGCACCTATCTTCCCCCAGTTCATGGATCACTAGCAGGGCTAGGTGCTGCTGTGAAGCCCAGACTTAGATGCACAAATCTTCGAAAGGTCAGGATTTAGCACACCCTCCTCTGGTCAATGTTTTCTACTGGCTAGCTTAGGTGGTTCCCCCCAACAAGCAGGCTTTGTGGGTCACAGTCTAAGGTGCCTATCTCTCTCCATTGATTGTATAGGGAGTCTATGCACCTAACTCAGGCTTTGTGGATCGCAGGGGTGTTCATGTGATTTTTCTAGGCATCTAAAAGTCAGGTGCCATGCCACTCGGCATTGCAACGCCTAACACCCTTAATAGATCTCACCCTACATGACTTAGGATCACAGGTCCCTCATCCAAGGCTATCTTCCAGTCTCAGTAGACATAAGAAAAACAACATGGAATGTGAAACAGATCAACTGCCCCTCTCCCTCATTTCAAGACTAATTTGCGTTTTAAAGCACACTGACAGCTTTCCTCCTCAGCACTGCTGCCACTTGAGATGTTTCTTGTCACTGCCAGGGCTGGCTCCAGGCACCAGCTTAACAAGCAGGTGCTTGGGGCGGCCAGGGGAGAGAGGCAGCACCTGCGGCAATTCAGGGGCGGCAGGTCCCTCACTCCCTCTAGGAGCAAAGGACCTGCCGCTGAACTGCCGCCGCCAATCGCGGCTTTTTTTTTTTTTTTTGCTTGGGGCGGCAGAAATGCTGGAGCCGGTCCTGGTCACTGCTTTTTGTTTGTTTCTATCTGTGTTGTAGCATTGAGTATGCTTCATTTCACTCACATGCATGCTGCTATTTTTCTTAAGCTGGCCATTATTTGTACACTACACTCCTGTTCCCATCTGTATAGTGTCAAGAGGAAACCCATGGACCTGGTACAGATGTAGTCTCTTTACTTCACTTGTGTGTCTATTCAATAAACTAGAATTTCAAGGTCATGTTCTGACTTCTCTTGTATCACTGCAAACAAGATGGTCATAAAGATCTTTCCAAGGTAGAGCTTTAAAAAGAAATTAAACATCTTCTTGCAAAGCATCCTAATTAAAACACACAAGAGTCTTGGCAGTCTTCATGATAGTTAATATGTCATCTTCCTATCTCTTAAACCCAATAATCTGCAAACTAGTACTGCTGTTTTAAAGATTTATATCTACTATAATTTATGTCAACTTAGATCACAAACCTTTTTTTTTTTTTTTTTTTTTTTTTTTTTTTTACACAATATTTGGCAGCCTACTGACTGTGGAAACTAGACTGTTTTACATTAGTCAGCAGTACATTTAAATCATTCCTACAAAATGATTTACTGTGGTTTACAAATTCTTATATGGCATTTCCAGTTAATGATTAGGCAAAGTAATATATCACCAAAATGATTGGGCACATATGTATTTTACTTACATGGTTCTAACTCTGTATATTTTGGAAGTTTTTTTTTTAATTATTATCATTATTCTTTTTCCAGTTGAAAAAACAGAGATTTCAGAGGAAAGGGCAGAAGAGCCAATCTCTCCACTCTATTTTTTCAGAGAATTGCCTGACACACTAGGATTTTCTTTCGTATGATGTGCACTCCATCAGTAAATGCTGTAGGATGTCTAGATCTGTATAGACAAGCATTGGCAGGGGTCAGGGATACATAGTATTTCTACACTTTACTAAGTTTGGGATATATAAAAAAGCAAGTTGGAGAAGATCAATGCTTGCCCATTTTTCAACTAATGGTGAATGATCTGCTGGTAAAGGAAGAACATTCAGTGTTGGATCCAAGGCTGATGATGTTGACTATCCCTCCAGAAGATGACAACTCCTTCTCACAGACATTTATGTATGCTTCTAAGTACTTCGATGTGCCACATGTCAAAGGAAATAAGAAATGTCCTAACTCTAACCAATTAATCGGATTTGGAGGTTTCCCAGTCTGAGCACTGATGAAGAAGAATGGGTTTATGGACAAGACTAGACTTCACTAGATACAGTGGCATAAAATAAATTGTTTATTTTATTGTACTCACTGTGGGCCTGGTCTTGTAAACACTTAAGTATATAAGTAACTTTATGCATATGAATAGCCCCCCAAAAATCAGTAGGACTACTCCCATGTATAAAGTTACTCATGTGCATAATTATTTGCAGGATTGGGACCTGTGGGCCTCATCCTGTGGCTTGTTGCACATCAGCAGACTCCTGCATCTGTGCAGAGCCCTAGTGATTTCAGTGGGGATCTGTATGGATCCATCCATGTTGTTCTCTTTGCAGAAGCTGGGCCAATGTTTGTAAAAGTAGAAATCCTGCCAGATGTAGTGGGAATATGGAGGATACTCTTGTGTGTTCATTTCAGTAAAGAAATACAACAGTAGTAATATCTTTCACTGGTACAGTGCCTTTCCATCTCCAATCTCAAATGACTTATGAATAACAGGTATCAGCATCCTGTGAGGCAGAGAATTACTGTACATGTAATGTTATTTGTAAAATGTACTTTTCTCTTGCTCCAGGCAATATAGACAATATAAAAGCAGCTGCAAAAAATGACAGAAGTAACCAATATTAATTGTTAATTCTTCCTCACTCAATCAGGCTATCATACCATTTAGTGTACCTACATCCTCTTACCACATAGGAGAACAGACAGGCCTTGTAGGTTAACAGATTTGGAATCTGTCAGATCACAGGGGAAGTGAGTTCTAGCATCAAGTGTCCCTCATTGAAAATGCCCTGATGCCATCTCTCTCCCCTTAAAACCAGGGGGCTGTTAGCATGTGCCTTGGCTGAGCTTAACTGCCAAGGTATCATATAAGGTGAGAGGTAGTTATTAAGCCAAGAAGATATCAAACCATTTACAGCTTTACAGGTCAAGATAAATACTTTGATTTGCTCCTGGGAATGATTTGGATCAGCTACTGCTGATCACAGTGTGCAGGTGTGATGGTTTTCCAGCGAGAAGCACAGCTAAGCTGGTGATGGTTAGGTGTAGCCCCATAAAGTAAGCACTGCAGTCACCCACTGTTGAAGTGAACAAGGCACGGATAACTATAGAGATGTCTGCATCTATAAGAAAAGGTCACAACATCTTAAGCAAGATGGGTTGGCAAAGCCACAAAGAGGTTATGTCACTTCCCAAGCTCACACAGCAAGAGAGTGGTGGAGTCCTAGTCACCTGCTCTAATCATTAGACCCATTGGCTCTCTGTTTCCAGAAAGATGAGATCCAACTAAAGTTTTTCACACTCCACCACAGATAACAGAAACCTCAAAGGGAGAAAGTTGCTAAATAGTTCCCTATCTAAGGGCCTGAGCCACAGACCTGGTAAGACAAAACTTCCGCTGATGTTAATGGAGTTTTTCCCAAGTAAGACTGCAGGATTGCACCCTAAACTAGGACTGGCTGCAAAACAGGAATTCTGTTTTGCAAAAACATTAGAGGTTTTGAAACTTGTTTTAATTCCAGAGCAGAACAAAGAGACCTTTTGAAATTTTTAATGAAAAAACACAGACAAAACCACAACCTCAGATTAGCCCGTAGCTTGGTGGTGGGGGCACTGAACTAGCATGTAGTAAATCCAGGTTCAAATCCCTGCTCTGAAAGTCTTCTACATCCCCAATGTGTGCTCTAGGCTTTGGCTATTCTGGGTTGGGTCTCTCTCCTGAAATTCCATTCTGAACCTGAGAAACCTTCCCCAGGAAAGTTTATCAAAACCAGTAAGTTTTCATGAAAAAAAGTTTCATTTGATTTATCAGCATTCTCTGACCAAAAAAGTTTAATCAAAAAATTCCCAACCAGCTCTATCCTAATCTATAATTGTTAAATAGTGTTTAATGGAGAATTGTCTAAAAGCAAATACATTTCAATAACTCTAAGACACTGATCTCTTTTCGCTCTTTCCCCCCTTTAAAGTAACTTCCTTGACTCAACTATTTATGATTCATTTCATGAAAGACTAGGTTTTCTCTGAGGGTACTAAAAAGGGCTGTAACTATTAAGTGGTTTTAGTGACTAGTACCAACAAGGAACTGTTTTCTTCCATGCTGTAAAACAGACACTGTCAACAGACTACAACTGCAATAAACTATTTAAAAAGGAATTTATGATGGCTAGTTATTATCCTCCTGAAATAATGTTGTTACAAGGCTGCCCTTTTCATGAATCACATGACAGATCACTAACAAAGGCAAAGGCCTAGATCCACAGAAACACTGACGGCAAATAACCCAGGAATTGCTCTACATTATACTGGCACATACTCCATCAGGTTTTCAAAGCTACAGAACAATAGTAACACATCACTTTTTAATTATTACACAACAGGCACTTGCTTTTAAGGTGGAGTTGTAATTACATATATAGAACATGTTTACTCATTTTAATGTCTGTAACATCAAATTATATGGAAAATGTCTTATTGCTTATAATGAGGAATGGGTGAACCCCAAGGGTAAAATAAGAATTGGCACAAATCTCTAATCGATCAGATCCGTGTCCTTCTTAGCTTAGAAAATGTTCCACTCAATATCCACCCTCCCTTTCCCCTACCCTTAACAGTCCCCTGTGCTTTGCTGAAGTCCACATCAAGATCCCAACCTCTAGCAGTCTCTGCTAGACTGACTATAGACTGGAATGCAGATCTTCAGTTGTTGTAAACTGGAGTAGCACCAACTGAAGTTAATGGAGCTACACCACTTTACATGAGCTTGGGCTGGCCCAGTGTCTTCAACACCTACAAATGCTAGGCAGATGGGGAAGCATTATAGCCCAGATTCTCAACGGTCCTGAAAAAACAATGGGAGTTAGGTGCCTAAATACCTTTGAGGATCTGGGCCTATCCTGTGGTGCCTCTCACTAAAGAAGCCCTATCATAATAGGTGAGATTTGAACAGAGGCGACTGCTAGAGCCCATCAGAAAATGTCAGGCCTGTTGAGACAACCTGATAGGAAATGTGTGGGGTGTTTGGGTAGTCAGGGGGAGGTAGTTGGTGCAAATCAGGAGCCCTGCAGGTGGTTAGTCAGAGGAAGCGGTGGGACCCTGGGAGCTTGTTGGAGGTCAAGGACAGGGAGTTTTGGGTCAAGAGAAGAGAAAGGTGTGTTGGAGTTAGGTGGACGAGGAAAGGATGGGAGGTGGATAAATGGAAAAGGAATGAGGGAACAGAATGATAGCTGAGGTTCAGATAAACTCCAAACAGAACAAAAGCATTAACTCTTTGACCTCCATGCCTCACTCATATAATAGTACAGGGGCTGATTTTCCTCTCATTTTCCCCATTGTAAATCAGGAGTAACTCCATGGAATTCAATGGAGTTACAACCTTGTCAGTGAGAGGAAAATATGCCTATAGTTTTTTTAATTTTTAAAAAAATCAGTTATTTTCAGTTCACAAAGTTTACTTTCAAAGACATACTGCTGATTCTTTTTTAAATCCAGTTTGCTTTATTTTATGAAATCCATGTACCAAACTAAAAAAACAAAAAACAAAGCTGCATTGATGGAGAGCTCCCTGCAGCCATTTGAAGTAAACATGGTCAGCTTTGTTACTTAGGAATTTTTAAACAAAACCTCTTCCTAATATTTTCCTTCTGTACTCTTCTCCTGTTTCTAACACTTCTCTACTCTATTTAGCACACTAGAGACGATGAATTAAAACTACCATTGAGATAAATTTTGATTTACAGTGTGCTCAATTATTATTTCTCACCAAAGGAGCCATAGTCCATGATACCATTGCCTCCTGCCTGCTAGTTCTATGGTTTACCAACTCAGTTTTCTTATGGGTGCATCTATTTACATGCGATTAAACATTTACAATCAATTAAAATATCAGAACAATTATATAAAAACCACAGACGTGGCAGAAACATCTATATAACACTAGACACACTCTGTGCATTTCTTAGTATTGATGGTAATTTGTATTATTATTTTTCAATGTGTTTTATAATAATACTTACTACTACTTTGCACTTCTGTAGCAACTTCCGTCCTAGGATCTCAAAGCACCTCACAAACATTCTTCCATTAACCCTCCCAACACTCCTGTGAGGTAGATAAGGAATCTCAAGTCATTACACAGGCTTGATTAACATTTGCGAAAAGCTGGTATGGACTAGATTCTGGAGTTGTTGTTGAGGCAAAACTCCCTGTGCTTTGGGGCCCCAAATCCTTATGTTGGAACCTGTGCAATCAAATGCCTTGCTAATTATTTGCTACATCTGCCAGTATTTGAATACTATAAAGTGATAGCATCAAGTTTTATTTAGTCCCAACAGTAGTGTGGCAGAAATCAAAATCTTTTTAAAAAATGAACCAAAACACCCACTCTTTGAGCTCCACAGGTCACTTTGTATAAGCAAAATTGTTTCTTAAAGGTCCACTGGAGCAGATTGAAAAAGATGATGTGTATGAACAGAGAGAACAGCTTGATTAAATGCAGAGGGGGAGGAAAGGATAAAATACCACATTAGTTCTTGCTTTTTGGTAACATACCCCTAGCCTATAATTGTGTCTAAATAACCATAGCCACAAGCAACTAAGATCAGTGGCTTTCTGGGTGAGCAATGGAAACTCTCACGAACTGAGCTGTTGAAAT
The DNA here is from genome assembly GCF_011386835.1 of Chrysemys picta bellii. Classification (NCBI taxonomy): domain Eukaryota; kingdom Metazoa; phylum Chordata; order Testudines; family Emydidae; genus Chrysemys; species Chrysemys picta. The sequence goes on along the minus strand of NC_088796.1, from coordinate 48,428,704 downwards.
CTTACATGAATTTGTCACTGTACCAGAAGAATAAAATCTAATAGAAAACATGGTTTGATGAACCATTTTTCCAATCATCACCTTGGCACGATACAGTTCTGCCCATACAAGTGCAAGTTTTCCCTCCCCAGAACTGATGTTATGCGAACCCCACATTTCCGCCCCCAACATGTTCCTCCCTACATAATGTAAAAACCATCAAACTAAAAAAGCCTCCTAAATGTAGCTTTCTGAGCTGGGAGAATGGGTGAGGAACAGGGCTGGGGAGAGCGTCAGGGGAACAGTCAGGAGAACCCTAGTTCGTCATCACAGACTATCCAGTGCCATTCAGACGCAGCTAGTATTGTAGTGTTGCGTAGAAAGAGGCTACCTGAAAGATGTAGATCTGCTGAGTGAAATGAGGGGGACCTGCTGCTTGTGGTGGCCCTGGTTTCCTCATGCAGGCTAGAGAGTCTGTGTGTTCTGTCAGAGGAGCCTTTGCCAATCACCTCAACAGGAGGTGCTGCTACTCTGAAACCTGTCAACGGGAACCATAAGTTTGAGGGTAACTGTTTTCACGACTGTACAGTGGGATAATAAGCATTAATATCAACAAACTTATCTGCCTTCCAAGGAAAAGTGGCCCAGGCCAGGTGAGTTTCAGGTGGTGGATCAGGGAATCTCGGTAGGTACATTGGATGGAAACACAGAGCATCTCCCAATAAGGTGGGAAAAACTAAGAGCCAAGGGAGGCAGTGTCATTTGAGAGGCCCTTTGACGGTTCTTTTGCATGGTGCCGCAGCAGGCAGGTCAGGGTTACATGGGCTGGCCGAAGGAACGAATCCATCTCAGAAAAGGTGCGAAAAGTGGGGCCCTAGAAATCAGGCTAGAAACGCGCACGGAACTGGAACGCTAGCGAGCGCGCCAAGAGTGTTTGAACGGAGGTGTTTCTATCCGGCAAGGGCTAAGCTCAGGGATCTGGTCCTCGCTAACAGTTCCTCAGCAACACCCACCGCGAGGCACAGATCCCTTCCTCTGCGTCATCAGCTGTTGCGGGGACCAGAAAACCTTGACTGCAGGTCTTGGCAGGTAAACGAAAGCCGAAATGGGCTTTCAAATATTTTGATTTTACCCTGTCTGTATTTTTAATTCGACACAGGTATTTGAGACTGATTTGGGATTTTTTAACTTTTTAAATTACTTTTCTTTACATTGCATTTTGGTTCCCGTTTATAATAGTAAAATCCTATAATTGTGTTGGCAAATACGTTATAAAGTGACGTGACTTGACATTGGTCCGTCATTAATATATAGAATATACATTAAAATCTAATTGATTAGGAGAGAAAACGTTGACAGTTTATTTTATGCATCAATATTAAAATACCAAAATTAGGGTCACATTCTTCCCTGAACGACAACAGTGTAAATCCATTAACTCAACTTACATCAGTATAACTAAAAACAATATTTGTTCGGGGAAATCCAAAGACCAAATTTTGCCTTTAGCTACCCACTTGCACCTACAGGGCAGGATCTGGAACCGTGTTAACACATTACTCTGGTTTCACATTGTAATGAATAGTTTGCATTACTTTTGACTGTAACCATTTTATCCAAAACAGCTTCTTGTGCAACCCCTGGATTCAAAGCAAAACTTGTCCTTGTCAGATTGTTGGTGAAAGCGAGAGTCCTTGTCGCTGTTATATTCCAGCTGTTATTTACTGCTTTAAAAGGGCAGTTTAAACACGTCTATTGTAGAATGCAAACCTTGGAATCGGGGAATATGGAGACTGTTCGTCCGTTTCACTGGGCAGATGCCAGGAAATTGATTATAAACGCGTGTGTTCATGCAGTGTTGAGTTTTGCATTGCCTATTGACTGAGAATAACAGGAAACTTTTGATACCTTGGTAATGCTGATTTCACTAGCTGTAAATCCCACGTGTTGCAATCAAATTCTTGGCAGCTGGGAAGGCCAGAGCCATCAAACGCAGCAATCTGTTTCACCATAAATCAAGCACTGCAAGGTATGTAAGTGTGAAAGCTGTTCTTTTTAACGGTAAATCTCTGTTGAAATGTACCAATTTAGCAGTGTCAAACTCAGTTTTCCACCAAAAAGCTAACGGGCAAATTGACACAGGCTGAATTATTACAATGTCTGGTGTTGCTTCCTTGAATTGAAAGAAAATAACTCATGCAAGAATTGATTTAGGCAAACAGAGTTGCAAATCTGAGTGTAACATTCAGAATGAAATCTTTTGAACTCTGATATTAGCACTCACGTAAATATCTTATTTGCATATTTTATACCCAATTATACAGGTTGAAACCCAGTTTTAGGCATCACACAATTTTAAGGTCCTAGATGCCAAAGAAGGACTAACTTAATGTAAATAATTAATATAAAACCGCCAAATACTATTTTAAAATAAAGTCCAAACTCCAAATACTACTCCAAATACTAGTTTAAACTAAAGTATTTTCTTCCGTTTCCCCCTATATTTAATTACAATGTATTAAATATATGAGAATAGCTGAAGGGGAGAGAATTATTATGTGCAATATATAGTCAAGACAAATCTGACCGCAATAATACAAGCTCCTTGATAGCGTTTTCATTTGTCAGTGCCTAGTTCTCTCTTTAGTGTGATATTAAACATCTACCTAGACGTCTAGTCCTTCTCCGTGTTTATTGTTTTGGTCTCAGCTGTGCATTCGATAGGAAAGCTCCGTACAAGGTAAGGAGTGCCTGAGAATAAGTAGTAAATTAGCACGTTATTCTCTTTTTATGTGTTTTGTTTCCCCCCCCACGTTTTCCAGAACTATAATATTTGTGATTCTGGGAACTTAAAAAAAGAATGGACTTTAACAAAATTGGAAATAATAATTATTTAATATAATTACTACTATTATTATTGCTAATAATAATAATCTAACATTAGCAAATGTATATTTAGTTACAAAGACATTGCAATGCAAAATACTCCAGATATATAGATATTAAAAATAAAAGACAACTAAAATAGCTCCCCTGTGCAGGCTAGGATCTCTAAAAGGGTTTTGCAGCTTGTCAAAACTCATTTGGTCAAAGGAAGTAAAAATTAAACAAAGTAAATGTCATTTTGCACAAGTATTATGTTAAATGGAAAATGGGCTAGGGACAGTTCTAAGTAGTGTTTCCTGTTTTATAGCGCCGATAGAATTACAATTCACAATTGAAATGCTAAAGTTCGACAAGAAACGATTACTTGAATTTAGCTTTTGTTTCTATAAAATTACATAAAATATTCTCATGTTAGAGAGCTATTGATATTTCCCTTTTTTCATCCCCTAAAACAAATATATTTATATGGTACATTTTAAAACCTTCGAATCACCCTGCTGCTGCTCGACGAGGGGGTCTCTCAAACATTTTTATGGCTTAGTTATTTAGAATTGATTACTGTTCAGTGAAAGTATATTTAAAACAGAACATCCTACGTGTTTTGTGGTTCATTTACGCCACACCAGAGAAACAAAAACTCCTTTAGGAAGAGTGCCACAATTATAACCAAATAGGTCGAGCCTCTACAAGACGTGCTCAATTTTAACCCGGGGTGGGCTTATTGCTACATTTTCTACATTAAAACAAATGGTCTGATCATTATTGAAGATGTTTGTGGCACTTTTATTACATTTCGATTAGCTTGGGAAAAAATAAAGATGGTCTTGAGGGCACTGTCACTGTGACATTTACCAAAGTACCGAATTTTCTCTGTCTCCGCTTCATTTGCTTGGCTGTTTGTTATTTGTAATATTCCTATTTGCCTTAATATGTCCCCTATAGTCCTGCGGGAGAACGTGTAGCCAAAATAAGAGAAGTTACACATTTTGCTTAACCTAGTGTTTTGTCAGTCCTATGTTTGAAAGAAATCAGAAAATTGGTCTGGGCAATTGAGTAACTCTATATTCTGGAGACTTGAAAACATATTACAACCGTTTTTATCCTGAACCAAAAATAGAGTTTATCGTCTGAAACTGCGTAAAGCCTTAGAATAAGTGGGGGGAGGCTTTTCGGGTGTTTAGTATTAAGACCTACACGCCTCTGTAGAATATAAGACTGAAAGATAAAATGCTACCTATTTCCCATCTCAATATGCAGCATTCAAGTAACATCAGCTGCTGCTACTTTATGTAAAGTCTTTTAGAGGCGTAAGTTTTGGAGGAACTATACATCATCGTTGTCATCAACATGTCATTTGCACGGTCCGGTTGATTATGACTTTCAAACCATATTTTATGATAATCTCTGATATAGTTTAGCCAGCACTAATACCACCCCAACGAAATGAACAGTACAGTGCCAAGAGCACATTCTGAAACACACTAGCAAGCAGCAGTTCCACGTTAGTAAAGGTGATACTAAAGCTCACGTGTATAAAATGAACACATGTTACACGGATACTTTGGGAGAAAACAGTTAAATGCCCATTTTCAGCTGAGACTTTGCATTGCTTAAATTAACTACTAGAAACACAATCTTTACTAATCCACTTGATTGCTTGGATCTCCCAATGCCCAGCTCTTTATAGCAACATATTGGCCATTTAGGAAAAAAAGTTGACAAATATAATCCTTTGCTAAACATGTTAGAAAAATGGTTATGTCTGGGTCTGCGATAATGTGAGGCAGAAGGAGGGAGGGGAGATGAGAGAGCTTTATTTGATAACTATATTAATCTGGATTCCAGCTGTATTTGTAGCGCTTTCCTTTCAAAAATCTTTCTTGTCGGATGTGGGCTTTTCTAATTAATCACTCATGCCATTGTATACATTGCAGTTCCCGAATATAATTTTAGTCGGTTGTTTTGATGAATTTCACTATTCCCATCTGATTTGTATTTGTAGCTTAAGTATACAAGAAACGTAACACTTGCAAATAAAGTTCTTATATTTAATTCTCTCAGCTATGGGCACATCTAATTTGACGAAGAGGGAGGGCTCAGAGGATCTTTCTTCACCTTCCCATTGTGCTGCACCTTGCTTGTGTCCCTGATTTTAAGGAAGGTCCTGCCTTTCCCTCCCAGCAATACTTCCAGTAACTGGCAGGGCGGGGTCCCCTTTGGAAGAACCGGGGCGTGGAGCAGAAGAAAATGCCCGACGAAAAGGGAAAAACACGAGGCAGAGAGGATTCTTTGAAAAGTCAGATTCGCTTACGTTTCTTCTACCTTTCCCGGCTCGCTCTCTTCTCCCTTTTCCCACGGGATGTCCCCCAGTTAGACGTCAGAGTCTGGAGAGAGATGTTGGCATCTGACGTTTCCCTTTGCACGAACGCACTTGACTACAGTTCAGACTGAGCCTTGACCATTTCTAACCTTTTTACTTCATCTCACGCGGCAGCTGTTCAGCGCCTGACGATCCGGAAGCGCCTGGACCAACAGATCAGTTCTGGTCGGGACAACAGCTGGCTCGGGCACCAGGCATCGCATCACCATCATCATCCTCACTACCAACCGTGAGAGGCACTCAGGGACCGGTCCCCATGTTCGGGATCTGCTGTCAGCCAGCCACTTCCCAGGGATCCCCAGAAACACCCTGCTTCTCCCTTCCTTTTCTAGGCAATGTTTTCCTACCTTTAAAGCACTGCATTTGCTTAAACGCTACCACAAATATTTAAATCCAGTTTTTTTCTGTTTTAAATCTTCTGTTCTAGCGATTGAACTGGATTTTCTTTCTTTCTTTCTAGGACACAAACTACGGATTTAACTGGCTCTATTTGCTCCTCTTTGGATGGAGATTACCTTCGTTTTACTGCCTGTAACCTGTTATTTTCCACTTAGTTATTCTAGAAAGTGCCCGTAATGAAAACAATCAGACGTTAGTACCTCCCAGCTCACACAACACACACGTGCACATAACTCTGGGCATTTGCGTTGGAAACGTGTCCCTCCTCCTTGTCATTCAGGATTGGGTTTTGGTTGCACTTTGAAGCTACCGAGACCTCCCCGTCATTAAGTGACTTGACAATGGACCTGGTCTGACTTACTCTCAATTTACACTGGTATGAGCGAGATCTGAATCAGGCCCAAAGTTTATCGCTCTCTTTCTCTTCGTCCTTGTTTTAAACACAACCTTTTAGCTTCTTTGGGCATTATGGGTGCAGCCTGAAAAACAATGTGAACAAAATCAAGACAAACTGCATTGCAACCTCCCCCCAAAACCGCACAAAGAACCCCCTCATCTCTTGAGGCTGAAACCGCCTCGGGGTGTGGTTGTTTCTTGGCTAGGTCATTGACATGGCTGCCCGGAGAAGGGGATCTCTGTAGGGGTGGGAATGGCAAGGAGGGGATCAGGCAGGATCCGCCTGCTCTGTTAGCTGGAGGGGGAGGATTCAGGCTGGTTGCTTGAAGCTTCCGTCTGTCCTACTCCTCCTTTTCTCCTCCGGGCTCTCTCTGCCCTGCCCTGCGTGGGCTGCTAATGTCTGAAGACGTCTCACTTCATCTGTCACCAATTCTGTTCGCCTGCCCAGCTGTCAAAACAGGGGGTGTCTCTTTCATTCCAACTCACAAAGTACCAAAGGGGAAAGGGGCTTTAATGATTGTGTTTGGACACAAGCAATTATCCCTAATTATTGTTTTTCTTTTGAGTCTGCCCGTCCTGCTGGAGAGCCAGCAGATGAACATGCCCTAATCCTCCCCAGTCGGTTGATCTCAGTGGGTTTTGCGGGCCAGGCCGGGCGAGGGGCTTCGCGGCTTTCATCTCAATGTGAGTTCAGAGCTGATTCAAACTCGTTGCGATGGGAGAATTAACCTCGGAGCCCAGCCTTTCAGTGGCCTCTGATAAGAGATTATACGTGTTGATGGCAAGCTTTTCTTGGCAAAATGTTTTCAAAGGACTTGGAGCTGTTAAATCAAAGCGCTATTGAATTGGTGCAAGCCCCCCTTTCTGCTCTCCCTGTTTTCTCTGGCTCTATGTGTTGGTAATTACTGGCAGGGGGAAGGAAAAAAAAGAAACCCTCTCTTTTACACATACACAAATCTCTCTTTTTTTATACACCCCTCCACACACGCACACAGGCCATAAAACTATTGAGAGTCTGGGGGACACTGTTGATAATCACACACACAGATAATTACATACACAAGCAATTAGGTTTCACGGCAAAACCTGTTTGCTTACAATTTCCCCTCGGTCCAATGCCTATGTTTTTTTTGTTAGGGTAGAGTTGCATAGCAGAGAAGGGCTGCTGCTATTTCCTGAAAAATTCACTCATAAAAATACAGAAGATCTAATCTAATCTATCTATCAATCAAGGCCAATCATATTTTGGGACTACAGCAACCTTGATGATGTCTCTTTAAACAATGTTCATTTCTCCTTTGGTGGCTAGGTTTTTGTTTTCTTCCCTACATCTAGAGTTCCTATCCCAAACTATGGGACTATACATCAGTTTCTGTGTGGGCGGAATCATCATAGCTGCTTGTTAACTTTGGATAAAAAAAAAAGATGGGCCAATCACCATCTGTTCTTCAAAGAGACCCCACAAATGTCTGGGAGTGGGAATTTTTGGCTAATCTGCCTATCTGGGACTTGAGCTCAAAACTGAAGTTTGTCTTCCAGACCTGGGAATCTTCTGGTCTATCTGGGGCACTTCATGTCCTGATCCACCTTGGAATCTACAGGGGAACATGAATTTGGTAGGAGACAGTTTCAGGACAAAAGCTCTACACTTCGAATAGGATAAGGTGTGGAAAATGGAAAAAAGAACCTCCCCAGCACATCTCAGGAAAAGCCTTTCCCCCTCCCTCCAAAACAACAGAAAACAAACAAAAACAACAAAAAGCAACAGAGGGTCCTGTGGCACCTTTGAGACTAACAGAAGTACTGGGAGCATAAGCGTTCGTGGGTCAGAACCTCACTTCTTCTTGCATCTGAAGAAGTGAGGTTCTGACCCACGAACGCTTATGCTCCCAGTACTTCTGTTAGTCTCAAAGGTGCCACAGGACCCTCTGTTGCTTTTTACAGATTCAGACTAACACGGCTACCCCTCTGATACTTGACACAAAAACAACAAAAAAACCCTCAGAAAAATTACATATAGAGAAATAAAAAGGAAGTAAACATTTTCCGTCTTTCTGCCACAAGAGAATTTTTGGGGGAGGCTTGTGGGTAATTGAAAAGGTTGTTTGTTAGATCTGAGAATTTGAAAATTACAGATACGGCGCTTCACTTTTGTGAAAGTTCTCTTTTTTAAAAAGCGACACCGTAGAGTGATCCAGATTTGCAAGCTCTACATTTGATGTATTCAGTTCTGAGAGTACTGGAGCTTTTGGATATTGTGGGGAAGCTGGGAAAAGGAATTTTGGAGTTACTTGTTCTGATTGTTTAGATTGTCTAAGAACTTCACCACGGACCCTGGGGAGTTTGTAAACTAAGCATGGTCTCAGTGGAGTTTACAAATTCTACAGTATCCGACCCCTTTGATAAACTCTGACTCTCTCGGTTCCCTAGCAAAATTATCAACTCTGTTAAGAGCTGCCTGAGCTGGATTCCTGCAGAGCTTGTCAGTGAGAAGTGCAGTGTTGCCCACCCAGTTTATAATCTCCATAAAGGCAAAGAGAAGCATTGAGACAGAGGAGTTTGTAGATTTTGTAATCTATCCAGGGCCAATAAGAACTGCAGGGGCCCAAGCGGCTGCAGTGTGTATAAATTCAGCAGGACTAGAGAGAGCATGTGGGTCTCAGACTATTATTAATTATTTATGGCAATAATGCCTAGAGGCCCAATCCGAATCACATTCTGTTCACTTGCATTTGCCATATATTATGAAAAGATGGTCCCTGCCCACAAGACTTTACAATCTAAGTATACGTTGAGAGGCAACAGGTGGACACAACAAACAGATGGCAGGAACACCATGTAACAGTGAGACAGTTATGATTAGTATAAGAAGAAGCAGTCACAGCACATCAGCTGCCTAACCATGGTCAAGTGGCATCTACTACAGAGATTATGACTTCCACAGGGGCAGAGAACCATGGCCTTTAAAGTGCCTACAGAGCCTACAAGTTCCTTATAACCAGAGAGATCCTCTGGGGCTAAGGGCTTACAAGTCCTGTGGATTTTATAAAATATATAGGAGTCCTGGATCTAGCAGCAGCCTTTGGCCAAGTGGAAATTTATAAAATAAACATATGAACTACATTCTCAGCCACAGATCTTCCTTCACTTCCAGAGACTGCTGAACCAATATCACTCCTCTTACCTTCCATATACAGATACAAGAGTTTCCCTCCCTCCCAATGCATCCTCCCACTATAGCAAAGAGACCGCATTGTTATTCTTTGTCATACAGTTCTCAAATAACCACCACAATCCACAACTTCACCATAAGCCACAAAGACAAGGTAACCAAACAGGAACACTTCTGCCCACCCCTCTAGCAAAAGAAACCACCAACACTATAGTTATTTTATTCTCTTTCCTGACATAGGTCGGACATCGTATTACATACAATAAGATATTTAGCCTGACCCCATCCACTATATCATTACTAGGACCCTACCAAATTCATGGTCCATTTTGGTCAATTTCATGGTCATAGGATTTTAAAAATATTAAATTTAATGATTTCAGCTATTTAAATCTGAAATTTCATGGTATTGTAATTGTAAGGGTCCTGACCCAAAAATGAGTTGTGGCCAGAGAATGGCAGCTGTTGGCAAGGTTATTGTAAGGGGTGTTATGGTATTGCTATTCTTACTGCTGCGCTGCTGCTGGCCGGGCGCTGCCTTCAGAGCTGGGTGCCCGACGAACAGCTGCCGTTCTCTGGCCACACAGGTCTGAAGGCAGCACCGAAGTAAGGGTGGCAATACTGCGACCCTCCTAAAATAACCTTGTGACCCTGCTGCAACTTGCTTTTGGGTCAGGACGCCCAATTTGAGAAACACTGGTCTCCCCCCATGAAATCTGGTCTTTTGTGTGCTTTTACCAGATTTCATGGTGGGGGTGGGGGGGGACCAGATTTCACGGTCCGTGATGCATTTTTCATGGCTACAAAACAGTAAATAGACTAGGTAGATGCTGATTTTAGCTATGGCACAGAGAGGGCAAAAGGGAGCTCACATGCAAATGCATTGAATAGATCCTGCAACTTTACTCATGTGATCATTCCCATTGGTCCCTGTTATTTTTTCATTATTTATTATTTTTAAACAATTAAAAGAGCGGTAATACTCATCACACATGCAAGGCTATTTCATGTATTAGTGTATAGTGTAGCATGGACAGAGTTAAGCTTGTATGTGGAACCTCAACTCTGAATGGTCAAATGTTTCTTTTTCCAACTTTAATTGAATGCCCTGGCTTTCAAATGCTTGGTTTTTATAACATATTCTCATGAGGTTATTTTCTGAAGTAAATTATGTAGAATTCTAACACTATCTGTATAAAGATTTTGTCTGAGAATAAATGTTTGGGTGTGATACTATCAGAGTAGGCCGTGAAAGATCTGTTCAAGGAAATCTGCAAACACTTAAAAGGATTTCTGTAGCGGTAAGTTTCTTCAGGGTTCTGAGATCCGGAACCAAAAAACTCCAGACTATAGTAGGTATCACAAGCTACAGGAGAGGAAACAAAAACAACATTCAAAGGCTCCAAAGAAAAGAATATGAGCCCAGGACAGTTTAATGATATTAACCTGTTTAATCCCTCCTCCTCCCAAGCGGACAAAAGGCTAACAGGGATGCCTGGGCACTGTGGATCCCGCAAGTTGGCAACAGGATCCAGCATTATTAGTTATGGTCACAGGATCCTTTGCTGAAAATGAGGTTGGTATTCTCAGTTCAGTCTGGCATGCTGCCCGTGGGAAGTGTTTGCAGTAAGAGGTGCAGCGTGTGAGACATGCTTCTTTCAGCTTTGTGGAGGGTTGTCGCACAGTCATGGCTTTACCACCAGTTCAGCTGGGAGTGTTAGTTCAAAAGCTTGATCATTTAAAAAAAAGACGATGTGCCAAACTCACCCCAACTGTAATTTAGTTAAACTCATTATATTTTAAATTATTTTGGTGATTATTTTATGGCAACTATTTTTCTTATTCTTTTGTTCTGGTGTGCATTAAACACACTGCTAACGTACACAGCCCCAAAATAAACAGTCCATCATAACAAAATATTTTCCCCCAAAACACATACACAATCCAAAAATATACACCCATATATTCCACAGACAAAATATAGCTTCTTCTCCTCCAACCAATGAAGAAGCACAGGAACAAATCTACACAGACACACCCCTAGAGCCCCAACCAGGGGTATTCTATCTGCTACCTAAGATCCATAAACCTGGGAATCCTGGACACCCCATCTTCTCAGCCATTGACACTCTGACAGCAGGATTGTCTGGCTATGTAGACTCTCTCCTCAGGCCCTATGCTACCAGCACTCCAGCTATCTTCGAGATGCCACTGACTTCCAGAGGAAACTACAATCCATTGGTGATCTTCCAGAAAACACCATCCTAGCCACTATGGATGTAGATGCCCTCTACACCAACATTCCACACAAAGATGGACTACAAGCCGTAAGAAACAGTATTCCCGATAATGTCACGGCAAACCTGGTGGCTGCACTTTGTGACTTTGACCTCACCCACAACTATTTCAGATTTGGGGACAATTTATATCTTCAAGTCAGCAGAACTGCTATAGGTACCCACATGGCCCCACAGTATACCAACATTTTTATGGCTGACTTGGAACAACGCTTCCTCAGCTCTCGTCCCCTAATGCCCCTGCTCTACTTGTGCTACATTGATGACATCTTCAGCATCTGGACCCATGGGAAGGAGGCCCTTGAGGAATTCCATCAGGATTTCAACAATTTCCACCCCACCATCAACCTCAGCCTGGACCAGTCTACACAAGAGATCCACTTCCTAGACACTACAGTGCAAATAAGCGATGGTCACATAAACACCACCCTATGTCAGAACCTACTGACCACTATACCTATCTACATGCCTCCAGCTTTCATCCAGACCACATCACATGATCCATTGTCTACAGCCAAGCTCTAAGGTACAACTGCATTTGCTCCAATCCCTCAGACAGGGACAAACACCTACAGGATCTCTATCAAGCATTCTTAAAACTACAATACCAATCTAGTGAAGTGAAGAAACAGATTGACAGAGCCAGAAGGGTACCCAGAAGTCACCTACTAGAGGACAGGCCCAACAAAGAAAGTAATAGAACGCCACTAGTCATCACCTTCAGCCCCCAACTAAAACTTCTCCAGCGCATCATCAAGGATCTACAATCTATCCTGAAGGACGATCCTTCACGCTTATAGACCTTGGGAGACAGGCCAGTCCTCGCTTACAGACAGCCCCCCAACCTGAAGCAAATACTCACCAGCAACTACACACCACACAACAAAAACACTAACCTAGGAACCAATCCCTGCAACAGACCCCGTTGCCAACTCTGTCCGCATATCTATTCAAGGGACACCATCATAGGACCTAACCACATCAGCCACACAATCAGGGGCTCGTTCACCTGCACATCTACCAATGTGATATATGCCATCATGTGCCAGCAATGCCCCTCTGCAATGTACATTGGCCAAACCAGACAGTCTCTACACAAAAAAATAAATGGACACAAATCAGACATCAAGAATTATAACATTCAAAAACCAGTAGGAGAATACTTCAGTCTCCCTGGACACTCAATAACAGACTTAAAAGTGGCAATTTTCCAACAAAAAACCTTCAAAAACAGACTCCAATGAGAAACGGAATTAATTTGCAAACTAGACACCGTTAAATTAGGCTTGAATAAAGACTGGGAGTGAATGGGTCACTACAAAAACTAATTTCCCCCTGCTGATACTCACACCTTCTTGTCAACTGTTTGAAATGGGCCACCTTGATTACATTGGCCTCATTAGCATAACAAAAGTGATTTTTTTCTTCCCTTGGTATTCACCCCTTCTTGTCAACTGTTGAGAATAGCCCACTTCCACCTTAATTGAATTGGCTTGTTAGCACTGACCCCCCACTTGGTAAGACAATTCCCATCTTTTCATGTGCTGTGTCTTATACCTGCATCTGTGTTTTCCACTCCATGCATTTGATGAAATGGGTTTTAGCCCATGAAAGTTTATGCCCAGATGAATTTGTTAATATCTAAGGTGCCACAAGGACTCCTTGTTATTTTCAGCTGTGTAACATAATACTGCATTCCAGATCATCAAAGGTCTGTGAATGAGCACCTTCTGTTCCTTGTACTCTTCCCTTGAGTTAAGTGAAAGGGATAATGGACTTTTTGTCCATGCCTCAGTGAACGCTTAGGAGAGGGTGATTCTGCACCAGGCGATGCTGGCTGGCTGTCCACCAGGGTCTGCAGAGGGACTCTACCCTCCTGCTTCTGTTCCTGCAGTTCAACCAGATGCCTCAACATGTCTGATTGGTCCCTCATAATCCGAAGAATCTCATCCTCTGCCACATGCTCTTGCTCATTGGAAGCTTTCCTTCTCTCCATGTTCATGTCTAACTTCTCGGACAGTGAAATCCTCCACGGTCTCAGCTCTGTGTCAGCTGTCCTGGAGGCATTCATTATCTCGGTGAACATGTCCTCCCGGGTTCTCTTTCTCCTCCTTCTAATCAGTGAAAGTCTGCTTTAAGGTGTTGATGACATGCCAAAGGACACATTTCCAGGTGTCAGTCATGGGAAAAAATAAAGGAGCCATTGTACATGAATAAAATGTTTCTATAGCAAGGCCATTTTCATAAAAAAACCCAACCCCTTATTACACTAGGTGAAAGCCATAACATAATCAGAATCCATAACTATTCACTGTGCTTTTTTGCTGCTCCAGCCATAGTGAGTAGGCCCCCGCCCCCACGTCCTGGGTGACTGCACTTTTAATGAACTTTATGGCAGGCTCATGTCGGGAGCACAGGTAGCTAGTCGAACAATGGCCCTTCCCCATAGCACCACAGGAAGCTGTTTACGAACAGGGTGTGGAGGGAACGTTTTCACTCCCAAATTGCGAAATCTCCCATGTGGGGCTCCAGTCTCCTATCAGACACTTTAAACTACTTGCTGACCCATGCTGAGCACAGTAAAGGAACATTAGTGGTTGCATGGTTTGGCGATGCAGAATGTGGGATGGAGTGGGGTCTACATGCCCTTTTTTTTTCTTGTAAGAACATTTTTAATGAGAACTTCCCCCATTTCCCCTAGGAAACCCTATGTGATATCAGTCTCCTGAGGATAACAGAGGCAGAAAGGAAGGAGATGCTGCAAGCATCTGGGTATATACCCAGTCCTTTTGCTGCTATGTTGTGTACCGCAATGATGCCAGCAGAATTAATTCAGGAGTTGTGTGGGAAAGTGTCCTACCATTGTGGAAGAAATAAGACTGCCTTGCCCAGAAACCTTCTGCAAAGGATTGCAGAGTACCTCCATGAAAGTTTCCCAGAAATATCTATGGAGGATTCCCGGGCTATCCCAGTCCACATAAACAGTCTTTTCCGGGGGCCACCCTCTGCGTAGCTGGAGCGGCCTCTTGTAAGCAGAGAACCACAGCACCTCGCTTTTTCTTCACAGTAAACATGCAATACCACTGAATGTGTGTGCTCGCTAAAGTTTAACTAGACTCCGATTCTAATTGTATACTCAGCAGAGGTGCCTTCCCTGGCATCACGGTCGGCCACCGTGATGTCCTGCGACCCACAGGGCTCCAGGGTTAAAAATATTTCCTGGTTCTTGAGAGAATGGATCCACCGCTCGCCTGTCTCCCATTCTCCTCCTCCTCCTCATCCACCATATTGTCCTCCTTGTTGTCCCTAGACTCACACACCGGCGAGATGTCCACGTTGCTTGTGGGGGTGCTGGTAGGGTCATCCCCAAGAATCGCAAGCAGTTTGTTGTAAAACCGGCATGTGTGTGGTTCAGCACCAGAATGACTGTTTGCCTCTCTTGCCTTCTGGTACACTTGGCGAAGTTCTTTTATTTTCACAGGGCACTGCTGTGTCCCCCTGGTGTAGCCCTTCTCCCCCATTCCACAAGCGATCTTTGCATAGATGTCAGCATTTCTTCTGATGGATTGGAGCGCTGCCTGCACAGACTTTTCTCCCCACACAGTGATGAGATCCACCACCTCCTATGCAGACCAGGCTGGAGCGCGTTTGGAGTGTAGTCTCCATGATCAGCTGTGTTCAAGCTGGCACGCACCCAATGCTGATATCAAAAATTCCCAGGGCGTTAGCAGGGGAGGGGCTGTTTCCTGTGTACCTATCTGCAGTGCAGCAGAGTTGAGAATGATTTCCAGAGCGGTCACAGATAAGCATTGTGGGACACCACCCAGAGGCCAATTAAATCGAATTACACAATGCTGCGTCTGCACTACTGCACAGTCGACCCATGAAAATCGAATTAAGTGCTACACCTCTTAGGTCTGGTCTATACTACCCGCCTGAATCGGCGGGTAGAAATCG
Organism: Chrysemys picta bellii; assembly: GCF_011386835.1. Classification (NCBI taxonomy): domain Eukaryota; kingdom Metazoa; phylum Chordata; order Testudines; family Emydidae; genus Chrysemys; species Chrysemys picta. The sequence continues at coordinate 48,413,238 of NC_088796.1, read as the reverse complement.
ACCTCTCGGGGATCGATTTATCGCGTCCCGCTCTAACTCCACCAGCGGAGGTGGTAGTAAGCGCCGCCGACAAAAAGCGGCAGAAGTCGATTTTGCCGCCGTCCTCACAACGGGGTAAGTTGGCTGCAATACGTCGAATTCAGCTACGCTATTCACGTAGCTGAATTTGCGTATCTTAAATCGACTCCCCGCTGTAGTGTAGATGTACCCTTACAGAGGTGGATTACAGAAGTCAACATTAGAGGCGACTTAGGTCAGCATAAAGGACCCAGTAGTGTAGACATATACATTAACAGGTCGACTTAAGGCGGCTTCCTTGACCCAACTTTTTAGTGTAGACCAGACCTTAGGCAATCTTCAAGTTCTAATATAGTCAGAGATGACTAAGAAAAAACATCTTGCTAACAGCATAGTTAAGTAGTTTAGAGAGACAGGATTGGGAAATCTGGGTTCTAATCCTAGCTCTGGTTTCATCTCACCGTGATCATCATCAAGTCACGTAGGGACTGATTTTCACACCTACAGCTCCCATTGCCTTTAACTGGAATGTGGTGGATCAACTCCTCTGTCACACAGGTTCTAAATCTCTCTATGCCTCCTTTACACCATCTACATATATTATATATTCCATCTACTTTCACCTAAAACCATGATGGGGCAGAGGCTACAATTAGCAGAAAGCAGAAGTACGAATGAGTTTCAACTGGAGGTGTGCCTGTGCATGCATGTGTGACACTGTATGGAATTTGGGGGACACTCGAGGATATTATGAATATCAATATTGTAAAATTGTAATGAGTTATGCTAGATATGCCATGTAAGGTATCTGCAAAAACGTTATAATTTGCCAGATATGATATCGTTTGTGTTTCTATCACCTTTGTATTATGAGTTATAGATATGTACGTATGTCTGTATTTCAAACTTGTGTTATGCTTCTGGGTGATACCCTAAGACAGTTTGGCACCAGCACTGCCTAGCCTGCTTGATGGCCCATTAAGGACCATCAGCTGTACAATTAACCCATTGAGAGAAGGAAAGGGATACACCTTATGACTCAACAAGGCATGCAGGGACAGACCTATGGACAGAAAAGGCTTCCAAGCCCATGTGCCAGGCAGTTTGTGTTTAAAACAAAGGAAGCACAAGCCACAGGACAAAAGACTATAAAAGGCAGCTGCATCTTCTCCATTTTGTCTTCAGTCCTGCTTTATACCTCTGGAGGGACTTTGCTACACTGAAGCTTTGAACAAAGGACTGAATGACCCATCCCAGCTGTGGATGTACTCCAGAGACTTAATTTGAACCTGCAGTTTATTCTATCACTGCTACAAGCCTGAACCAAGAACTTTGCTATTACTGTATGTAATTGATTCCATTTAACCAATTCTAGCTCTCATCTATATCTTTTTCCTTTTATAAATAAATCTTTAGATTTTAGATTCTAAAGGATTGGCATCAGCATGATTTGTGGGTAAGATCTGATTTGTATATTAACCTGGGTCTGGGGCTTGGTCCTTTGGGATCGAGAGAACCTTCTTTTTTTTTTCTTTTACTGGGGTATCGGTTTTCATAACCATTTGTCCCCATAACGAGTGGCACTGGTGGTGATACTGGGAAACTGGAGTGTCTAAGGGAATTGCTTGTGTGACTCGTGGTTAGCCAGTGGTGTAAAACCAAAGTCCTCTCTGTTTGGCTGGTTTGGTTTGCCAGTAAAGAAACCCCACCCTTGGGCTGTAACTGTCCGGCTTTTAGCAATTTGTCCTGAACTGACTCTCTTAGAAGTGTCCCACCAGAGCCAGCATCGTTACAGCATGTGTGATGGATTTGATCTACCTGAATATCAGACAGGAAAACATTTCCATTTGATACTATTATCCTAGTCCATAGTGCACTAAGAAATGCTGATGTACAACACTCCACTATGCAAAGTAATATCTTCAATGTCAGGAGACCTTGCTATTTAGTGTTAGATGGCCATAAAGGAAACTTTGGAGTACATTAAAAACAGTATTCTTTTTCATGGTAGAAATGAGGAAATGATTCACACAACTGGAGTGCTCCTTGCCAAAATCTTCAGCCCTGGCCTTCAGTTTCCAGGGAGCGTTTTTTTCGAAGTATAGCAAAGGAACCATGGAATATAGCAGAGCTGGGTGAATAATTCAGAGCAAATAATTTATATGATGAATTTTGCCTTTCCTTTAGACTGCAACATTTTTTTTATTTGAAATTACTGGTGCCTTTCTCCAAATAATTGTTGAACTGAAGATCATACATGAACAGAGATACACTGGTGATGGGTGATATATTAGAACCTAGGCAGACAGATCATTGTGGATATTTGCAATTTACAATTCTTATCATGTTGGTTAGTAACTTGAATCACATTGCCCGATTCAATGATTTAAGTAACTAACCAACACTGGGTGCATTGTGAATTTTAAAACTGAATATACAATTCTTTTTCAGAGAATATGTGATCGTGCAAGCTTAAAATATGTTTGTGTTTTTCATTATTATGTTAGTAAAACTGAAGAGTTCTAATGCTAATGGAAAGTGAATATGAAAAGGTTACAAATACAGTCAAATAAAAATTTGCTTATGAATTCAAATGAGCATGTACATATATTTTTTCCATTATTCATTTAGTTCCATTATATAGTTTCTCCTTTAGACACTTTTTTTTTAAACTGCATAGTTGTGTTTGCAGATAAGCAGTTTAAGCTTTCTTAGAGTGTATAGAGCCACAGAGCTGAGGATCAGTGAGCAGATCCTGGACTACATGACTGTCACAGGTCATGGTTTACAGACTGTAAAGGTTTCTTCTAATGCCATGTGGGGCCTTTGACAGAGGGGGAGGAAGAAGATGGGGGCACTTGGAGGAAGAAACACATCCCTAAAAGGAAGAGAGAGCTGCAAAACAGGGGAGCATAGACTGAAACAAAGGAAGGGAATGAGCACAGAAAGAAGGAAATGGGGAAGAGCTAGCTAGTCCCCTAAGTACAGGAGATTGAGTACTCCACTTATCAGAGTTTTAAAGAACCACATCCACACACTTTTTGATAGAACTTCGGTGTGGTTCACAGCTAACAAGCGGCAATCAGAGGTCATAGTGATCACATTCTGAGAGTGACCATGAATGGTTTGTACCCATCTGTGATTGTTTGATAGACCATCTATCACAGACTCATCTTCCAGATGCCCTCAATGCTGTGTCCATTTAGCAAATTCAATTGCTTACCTCCCCTGGGTCAAAAAAGAGCCAAAAGAGACATTGTTCTTTTGCCTATCTACTGAAACTGTTATCTGAAGCAAGCTAATTAAATATTGCACCCTTTCAGTTCCAGACTCCAATTAATCTTTTTAATCAGTGTATCATTTACAACAACAGTTGGGAACATCTGCAGCAGTCACAGCCAGGCAGAAGTTCTACCCAACATTGTAGAAAAACAATAAACCTGTGATCATTTTTCTCACTTGGTAAATATGCCTGAAACAGTGAAAGCTCAGTCTAGTGCAGTCAAAAAGTCTCCCGGAGCATAATTTGTAATAGGATTTTATCAAAAATTCTGTCCATCTAGCTATCCTCATTTTTATACCACGACACCGGTCTATCCTGCCTCACTGTATTCCTCCTCTCCTGTAGTTTCAGTTGGGTTTGGTATACTTACTTGTTTCCTGTCCTAAACTGTTGTGTTGTGCCACAACTCACTTTGTTCCACCTGAGAAGTGACAGCAGTTTTGTGAAGTGATTTGTATATTTAATGCACTGGAGGCAGTTTGTACTGAAAACTGCTATACAAAGGTAAACTAGTATTATAGTATTATAAATGTCATATGGGTCACCACTGTTGGATACAGCAGAGATATTCCAGGAACAGAAGGCAAACAAATGCATGTTCCTCTATTGTGCCACTTGAACTAAAACAAATCAGTAGAACCACAAACAAAGCCACAAAGCCACAGACTTTTTCTAAACAGATTTCTGCAAGATCTAGACACTATTCAAATTACATTTGTTTTGCTAAGAGAACCGCTTGAATCCAAATAAAAGGCCAGGAGTAAGTGTACTTTTTCCTTTCTAATGTTTTATCTGCCTGAGAGTTGTCAGAGCAGTTTCCTTATTCTGCAGTAGAAATCGCTTTGCAAAGCAGGCTGTCATAAGAACAGCCATACTGGATCAGACAAATAGTCCATCAAGCCCAGTATCCTGTCTTCTGATGGTGGCCAATGCCAGGTGCCCCAGAGGGAATGAACAGAACAGATAATCATCAAGTGATCCATCCCCTATTGCCCATTCCCAGCTTTTGTCCTTCATGTCTGATGGAGCTCCCTTGTGAAAAAAAGATCATGAGAAGTGTTATGTGACTCACAGGAGAGAGAAAGATAGTTGGACAGACTTGGAGCCAAATCCAGGAGTATTTACTTGGTTTGTACTCAAACAAAACTCTGACTGACCCTTCATTTAGAGTTCTGCCTGAGTAATGATTGAGTAAGAAGTGACTTTTCTTCCACTCTGTCTGTTTGTTATAGGTAGCACTGCCTACTGTTAGGACTGGCCAAAACCTCCCTTTATAAGACCCCATTTTCAATTGCTTATAACTTTGCCAAATTTTAATCATTTGGGCTAACATTTTCTATACTGGATGTCAGCCTCAGGCTGAAATTTTGGGAAAATTTCTACCAAAACATTTCAGCTCTTTCTGAGGATCAGGCTAAGGAAAAATACATTGTTTTGCCTATGTTAAATAATTCTGGCAACCTTTGCTTTGAGAAGCTCTACACCAGGGGTTCTCAAACTGGGGGTCATGAGGTTATTATATGGGGGGTCGTGAGCTGTCAGCCTCCACCCCAAACCCTGCTTTGCCTCCAGCATTTATAATGGTGTTAAAAATATTAAAAAGTGTTTTTAATTTATAAGGGGGAGTCACATTCAGAGGCTTGCTATGTGAAAGGGGTCACCAGTACAAAAGTTTGAGAACTGCTCTAAGACCCTCCATGCTTTGATTTTTGGCACAGAGGTGGCCTGTGTGTCTGGGATCATGAAAAATCCTCATGAAAAAATGTCCTCATGAAAAATCTGCCCAAATTTTGCCAATTTATAAACCTCTGAAAAACTGCAACTTGCACTTGCTCAGTAGAGACTTGCTAGAGGTTCGCGGTTAAGTTCCCCAAGTATTCTGTCTGCACTGGGCCTGTTCCAGCCAGGGCTGTAGGGGCCTGAGCAGGACTTTTCCTGCAATTGCAGCTCTGGACTTCTGTGAGCCAAGTTGAGCTGGGCCAGGGATGGGCACTGGACCTGAGAATAGGGAGACAGTCTCACTTGTGCTCTCAATGCCCTTTAAACCCTTATCCCCCAACAACCACATGTGGAGCCCAGGCAAGTGACAAGAAGGAAATTGCCTGATCAGAATACCTATGGGGTAGTACATTGGGAGAAGGAGCTGGGACTGAAGGCTGGAAGTGGGGGAGAGAAAAGTTGGGATTGGGAGTTTGGGGGAGTGGGTAGGCTGGGACTGGAGGGCAAGGGGAATGGGACTGGGAGCTGGGGAAGAGCAATAAGAAGCCTGCGGCTGGTGGGGAGACTGAGTTTGGATGAGGAGCCAGAGGACGCCATTGTGGGGGAGGGAAGACAAATCTGATGAGGAGCCAGAGTGCAAGGGGAGAACTGGTCTGGCTGGGCAATGATACTGGGACAAGGAGCAGGGGAGGGAAGACTGGCTTAGGATAAGGAGCCCAGAAGAGAGGTGGAAGCTAGGAGCCAGTGGGGATTGGGAATGTGGGCAAAAATGGAGGGGCAACTGAAGGCCAGGGTGGGAGCAACAGATCACATGAGAAGCTGGAGGAGGGAACTGGGAATGGTTGGGCAAGGAAAATGGGAGTGGGGAGGGAGACTGAGGAGGGAACCAGAGGGGTAAAACTAGTACTTGCTGGACAAGGAGCCTGGGACTGGGATGAAGAAGCCTGAGTAGTGGAAACTGGGATTGGCAAAATGAGGAGAATGGGACTGGGACTGTGGGTTCCCAGTGCTGGAGAGGGGTCATTTATTTAGCCAGAGACAACCCAGGTTATATCTCTTGACCCTTCCCTGTAGGAGGGTCTAGAAGACATATATTCATGGGGGAGGGGAGCTCTGCCATCTCTCCTTGCACATGATACATAAACGTACAGGTCAATTATCTCCTGCCCCAATGGGGATCCTTACAATGTAATCCTGGTATGCTGGACATGGAGCTTCTCTGTAATAATTTATGAATACTATATGTGACCTGGTTGTCAGGATGTTTATTGTCCTACCCTGATTGCCAGTACAGAGCTATTTCCTTTTGTCCCTCTCTTTGTTTTGCATTGTATTGCTATAGTAGCCAGCAGCAGGTAGGTTACCTGAATGCAGTGGTGCCCACCAATGTGATGTTTTGGTAGTGACGTGTTTCAGAAATGGAATATTTTCTCTAGAAAGGCTCATGAGCCTCATTTCTTAGCAATAGAGACTGGGATGCAGAGACAGTATTTTTAGGGAGATATTTTAGCATCAGTGACTCACCAGTCATCCATCACCTACATACAGACATCAATAGAGAACCAAATGGGGAATTACAATTTATGACCTTCTGCGATAAACACTCCTGATCTCTGCCCACAATACAAACTTCCATACAGGCAAAGTGATTCTAGTGTGGCTGCACCTTATATTGGCAAAACTGTGCTTTTGCTGGTATAGTTTATTCTAGCTATGTTGAGTAAAATATGGCTATGTCTACACTATGGACCTTACAGTGGCACAGCTGTACCGCAGCAGCTGTGCTGCTGTAAGGTCTCCCACGTAGCCACTTTATGCTGATGGGACAGAACTCTCTTGCCGGCATAATTAAACCACCCCTAATGAGTGGCGGTAGCTATGTTAGTGGAAAAGCATCTCCTGCCAACACTGTGCTGTCCACACCGGCACTTTTGTTAGTGAAACTTTTGTCTGGTAGAGGCGTGTTTTTTCACACCCTGACTGACAAAAGTTTTACCGACAAAAATGCCAATGTAGACAAAGCCTTAGCTACATCAGCAAAAGCACAATTTTGCTGGTATAGCTTTGTCTACAATAAAAGTTTTTGCTGGCACAGATACATTGGTCAGGGATCAACCCTCATCACACCCCAGGCTGACATAGCTAGGTCAATAGATGTCTGTAGTGTAGACATAGTCTAAATTAAAGAAGAATCTGCTTCAGTTTACAGTAGCATTGCTTATCTGTTTTTTTATAGTCCAGCCTCTAGTGGGTGACCATTCAAAAATTCCATACAGAGGAGGGCAGTGGCACACCCATTACCTTCCCACCAATGGAAATCCTGCACACTCCTCTCATTGCAGAGGACTACTTGCAAGAAAATACATTTACCAGCTCTTTCGTGTGATTCACATAGTCCTTGGATAATAGAGTTGAAAGACTGGGATGTATCTAGGTTTTTGGCATTAGGAGAAGTTACAACTTAATGGAAATTGCCAAATTCACCTTTACTAGAAAATTCAGAAATATTCTCTAATCAGAGGAACATATATTATGCTAAAATGGTGTTTTCAAATAAACCTCCTCTATCTCTCTGCCAGATGCTCTTAGATGTATTTACAGACAATTCTAAGGAGCTGCTTACTTTTCCATTACTGTCATTTCTTGCTTTCTTGCTGGCTTGCTCTGAAGCACCTGATAGATATTAATACAACAGGGGAAGGGACTGAACAAAATTCTGGCCGCTTTTTCCCTCCTATCATTTTCAGAAGGTTTTATATCTTAGTTTATACAATAAATTAAAATATTACATGTGATGTCCTTGAATTCCCATTAGACAGACAACTAGAGCATGTCATGGCAAATATTCATAATCACTATTTATTTTCTGTTATTGATAGACAGCAGCTACTGTGACTTTATTAGAGCTGCATAACAATATGATATTAACTGTTATAATGTGCTAATTGACTGTGTCTGTGAAAATGAAGTTTTCCGTTCATAACTATAAACCCCAGTCATCTGTTGGCTTAAATACAATAGTACAAAGGGTGAGTCAATTCTTGGTTTAGTCCTAAGTGGTGCATAAAATCTGGTCCAAGAGATGAATATAACTAAACTGCTTGGTAATAGTGACCATAATATAATTAAATTTAACATCCTTGTGAGGGGGGAAAATATCAAAGCATCCCACCACAGTAGCATTTAACATAAAAAAAGGGGAACTACACAAAAATGGGGAAGCTAATTAAATGGAAATTAAAAGGAACAGTCACGAGAGTGAAATGTCTGCAAGCTGCATGGAAACTTTTTAAAAACTCCATAAGAGACAATCAAATTAAATGCATGCCCCAAATTAAAAAAAAAAGTAAGATCCTCTTCCCCCACCCCCCAAATGCCACCATTGCTAAACAGTGTGAAAGAGGTGGTTAGAGGCAAAAAGGCATCCTTTAAAAATTGGAAATGAAATCCTGGTGAGGGAAATAGAAAGGCGCATAAACTCTGGCAAGTCAAATGGCAGGCCAAAAATTTTTTTCAAGAGCAACTAGCAAAAGAAACAAACATTAACAGCAACAAAAATTTTAAGTACATCAGAAGCAGGAAGCCTGCCAAACAATCAGTAAGGCCACTGGATGATCTAAGTGCTGAAGGAGCACTCAAGGAAAACAAGGCTGCTGCAGAAAAGCTAAATGACTTCTTTGCATTGGTCTTCACTGAAGAGGATGTGAGGGACATTCCCACACCTGAGCCATTCTTTTTAGATGACAAATTTGAGGAAATATCCCAGATTGAGTTGTTGACATAGGAGGTTTTTGAACAAATTGATAAATTAAACAGTAATAAATCACCAGAATCAGATGGTGTTCACCCAAGAGTTCTGAAGGAACTCACATGTGAAATTGCAGACCTAACTATGGTATGTAATTGATCATTTAAATCAGGCTCTGTACCAGATGACTGGAGGAGAGCTAATGTAATGCCAATTTAAAAAAAATGCTCCAGAGGCAATCTTGGCTATTACAGGCCAGTAAGCCTAACTTCAGTACCAGGGAGATTGGTTGAAACTATAGTAAAGAATAGAATTATCAGACACATAGACGAACATAATTTGTTGGGGAAGAGTCAACATGGCTTTTGTAAAGGGAAATCATGCCTCACCAATCTATTAGCAGTCTTTGAGAGAGGCAACAAACATGTGGACAAGGGTGATCTAGTGGATATAGTGTAGTTGGACTTTCAGAAAGCCTTTGCCAAGGTCTCTCACCAAAGGTTCGTAAGCGATCATGGGATAAGAGGGAAGGTATTCTCATAGATCAATAGCTGGTTATAAAACGGAGCGGGGGGGGGGGGGAGGGAAGAGTTGGAATAAATGATCACAGTGAAGAAAGTGCAAAGTTTGCATATGATACAAAATTACAAGGTAGTTAAATCAAAAACTGACTGCAAAGAGTTACAAAGGCATCTCACAAAACTGGGTGACTGAGCAACAAAATTGCAGATGAAACTCAATGTTTCTAAATACAAAGTAATGCACATTGGAGAACATGATCCCAACTACACATACAAAATGATGAGGTCTAAATTAGCTGTTACCACTCCAGGAAGAGATCTTGGAATCCTCATGGATAGTTCTCTAAAAACATCCACTCAATGTGCAGCAGCAGTAAAAAAAGCTAACAGAATGTTAGGAACCATTAGGAAAGGGATGGAGAATAAGACTGAAACTATCATGATGCCACTATATAAATCAATGGTACACCCAGACCTTGAATACTGCATGCAGTTCTATTCGCCCATTTCAAAAAAGATATATTAGAATTGGAAAAGGTACAGAGAAAGGCAACAAAAATGATTATGGGCATGGAACAGCTTCCATATGAGGAAAGATTAAATAGAATTGGACTGTTCCTCTTGGAAAAGAGATGACTAAGGGGGGATATGATGAGGTCTATAAAATCAATAACTGTGTGGAGAAAGTGAATAGGAAGTGTTATTTACCCCTTCACATAACACAAGAACCAGGGGTCACCCAATGAAATTAATAGACAGCAGGTTTAAAAAAAAGAAAAGGAAGTAATTTGTCAGACAACGCACAGTCAACCTATGGAACTCATTGCCAGGGGATGTTGTGAAGGCCAAAAGTATAACAGGGTTCAAAAAAAGAATTAGATAAATTCATGGAAGTTTGGTCCATCAAAGGCTATTAGCCAAGATGGTCAGGAATGCAACCCCATGCTCTGGGATGTCCCTAAGCCTCTGATTGCCAAATGCTGGGACTGGATGACAGGGTGTGAATAACTTGATAATTGCCCTATTCTGTCCACTCCCTTTGATGCATTGGGCATTGACCACTACCAGAAGACAGGACACTGGGCTGGATGGACCATTGGTTTGACCATGTAAGGCCATTCTTATGTTCTTAATAGCTGGGCTTTGTCAATAAAAAAGCAAGCATATCAAGCAGATATGGGTTTAAATTACATACACTTGGAAGGGGGGGTTATTGTCCCCCCCATTACTGTGCTTCAGGGACATGCACTCCCAAGAAGTTATAGTGGTCTTTGCATGGCTGTGCTCTCCTGGGGATATGACCAGGGAAGGGCAGCTTGAGGTTGGGCTCCACAGTGGAAGCTGCTCTGGGGAGATGCTGAATCAGCACTTTGTCCAGACACTCTGGCTACACCATGTCTGGGGAATATGCTGATTGTGTCACTGCAGTCCCCTCTGGGTGGACTTTCCTCTACTTCAGATCCTCTAGGGTCAAGCTAGCAGAAGTTTGTGCTTAACCTGGGGGTGAACCAGGTCCAGGAACATTGGAAAACTAAACTCTGCCTGAAGTACAGCTGTGGTCGTCAACCTGGATCTTCAGATGTTGCTCCTGACATTCAGTAAACTCTGGAATACTTACTTGGGCCCAAACCCAATTGCCACTAAAGCTCATAGTAAAACTCATCACATTCACTGGGAACAGGATAGCTACATAGCTCTAAAGATAATGGCAGAAACAGGTTCCTGAAAAAATACAGAGTCACAAGTACACCTCTACCCCGATATAATCCTGTCCTTGGGAGAAAAAAAAAATCTTACCGTGTTATAGGTGAAACCGCATTATATTGAACTTGCTTTGATCTGCCTGAGCATGCAGCCCCGCCCCCCCAAAGCGCTGCTTTACCGCCTTATATCCGAATTAGTGTTATATCGGGGTAGAGGTGTACATCTTGGGAGGAACATATCATAGACACAGGTCTGCCATTATGCCACTCACACAAGCACATTTTATTTGCTTATTTACTAGTGGATATGTGTGTTACTGGCAGTGTCATTTAGTACAATGTGGGAAACAAACAGCTTCAAACAGGCTTTGTATCTTTGTTCTCTATGCTGAAGTTTTTAAAATTACATTTACCTTGCTATCAGGTACAGTAATAATAATTATTTTACTGGCACAAATATAACAGAATACTCTTTTTTCCTTCTTAAAACCACGGAAGACTGATTTTTGTTCTCGTTATACCATTGTTAATCCAGAGTAATTCTACTGATGTCAGTGAAGTCCTCTGGATTTACGCTATTGTAACTAAGAATGGAGTTTGTCGTAAGGAATGTAAATGCAAAAGTAAATATATTAAAAACACAACTAGATAGATACAGATCCACCTGGGGAATTGGTTGTAATAGATAGGGCAGTTTTCAGCCATATCCTTGGGAGACCTTATTGAATGATGTTTAAGTAGCTTTGGGGTCCATTGTATTAAATGAATGGTTTATGTATTATTGTAGACTGGGATTGTATGCAGTCTCTCAAGGGAGGTTGGTGGGGTGGGGGGTTGGAAATTCCCTATCTCCAATTATGCATAACCCAGCCTGAGAGGAAGACCATTGCCTGTTTATCACCTGTTCTTGGAGTCTCAAGATCAAAGGCCCAACCTGTATAAAAGAAAGAAAGAATCACCCATTCATGTGAGGTAGGCTAGTTCTGCACTAAGGCTGTCATGAACTTGTAACCACAGAAAAAACTCTTAGAGTGGGGTTTGAAGGACTGACTCCTACCAGAGCCCTGGTTGGAGTCAGAGGTCCTAGAGTTTAAGGAGGGTAATCCCTGGTAAATTTATCAGCATGTGTGTAGATTATTTTAGTGTTTTAATATGTTTTCTCTGTAATGCTTTCAATTTAAGGATAAATGTGCTTGCTTAAAGGGTTGTGTGGTAACTTACAATGCTGACTATTACTGCTGTTCATAGTCTTTGGAGAGAAAGCAAAGCACAGACAGTGGTCTGCTTAGGCAGTTTGCCTTGCAAGGAATATCACAGTATAGGGAGGGAACAGAGCAGCCTGGAAAAACCCAGTCAGGTGTAAGAGAGAGATGTGAGAGTTGTTACCCAAGAGAGATAACATCTGAGGAGCCGGGAGCTTAGATTGGGTGCCTTTTGTGCAGGGGCGGCTCCAGGCACCAGCACACCAAGCACATGCCTGGGGCGGCAAGCTGCAGGGGGCGGCCTGCCGGTCACCGTGAGGGTGGCAGTCAGGCTGGCTTCGGCGGCATGCCTGCGGGAGGTGCACCGGTCCCACGGCTTTGGCGGGAGTTCAGCAGCGGGTACACTGAAGCTGCGGGACCGGCGGATCTCCTGCAGGCGCGCCTCCAAAAGCCGCGTGACTGCCATGTTTGGGCTGGCAAAATACATAGAGCCGCCCCTGTCTTCGTGGATCATGGATGGGAAGTACAGGTGCAGTTCCCTGATCTGTGACACTGGTTTATATTGAGCCATTTTTTTAAGTCAATGGGAGTTTTGCCTGAGTAAGGACTTCAGGATTTGACTCAATGTTTTTTTCACTAGTAGTTCTAGAGATATCTTTTAAAAAGTTTATTCAGCTGTGTCAAGCTGTCTGGCGTGGCTCCAGAGCATGAGTACCAATCTCAGGGCAGACTGTTAAGAAGCAGGGCACACACCCCAAATTGGCTGTGAGTTCTATATTTAGATTTCATCAACCAAGTATCAAGTGTGAATTCCTCAGGTACTACAACAGTCTTACATGGAGTCACAGACAGTCCCCTTGGGTATTCTCTGTCTTGCCATCCAGATAAGCCTGCCTTTGTGATAGATGGTCCCTTACACCAAAAAAAATCACAACAATATTCAGGTTACTCCCAGTCCCAAAGGCTCATCACTTACCTCAGGTAAATTGCACTTTAGATCTTACATCAAAAACAGTGCTTGTAGCCAATCCTATAATAAATTAACTAAAGATTTATTAACCAAGAGAGTTATTTAAAGGTTAAAGTAGGTAAACATACACACACAAATAAGTCATTGTCTTAGGTGATGTACGTTGCTGTAATATGCCAGCTTCATATGTCCTCTAGGGCTAACCCAGACTAGGCAGTTGGGGATCTCTTGCTTACGCTTAGAAATTCAAGCAACCTAGAGACCCAGTTTCTTTTTGTTTGGGATTTCTATTCCCTCCCTCCCAGAGTTCAAGCTGATGGGATGAGTTCACACGCAGGTCTCCTCAGTGGGGAGGAAGGGGGGGGCGAGGGGCAGGGGGAAGAATGCAATTAACAAAGTCTTGTCTCTTTGATGTTTCATAGTGGCTCATTTGGTTTTAATGGGCCTTCTTGGTGGGCAGGATCTAATCTCTTCCATAGCAAGCCAGCATTTTGCAATAATTCATGCTTCTTTCCTGTTTGGTGAGTTATGCAGTTACAGAGGTTTACAGTGCAACCCTCAATATAACCTTATAATATGGGGTACAGATGTTTTAAGTGAGATTACCCCTGCAGCATCCTACAAGCATTTCATAATGTCTAGACACTAAACACATTCCTACAAACTTAACATCTATTTTAAGAGTGCTAACACACAGGTGAGCCAGATGGTTTCCAGCTATGTATTGTTAGTGTTCAGTTGAGGCCTAGGGGCCTTGGCACAAGCTGGCACCAGGTCTGCCAGCATCACATACCAATCTAGCCATTAGGGTGGGATCCACAAAGGGACTTAGGCATTGCAATGCTGAGTATCACGGCACCTAACTTTTAGGCACCTAGAAAATCACAGAACAACAGTATGGTTCACCAAGCCAAGTTAGGACCCCTATATAATGAATGGGGTGAGATAGATGCTTAAGAATATGAACCACAAAAGCTGGGACTCTAGGCAGGGAGCCACCTAAGCTAGCCAATGGGAGTTGCCAATGGGGGAAGATGTGCTAAGCTTTGCCCATCTCTTGGAGACAGGCGCCTAAGTCTGGACAGCAGGGTGGTGCGTAGTTCTGATAGTAATCCATAAACAATAAACAGCTGCCTGGAGTCAGGTGGCTTAGGCACCTAAGGTATTTCTTGTAGGAATAAGTTAGGCACCCGTCCTGCTCCACCCTAAACAGCCAGAGGAGATGGTGGTGGCAGAGTCCACCTTACAATTTCTAGCCCAGTGGTCAGAGCACTCACCTGGGATGTAGGAGACCCAGGTTCAATTCCCCCTCTGCTGGAGGGTAAGAATTGATATGAACAGGGCTCTCTCCCATTTCAGGTGAGTGCTCTAACCACTGGGCTAAGAGTTAGAAGATGGGCACCACCACCATCTCCTCCTTCTCTAGCCAGGTTTTGAATGGGATTCAATCCTGTAGGAGGCCTCTGAGCACACCTACCAAATTGGGCTGTGCATGCAAGATTGGCATCTGCCTATCTTCCTGTGGTTTGTGACTCACTGTGGAGCTGAGGTAGGTGATAGGCATCCAAACACTTGAAGGGAGGCAGCAGTGCACATGCTCAGAGGCAGATACATAGGCACTGAGGGAATTTTTACTCTAAAAACGTAGGCACTATGTGAGCTTAAGCACCCACAAGATTCATCAGGAGTTTCATGGATCAGAGTGGAGCCAAAATTGGGACCTAGGTGGCAAAATCTGAGAGTTAGGTGCCTAAGTCTGGGGTTTAGCCTTCTAAGTGAGAGCAAGTAATGGTCCTTTTTCCCCCGCTCACCAATGAGCATCATATTTGTGTTAAATAGTTTGTCTATCAGCTCCATTATTTAGATTGTAAACTCCCTGAGGCAGAGACTTCGTGAGTGTTCTGCTAAAAGGTAGTAATAAATCTTCACTAATTACAGGTCACATTTCCTGGAAAGCTCCAGCTGCTTTGCACTGCTATTGTGACTGCACCAGGACATGGTGTTTTTTTCCTATGTGTGTCGGCATCACCTTTCTGAGATCCTGACCTTGTTCACTGTGATCATGTAACATCAACAGAGAGCATTGATCTGGGGGCCTCTGGAGCTTAGTGCATGAGCCTCTACCTCATGAGCTAAAAGCCAACTGCCTATTAGCTAAGGGTATAGAGCAGACTCATTTTATCTCTCTTTAAGTGGTCTCAGTGCCACTAGATGGGACAGAACACCACACCCAAGGAGGTGTGTGGGTTACAATCAGGACTACTGCGCTATTAATCAAAATCTTCCTCAAGGTCATCCAGGTTGGCCATCTTTTTCCTGTGGAAAAAATAGTATGTGATCATATAAAGCAATGACTGTATCATAATACATACGCACAAAGGACTGAATTAAGATTTGCACAGGCAACCTTAATTCTGGCATTTCCTAATATTTGAGTGCTTGGTTTTTCAACCTTAATTTTATTTTAACAGTTTTTTTTTAATGTAGTAAATAATATTAATTTTAAATTACCTTTGGTACTATGTACTCAACCATCCCGAATCTGTGCTGTTTCCAATGACTCAGCCAGACTGCATTGTCTGAATACGTAGGAGTCGTGACATGATCGGTGTATTTGGTGACTGCATCTCTGCTAATGTGTTTTGCATTGTGGGTTGCTCTCATGTCTGGGGAGTAGGTGGATTTCCTGTTTTTGTTTGCTGCCAGATTGAGTTTGGGTGGCCTTGAGGGAATATGTGTGCATGTAGTCTATTATAATTTCCATCTATGCTGAGTATATCACATAACTATCAGCATCAGTTTGCTGTTTTCTCTAGGGACACTCTGATCAGTTCGCCTGAGAACTGCACGAACAATTGGAACTATAGTTTCATTAACTGAAAACAAGACAAAAAACACAAAAAAGTCAACAGGTTCTGTGACAGTGAAGGTGGAGGTGAAGTGGGGGCCAAAAAGCAAAGGACATGGCAGTCTTCTGGTTTTGCTTCGGGTCTCAACAAGTCTAATACCAACTCATTAACAATATTTGTTTAAAATGTCATTGCCACCAAGCATCTGAAATCTCACATGCTAGTCAACCCCCTCAAACGAAGGGGAGTTATTTCTGTTGTGTCTGACCATATCCACTTTACTCTTTAATTTCTTTTTATTTGGCTTCTGATTTTCTGAATCATCTGAACAAGTGGCCCGAAACTTCTCTCCCTTAAGCAATGGAGAAATAATAGTGTTAACAGATATTGTTTATATGAAAGTTGCAAGTATTTGTATGTGTATATAGGTAGATAGGTATTACTATGAACAGCAACATCTACTGGTATAAGAGAATGTGCAGCATTGTCCATAAGTTGGTCGATTCAATAAAGTTGTTTTTATGCTTTGCAAATAGCTTCCTGCGTGCAGCTCATCACATGGTGCCAGAGGTGAAATAAGTTTTACTGCTTTAATTCTTTGTTGTGGGTAACCAGAGGCATGAATAACTTCAGGAAGGCTGTGAACAATGTCCCACCCCCTGCTGTAATGCAAATGCACGGGGATATCTATGAAAACTGAAGCTTCTCCAGGGCTGTATGGAAGCTATGTCAGTGTCTGAGGGTCCCCACCCAAAAGGGAGTTGCTAGGTTATTGTAGAGGGGGCATAAGAGCGGTGGGTACTGGCCAGGAGCCACGCTCTGAGGGCGGCACCACTGCCAGCAGCAGCTCAGAAGTAAGGATGGCAATACTATATCATGCCACCCTTACTTCTGCACTGCTGCTGATGGCAGCATTGCCTCTAGAGCTGGACGGCTGGAAAAAGAATGCACAGACCGATTTAAGGGTCTGCCTCAGTTCCTTGGAGCTGAGACTGAAAAAATTGTGTGCTTCAGAATAGCAATACCCCTCACATTACATGGCCAGACACCTTTTTATTTATAGTGGTGTATAAAACTGCAATCCTTGGACAATGTTATGATTACCACAAATTGCACAATGTTATGATTATTGCCACAATCACTGAAAAAGGCTTCCAGCTCCCCAAAGTATATCCTGTTGTCTATTTTTTTCCAGAAAATGTTTCTTGAATATCCACATATTTATTCCTGAAAAATGTCGATTTACATTTTTTCAAAGGCTTTAGCATCTTTGATTCCAGGGATAGTGATTACATGCTTCATTTAGTGCTCTTATGAGTATGTACACTAATTTGCTATCACTTTTTTGGGGGGGTGGGGTGAGGGGGTCATGACAGCATGAAATATTTTCAAAGGGAGGCCCTGCAAAAAAGTTTGAGACATAGGCGCTGGCTTCCTCCTTTCTCTGGGGGTGCACAACCCCCGCTCTGCCCCAGCCCCTACCCCCACTCGACCCCTTCCCCAAAGGCTCCACCCCCCCCACCTCTTCCCACCCTCCCCTGAGCATGCCCCATTCCTGCTCCTCCCAGTGCCTCCTGCACACTGTGGAACAGCTGATTGCAGTGGGTGGGAGGCGCTGGAAGGGAGGGGGAGGAGTTGATCAGCCAGGCCACCAGTGGATGGAAGACACTGGAGGCAGAGGGGGGAGCTGGCTCCGGTGGGTACTAGCACTTGTTAATTTTTTTCAGCCCTGGAGCACCCAAGTAGTCGGTGCCTATGATTTGAGAACCCCTGAGCTATGTGAACTGGCTGGAAGTCACAAGCCTGGCAGTCAGAGTGGCCACACTGAATGTAATCATGGGTAAGGACTGCTTTCTTACTTGTCAGCACTTAAAGATGAAGTAAGGAAAGATATCACTACATTCTTACATGCTTTTGAAAAATACTTTGTACCTAAAATATAATATTTTCAGTCCATCTGATCAAATTGAAATTGAAATAACAGACCACTATGCAACCAGGTCTGCATCAGCTAGCCCCATCAGGACAATCTGGCACACTTACAGATGAATTTATTAAAGACTGTACAGCTTTAAGAGTTAAATACAAACTAACTCAGAGATCAGAACAGGAGTCTTCAAAGAAGGACAAGCAATATATGTTTAATGGAAGAAAACATGAAGACAATTGTTTAGTGCAGTGTCCCACATGTTCTTGCAGCCAGAAGAGAAATCACTTTGCCAAATTACGCAAATAGCAACAGAAACAGTCCCATGTATTGTACACCAAGGGGTGAGTGACAGGGTCACATGTTCAGTGGAGTTTATCTTCACTAGTACCTGCTGAGTTAGGGTGGTGAAAAGCAAAGATAAAAAGTGGTTTACACAATTAAAACTTGAATTACCAAGGCAACTAGCTCAGACGTTCAAATGTCAAATTGACAGTGGCTCTGCCTATGAGGTAATTAGGTTTAAGGATAACTGCATAATCGTACAAGATAAATCATATGAAATATTGGCAACCAACTCCTGGCAAAAATTCTATAATGTCACATTAGTATATCTCTGGCGCAGTGCACATTGGCATGCTCACAAAAAACTAAGCCCCACAGAGTATACCAATAACTTGAAAGCATCTTTGCTGCTTTTGACAGAATCAAATGAAAAGCTGGGGATGATGCAATGATATGTAATACGATGTACACTTCCAGCCACATGCCACTAACAAAGGAACAAATACTTCATCAATATGACAATGTTTTTAAAGGCCCTGGATGCTTTTCCAGAGAATATCACTTGGAAATCAACCAGCTAAGGGATCTGGAATCTCACATCTGATACCACACCATATTTCCTCGCTGACCCAGCAATGTCGCTTTTCAAAGTGTGATCTTACAGTACAACAAGTGGGCTAGCAGTTTGTTTAGTAGATGCAGCTTCATCTGATACATAATCACAGAAAACTCAACATTCAGTGTTAGGATTGGTGGTAACAGCATCAGAGAGGTAAAATCCATTGGTGATACACCTCTGTACTCATGAGAGTTTTCTTAAGTGAACAGCATCCTTGGCCAGAGTTAAGAATGTTAAACAAAAACAGCAATGACGTGGAGATGTAATAGAAGTCACTTGAAGTGGGTTTGGGTAGCTTAGAAAGTCTGTAGGCTGAATCCTTTGATTTGTCAGCATGTATTTATTTTGTTTTGCAGCACTAATGTGGCCTGCCCATGGTCCTATAGTAAACTGGTTTTGGGTTTTTTTTTTTTCAGCAACTGTCAAGCTTAATTTAGCCGGTTTGGATAGTTGAGCCTGTAATCTCCAAGTTATGTTACTGCAATGTGTTCCACTTAGGATACCCTTGGAACAAAAACTTGGGAACTTCAGCTAGTGCAGACACTTCAGCTAGTGTAGAATGGGGAAGTCTGCTGTGAGCACATAGCAGTGCACTTGGTTACCTATCCATTTCAAGGTGATGTTAAAATAATTGGTTATGATGTACAAAATCTTAAACAGCACCCACTTAATTGAGAGCCAGCCTCTTTCCCTGTGTTCTATTATAGGACTATAGGCTTGCATGGCCGCCCCTTACTGCCAATCTCTGAGGGTGGCCATGTCTCTTCACTGTCACATGCCTGGAACAACAGTCTGTACTGGGGGAAATTAGTTGTCTCTAGGGCTCAAACCCTCAGGCAAGGTAGAGCACTGAACAGTTCAGGGGCCCAGGCCCTTAGGCAGGGCAGGGCACCAAGCAGTCTAGAACTTCAACCCTCAAGCAGGGTAGAGCAGGTAAAGGTGCACCCAGCACAGTCTAGGGGGCTCCAGCAAGTGCAGGTCTCTTGACCTAAGGAGTGGGGGAGTACTGCCACTCTAGGGGAGGGGTGGCAGGTGGGACACAGGCCCACTCAACACCACCATGTCCCAGCCCAGGGCCCTAACAGTGGCAGAGTGGTCTGCCACTAGGTCAGCAGGGAATCCACCCGCAACATGCTGACTGTGTCTCTGGCACCACAGCCAAATGGTAGTCTGGTTCCCCTGGACTGCTTCCTATACTCCCCCTTGGGTGTACCTTCCAAGGGTTGTCCTCCATCTCCCCAGGGTACATTGTGAACGGCAGTACCAGCAACTCTTCAGCATCCGGCAGGTCTGGCCATATGGGTAACTCAGGGCCCTCCTCGGGACAGCAGAAGTCTTCTGCGGGCTCCTGTGTCCGCAGCAGGGAGAACGCATCTGTCTCCCGTGGCAGCTGCTCCCCAACTGAGTTACAGGGTCCACCTTTTATACTTCCTGTTCCTGTCCCGCCCCTCTGCTTCCATCATGGAGAGCATGGCCTTCCAGGTTCTGCCAACCTGGGGGTGTCTGACTGCCCTCACTGTCAATTTCTGAGGGTGGCCACGCTTCTTTGGTACAAGGACTTATGATCTCCTGTGTGTCAGTTCCGGATTCCAGCTTGCTTTGGCCAGCTTGTGCCTCTGGAAACTGCTCCCTCTTGTGGTGTGGTGAATTCATGGCATGGTATTAGAATGACTTTTTTTTGCCAGGATTTTGTTTGGCCTTTTAAATAAATGGGGGGATGGCATGTGGGTTTATTAACAAACTGGGTGACATGGAGGAGGGAAGGTGCCTAACTTCTTAAAATTTGTATTTGATTATTTTTACTGCTGCAAGGTGCCCACATTCTAGGGGGACAGGTGACAAATTAAACTTCTACACAAACACTTGCAAATTCTTTTAAAAGGAAGTAGACTGCTCCTCTTGACTTGGGTAATGGAATTCCTATGGGGGGGGAGGAAGTCAGTTCTATCTTTGTTAGCAATAATAATGATACCTAGCTCTTTTGTAAGCTCTTTTCATCCATAGATCTCAAAGTACTTTACAAAGCAGATCAGTGTCATTATTTCTGAGGCACAGGGAAGGAGGGAAGTGACTTGCCCAAGTTATAGTTTCTTTTAATTGTTAATCTAATCAAATCTTTGAAAATCATCCTCTCATCTGATGCCCACAGGATGAGGGAAGATTTCTGTTGAATCTGTCATCAGCATTTGACAACACAGGTCATGAGATGCTGCCGATGCATCCAGGTGTATGTTACAAAATAAAAAGTATATTAAAACATTAACATTTTTTGTTTTCCCCATGACTGGTGAGTCAGCAGGGAATGGAAGCCTAAAAAGCAGCATAAGATTAAAGAAATGTACCCCAAATGCTGCACTAAGTACAGAGTAAGCTTAACTCTCTCAAGTACAGGGTCTTTCCAATTAATAAGCCCCAGAATATTGGAGGTATTTTATGGTCATAGTGTTGTGTCTCTAACTGCTTGTTGATCAACAGGTTTTGGCACCCCAGACCATTGACCATGTGGAAAGGCAACGTTTCTCAAAGATTTTAGGTCCAATAGCAATGTGGCCTGATGTGACGATTTTAGGTCTTCTCTTCCTTCCACACGATTCTTCTTTCTGGATTCTATCCCTGCTCCTCTTATCCCTCCACACTTTGGAACTGATCCAATGCCCATTGAAGGACCTTTTATTTTTTGTTTAACCATCAGCATCTTCACCATCTTCCCTGTCCCATAAGCTGAACATCATGTTGCCTTTCTTCTTCTTTTCCCTTATAAAACCTCCTGTCCCAGTTCTGGGTAGGTTCTGACACCCTTTTCCAGTCCCCAGTGTGTACCCCTCTCAAGTGGCAGATCTGTGCCTCTACTTCTCTTTGAGGTAGGATCCTGTAATCCAATCACTTTCCAACTTGGTCTCATGGTTGGCAACCATGTTACCTAACAGTTCCAACTGGGCTTGGACACTGCTAGAATTCTCTTTTAGGGGCCTGTGGTCAGTTACAATATGCAGTGACACAGAAGCATTTTCTCCAAAACAAAGTGTGATTTATTTGCCCAAATGGTACATAGAGTATAGGGAATTATATTTTAAAAATAACAAAAATCTGTATCCATATTGTTTAACCCATGCTTGGCATTCCCTTTAGTCTTGATTCTCCCCATTCTCTCTGGGCACCAAGTTACAGGATACTTGCTGCAAAATCTGACTCTGCCAGTCCCTGTGTCAGCTGATTCTGTGTCTGTCAGTTCCAGCTGAGCTCACCACTTCCCCACTTGTTTTTCTGCCAGGGACACCTTTTTAACCCATCAGGGGCTTTTGCTGTTTTGGGGACTCAGTATGGACAAATCAAAACCTGTTGGCACCTGAAAGTACCATCTCGCAGTCATGGCCCCATTGTTCTTGGGTACTCAGCTTCAAGACAACTAAGAGGCTCTTTTATCTGTATCATTGTTTTACTTTTCCTGCATTCTGTAACAACCCCCATTTATTTCCATCCCACCATCAACAACCCCCAATAATTTCCATCCCACCATCAACCTCAGCCTAGATCAATCCACACAAGCGGTCCATTTCCTGGACACTACTGTGCTAATAAGCGATGGTCACATCAATACCACCCTATACCGGAAACCTACTGACCGCTACACTTACCTACATGCCTCCAGCTTCCATCCAGGACACACCACACGATCCATTGTCTACAGCCAAGCTCTAAGATATAACTGCATTTGCTCCAATCCCTCGGATAGAGACAAGCACCTACAAGATCTCTATCAAGCATTCTTAAAACTACAATACCCACCTGCTGAAGTGAAAAAACAGATTGACAGAGCCAGACGAGTACCCAGAAGTCACCTCCTACAAGACAGGCCCAACAAAGAAAATAACAGAACACCACTAGCTGTCACCTTCAGCCCCCAACTAAAACCTCTCCAGCGCATCAGAGATCTACAACCTATCCTGAAAGATGATCCTTTACTCTCACAGATCTTGGGAGACAGACCTGTCCTCGCTTACAGACAACCCCCCAACCTAAAGCAAATACTCACCAGCAACCACACATCACTGAACAAAACCACTAACCCAGGAACCTATCCTTGTAACAAACCCCGATGCCAACTCTGTCCACATATCTATTCAAGTGACATCATCATAGGACCTAATCACATCAGCCATACCATCAGGGGCTCGTTCACCTGCACATCTACCAATGTGATATATGCCATCATGTGCCAGCAATGCCCCTCTGCCATGTACATTGGCCAAACCGGACAGTCTCTACGCAAAAGAATTAATGGACACAAATCTGACATCAGGAATCAAAATACTCAAAAACCAGTGGGAGAACACTTTAACCTGTCTGGTCATTCAGTGACAGACCTGCGGGTGGCTATATTACAACAGAAAAACTTCAAAAACAGACTCCAAAGAGAGACTGCTGAGCTAGAATTGATATGCAAACTAGACACAATCAACTCCGGTTTGAATAAGGACTGGGAATGGCTGAGCCATTACAAACATTGACTCTATCTCCCCTTGTAAGTACTCTCACACCTATTATCAAACTGTCTGTACTCGGCTAGCTTGATTATCACTTCAAAAGTTTTTTTTCTCTTAATTAATTGGCCTCTCAGAGTTGGTAAGACAACTCCCACCTGTTTATGCTCCCTGTATGTGTGTATATATATATCTCCTCAATATATGTTCCATTCTATATGCATCCGAAGAAGTGGGCTGTAGTCCACGAAAGCTTATGCTCTAATAAATTTGTTAGTCTCTAAGGTGCCACAAGAACCCCCATTTACTGTCTCCTTTGATTTAAATCTAGACATTCAGGCATGGTAATATCACACAGATACTCTGAGGGCCATATGTTGTTTGTAAAAAATATTTCCCAGTTCTCCACACCTGCTGATAATTCTTTTGTTTAGTCTAGCAAGTTTTTCCTTCTACATCATCTCCAGGATCCATCTCTTCCTTTCCATTTTGACAGCTAAATCCTTAATCCCTAAATCCCTTGATTGCCTCAACTACAACAGTCTTCTGCTGTCTGGCCTCTCACCTTGTCCCTCTCAAAAAATGGAGCTATGGAAGTCATATTCCAACCATGTCCAGCTCCCTTCAAGCTCCTTGTCTTCACATGCAAGCTCCTGCGTACTTCTCTACTTCTCTTTTCACTCTCCCTGTGCCACCCAATGTGGCCACCTTATCATCTCCCTTGTTCCCTTCTCGCATTCATGTCTCACTGCCTTCTTCCATGCTCTATCTCCACTCTTGCCTCCTTCACATCTCTCTTTAAAAACACTATTCTTCCACAGATCTCAGCCCTCCCCACCCTTTAATGCAATATAATCTTAAAGAAATAAAGTGAAAGCATCAAGACATATGCACTGCTACCAAACAATCACACAATCATCTTGTTTGCTATCATTTCACATCAAAGCATATCTTAGAGCCCCAACCTGCAAACACCGCTTACTACTACTCAAAGTAGTAGGCCCTACATTTGGAAGTAACTGCAGGCTCCTATCCTTAGATTGTCAGCTCTTTGAGGTAGGGACATTGTCTGTAAAGCACCAAGGACCATTATGATGGTATATAATTAATACATAATAAAATATTATGATAATTAATGAAGCTAGCTCAGTGAATTGGCCTTTGTTTAGCAATCTGAACTTGTATATGCACATTTTACGGTTAGTTGAGACATGCAACTTACATTTGGTCTTCATTTTCACATGCTTTAATTTGTGACAATCCTGTCTGATCCTCTGTGTATCAGATGTTTATACCACCTAAAACTTATTACCTGCTTCTGCTAATTGATAGTAGGGAAATGGCCATAAATTAGGTGGGTTTCACACATAAATCTGAATTATTCTGAGTCATTTGAGGAACCTGTTTTTTTCCCCCACTCACTTTTTAAAAAATAACTGGTTTGTATTTAA